>NC_136013.1:22009648-22347148 GCF_048128805.1 Centroberyx gerrardi
AATAAAAAACTAGCTAATCAGAATAAAGAAGCTAGTGTCGTTCTTAAAAAGTTCTGTTAATGTTACAATACGATACAATGTGATACGATATGATCTGCTATGGTGCAAGACTAAAGAACCATTTTCTGGTACCATATAGAACTGGTTTTGTTAAGAGAGTAGATGGACTATCCATATTACTCTACATGTGTGCATTCAGCATTCTGTAGCTGTGTGCATTCAAGCAGTGTAACATGTAGGAATACTGCAGCTGTAGATGGACTTTTAGTGGGTGACCAATGATGTATTGATCTAGTGTACCATGAAGAAGTTGTACCTGTATAGAATGAGATTCATGAAATAAATTATTAGAGATGGTGAGCCTACATTCGTTCATTGGTTTAAAAGTGCAATGTGGCAAGTTTGAAGTACACAGGGCAGAAATTATAGTAGTGCAAAATGTGCAAATAAATAGCATCAGTAGACAGTTTTAGGGTTTATGAGCAGTTCTATTGAATGGGGAGGAGAATCTACAATATAATACAATATCAGTTGTTGTCTACTGGATATGGAAATTCACTGTATGGTTTGATGGATAGGTAGTGATGTAATGGTACAGAAATAATATTTTGCATCAGATATAACCCCGCACTCTATACCCTGTGTGCTCTCCTGTCTGTATTGAAGTATAGCTTACATGGTGTAATGGTGCTGAAATAGCTTTGTGCACTAGATATTATCCTGGGCCTGTGATGTATGGACTGCTTTACATTTTAAAGGATGGGATATGTGTTTTAATGGCACCGATATGCCTTGATCCTACATAAAAGAATGGGCACGTTTGATGTAATGGCTCAGAAATAGCGTTTCACATCAGATATCCAGCATCACTGACGTACGCGCTCCTATGCATTTTGAGGGATAGTGATGGTAATGTTATGGCACGGAAATTGTCTCGCGAACAAGATATCTGATAGCCAATGATGTATGCACTCCTGCATGTTTTGAAGAATAGTTAATGTGATGTAATGGCACGGAAATAGTGTTGCAAACCAGATATTACACAGCACCACCATGAATCAGACACTTAATGTACCATTGGAAAGCTCTCACAGCAGAGATCTCCTATTACACCTCTCTCTCTCTCTCTCTCTCTCTCTCTCTCTCTCTCTCTCTCTCTCATTATTTTCTTTCTCTCTGCCTCTTTTTCTTTCCCTGTTTCTCTTTCCTACAGTCATAGAGAGTATGTATGTGTTTATAATCAGATCTAAAATCAATACTCAAGTGGTCCATGTGTGTCTTGATGTGCATTTAGTATATATTCTTGTGTGTTTGCGTCTTCCTGTGTGCATTTGCATCTGTGTTTGTGTCCAACTCTTTGAGCGTGCGTGTGTGTGTGTGTGTGCGTGTGCTGTTTCTCTCATTCCGCCCCTATCAGACTGACCTTGGCGGTGATCGTCTCGTATTCCTGGCAGCTCGTGTACTCCTATAAATCATCCGCCAGACTGTATCTGCCTTTGATTGGTTTGATTTCACCCATTAAATCCACTTCAGCCAGGAAGGGGAGATGGAAATGAAGGAGAGGAGGCAAGTTAAAGGAGGATTTTCAAGCCTTGAGACAATGAAAACATGGATTGTGCAAAATGAGTTGCAACTCAATATTAGGAAAGTGGTTTTGTGCGCTCAATGTAATAGCAACATGGTGTTGGACTTGAATGACTATACAATGATTTTGTGTTTCTGTGGTTTGTTTGTTTGAATGATTGCGTGTATATCTCTCTGTGTGTCTATTTGTGTAAATGTGTGTGTGTTTGTTGTATCTATAGTAAAATATATTTCACAAGACAGACTCAGTCCCCCCCCTCCCCAAACACACACTCTAGTTTTTATTTAGAATCAATTTCAGATGCAGTGGACTAAGTCGCTGAGAGTGTGTTTGCCTTGGTGTGTGGGTGTGTGTGGGCGTGTGTGTGTATGAAGTTTGTACGCACACAAGACAGCTTTTATTTGGCTTCTATTTTGGATGCAAAGCACCCATATAGACAGAGGTGTATGTGTGGGTGGCTTTCTGTTTGCTTGTCTGCCTGCGTGTGTCTGTATGTGTGCACGTGTCGGCATAGTGTGTGTGCGTGTGTGTGTGTGTGTGTGTGTGTGTGTGTGTTCAGAGATGCACGTGCAGGGCTTCTGCCTCTCCTCGCCTGTGTGTGTGTGTGTGTGTGTGTGTGTGTTTGGCCTTGCCCAGAGCAGCAGTCTTAAAGTGCGCTAATTGAATAAAGAGTAATTGTGATGTATTTAGGCAGCAGCTGACCCCTGTTGTGCATGTGGGTAAAGCCATTAGCTGAACCATAAGCTTTACTCTACTGGACAAACACAAAAACAAAGCGAAAGAGTGGAAGAGAGAGAACAGGGAGGGAGGAGTGGGTTACTTAAGTGGTTTGGGCATTGGTGCTTTTTTGTTATGCATTAGACGCTAGTACAAACAGCCAAGGTGCACGTTTCAGTGCACAGAAGACCATGTAAACTATTAATTCGCTTGAGAAAATGGAAAAAAAGGAGCTAAAAGGTTTTCCAGCGGCATCAGTAATATACTGTAATCTTTTCCTTGCTTTAAATTAAAAATCATGCACTGAGTGTACAAAACATTTGGACCACTCTCTTTTTGCACAATCTATCTCTCGATTGTCCTTATAAATCCTACTTAATCTGTCTCCTCTATTTCATGTACATCTCCTTTCATAACTGAAGTGGATTTAATGAGTGAAATCAATAAGGGATCATACTGTAGCTTTCACCAGGATTGACCTGGTCAGGCTGTTTTCATGCTGTACTCAATGATGACCCTAATGGTTTGTGCCTTATAAATAAATATATAAAAAATAATAAAATTGAATGATAGGGTATATGGTCTATACTCTCTGCTTTCCTTTTTTCATTATATTAAAGTTGATAGCCTACTGACAAACAATGTGTAGATGTATGATCATTCAAATGGGAGATATAACTGCAATCTAATCCTTAGCTGCTATATTCCATAACATCAAATAGATTTGATCAAATACATTATCTTTGTCTTTGCCTACTATATACCATATCAGCCTATGGTAATATATGATGAATTCAATGGAATACACAAATCCTCACTCTGCTCCATATCAGATGAAATGACTTAGATATAAATTACAATAATCTATATGCTGCAGCAGCCAGCAGGAATACAATAAATAAATTAGGACAAATATACTGTGAATACAAGCTATTTGCACTATTTTTATACTGCTGTATAAAAATACAGTGGCTGTCATGGAATATAGTCTCTGCATTGATCTGATTTTCCATGTCACTTAAAATCTTTTTGCTGCGGTAGGTCTGTTTGCATTTTGATACTATTTGAACAGAAATAGCAGCACAGTAAACAACCTCACTCTCCTCAACAAGGGTACAGTACTCTGAAACTGTTGAAGGACACTTCAACATATGAAGTGTTTTCCTAACTCTGAAATGAGTAATCTATTTTAACACCACAAGTATCATAGTAAACTACCTGACTCTCCTCAGCAGAGGGCCCTGCAAACTGTTGGATGACACTTCTGGGTGTCAGGAGTGTTTTCCTAACTCTAATGCCACGTTCACGTCATACGGGCAAGACGGTAGATAGGAGCGTTCGACTTCAAAGTACTGTTCACCTCAGCTTTCAGATGGTAAATACTACTAGAAAATACTGTTCGCTCAGCTTTCAGATGGTAAATACTACAGAAAATACTGTTCACTCAGCTTTCAAGTAGGAAATACTACTAGAAAATACTGTTCACTCAGCTTTCAGATGGTAAATACTACAGAAAATACTGTTCACCTCAGCTTTCAGATGGTAAATACTACAGAAAATACTGTTCACCTCAGCTTTCACGCTGGGAACTGACTGACTCGCTGACTTCTGATATCACCAATAAAGAAATACCTGTAGTCAAGTACAGGGAACGATGTATTAATTTCCAGTAAAATAAAATGAACAATTTTCACCGCATAAGTCATTGCGTAATCACAACTCCAGTCACAGCAGGACATAGCTACTTGCTGGATTTCTCATTTGTAGGGTTTGCTTTGCTGTAAAACATGATCTCAAATGTATCACTCACTAAGTGGATGTGTGTTAAGCGTGAAAAAGCTGATCGGGAGCAAATCTACAGAAAACTTCAACCATGGCTTCTTGGCAGCTTCAAATGAGTTTGAACGCACGAACACTTCCAAGCCGTCGCTTTTAACCGCCAAGCCGTTCCGCCGGTTATCCCCACGGGACGCGAACGCAGCATAAGATCAGTTTCAATATATGGAGCGTGTGGAGAATCCATTCTGGCTGTCCGGGGAGTCGGTTGTTCATCAGTGAGTGAGCCGGGGGTGAAACCGGCTTTATGGGAAGGCCTTCGGGGAGAACCGAGTGTCACTGTGGAACGGTTTCAAAGCAGCGGATGAGGCTTGCCTCCACATATGTGTGAAGCAGAATCGTATTTTACACACCACTACAAACAGAGCTTAATTTGTCTCTCTGCCTTACCCATAATCCCTTTGGTTGATTCACTATTCCATTTGATCCCAGTGGTCCCGCATGTCACCGCAAACTACACCGTGTCGGCAGTGGAGGGGGTTTTCTGTGAAATTGAGCTCAGTTCTGCGGTAATCTCGCTCTTTTCTCCCATGTTTATGCGTGTGACAAGTGGCATGTATGCGTCCTTTCCTACACGGCATATGCGGCGTGTGCTTTGTGTGCATCACGTATGAGCTTTCTCTTAAGCGTGACGGTGCAACGCCGACACCATCCATCCTACCCCGTCTCTTCGCGCTAAATGAAATTCGTCCCTCTCCCCCCCTTTTTCCTTTCACACCTCAGCACTCATTTTAATTAGCTCTCGCTCTGATCTCTTTCTTTCTCTCCCTCTCTGATAATTCTCCCTCCTTTCCTTTCCTCTCTCTCGCTCTCTCTCACTCATTCGCTCTCATTACAGTCATTTCTCAGTGTAATTAACGGGCTGATATCTGCTTTCATGTCACGAGGGTCATGAGCTCTGTCTCCCTCGCTCTCTCTCTGTAGTCCAAGTGCATATGAGTCATTCAGCTCTCTATTTAGCTGCGGCTCTCTTCTCTTCTATCTTTCTCTTCACTTAGAGAGAGGGGAAAAAAGAGGGATTGTATGACCCTCTGACACGGGAGAGGATTTCACCTCAGTAATTACACTGAGAAATGACTGAAAATGAGAAAGAGAGAGAGACAGAGAGTGAAAGAGAGGACCACACAGGTAGACAGAATGACTCAGAAAATATTTATTAATCAGACCTGGGTCAACTAGTGGTTGGCAGTGATTCTTAGCCTTAATATTAACCTGTTTGGAGCAGCAGAGAGGTGGGGTTTATCACACCGAGGCCATTCAGAGAGCATCAGGAAAAGTGTCAGTTACTGAAAAGCATACAAAATCAATTTTCAAACACTTTTCTGTGATTGTCCTTCTGGCAGTCATTGTATTGTCCTATGTCATCTTGACACCCATAACACCATTACACCATTACCGCTATTTGTCCTGATCTGGTTTTACTGGTGTGCAGAGTCAGGGCCAATGTTACCATTTGAATGCCTTGACTTTCTGTGCGAATAATTAGATTAACCAAACAGCGTTGATGTCCAATGTTCATGACTCAATAAAATCAAAGTAGTGGGAATACTTCCACCCAGAGAAAGTCAACCTTTCTGCCATTTCTCATCTAAACATTATTATAACGTGTTTCTGAGTTACCACCCAGCCACTGGTCAGGACTGAGTTCACCAAATCATTATTATACAGCCTCTAAATGTGTGAGAAGGATTCACTGAGGCTTAACCTGAACAATGTGTTTTTTCACCCTCACCCCGCATGTGTTGTGTTTGCGTTTGTGTGTGAGTGTGTGTGTGTGTGTGTGTCTGTGATCCCTTTAATCCTGATTCTCCCATGTCCTTCAAACCCCAGTCAAGGTTGTCATTAATGAGCATTTTCTCTCTCTCTCTCTCTCTCTCTCTAAACCTTTCCTAATTAACTACAAGCACTGCTGCTTACTAATGATGACTGAATGCACGCGTGTGTGTGCGCGTGCTTGCATGTGTGTGTTGCTGAGTAATAAATTACTCTCAAAAACCTCTTTTCCTGGTTTGATTGGTGATGCCTAACGCTGGGTGGCGATTCAGCTCAGAATCCTCTGGGTTTGTCTAGTCATGTCTGACATTTTTAACATTGTCAGATTTAGAATCACCTCAGATGCCAACTGCAATAAACGTGCAGGAGTTTTTCTCTGTGACATTGGTGCCGAGAAAACAAGCGACAGTGCATACTAACACAGTACACAACAGGAGCTCATACAGTGTAAATGGACAGTGCAAGTCATTCTACAGACACTATGCTGCACTTAACCCTCTACCTACACTATATACACTCACCATTCAATATTGAGTAGCCCTGCATTCAGACAGATTGGAATACAGTATAGTTGCAGCTATAGAAGGAAGTGCAGCTGGTGATGAGCAGAGTATTATTCCAGTGCACCATGAGCAATTTATACTGAAGAATGAACAATGCAGAACCGAGGCTGAAAAGTTGCACTGTGCACAAAGTCTGAGGCACACAGGGTTTTCCTTACATTGCAGAAAGACTGATCATTAAGATGATGTTAATGGGTAATAATTCCCAATAATTATATTGAGTGGTGAGGAGTACTGCCTTTTTTTTTCTTTCTTTCTATCTCTTGCTATTTTCTGTCTCTGTCTCTTTTCTTCTTCATGTTTGTATCTTGTGTGACATAAGCTATAATATACAGTGTGTATGTTCAATTTCACTGTAAATTGCATTTGATAGACCTTCATGCCCACTGCCACCGCATGACCACCGTCATTAAAAAGCTTCTCTCTCTTTCTGTCTCATCTTCAGGTGTTGTATCCAGGTGGGGTGGTAACCATGGAGAGGCTGTTGCTGTGTGTGATGCTGGCAGTTGCCATGGCAGTGCGGGCACAAATCTGCCCTAAGCGCTGCGTATGCCAGATCCTATCACCCAACCTGGCAACCCTCTGTGCCAAGAAGGGTCTGCTGTTTGTACCGCCAAATATTGACAGGCATACAGTGGAGTTACGGCTGGCTGACAACTTTGTCACAAGGTAATAACTGCATTAATAATACTACCACTAGTACTTTCACTATGCCACTACTATTACAAATACTACTACTGCTACTGTTTTTACTACTACTACTACTACACTGCTACTACTACTACTACTGCTAGCACTACGACTTTCATTATAACTGCTACTACTATAGTTGCTACTACAACTACAATGACTTGTACTGCCACTACAACTACTGATGCTACTTTTACTACTATTACTACTATGACTAACTACTAATACTACTATTGCTTCTGCAACAACTACTACAGTACTACTACTGCTGCTACTACTAATAACTAAAAAATATAAACTCCATTTGTACAACACAAAATATTATAAAATGAGAGATGTAGCTAGAACCAGAAGTAGCTGAGGCTTAAAAAGTAACCAGTAATATCTTAAAATCAATCTTCTGATCAGATAGCTGAAGTGTGAAGTACCGCCTTGTGGTTCCACTGTTGCTACTATTGCTGTTATTGTTGCTATTCGTTATATTACTTTTCTGTTACACCCCCAAAATTGGCAATTTTATCCTGTCTTGGGATAACTCAGTTACCTCTACTCCGGCTTCCGTGTGAATGATCAGAGAAACCAAACAGAGTTGATCTCCAATGTTCTTGTCATCGTTTTGCTTACTTCCACCCAGAAAAAGAAAAAAGTCTTTCTTTGTGAGGATGAACAACTTTTGCTCGAAGCTGGAGAGAAGGGAGGCGAGACACTAATCTGTGATGTCATCAAGCGACAAAGCCTGGAGCTGCTCCAGTGAAGATGAATAAGACACTGACTTTTTGGACAGAGTGACAGCACCCAGGGTGATTTTACGAGGATATGGGCTATATGGGATATATAAAATAAAACTCATTTGGGTGTAAAAAAAAAAAACACAAAACAAAACAAAAATCATTCTTCAATGCCACAGAGTAAATCTCCAGTTCATTGTCAATGGAGGCGCTCAAGGCTGTCTCCTGATGACATCATAGATTAGAGTCTGGGTTCTCCGGTTTGTAGCCCTTGGAAAAGAGTTGTTCATGCTCACAAATATTGAATGAGCTGCCCGGGATAAAAGGAATACCATATGTGAATTCTGTTTTCGTGTGAATTTTGCCTTGAAATATTGAAAGACTTTCACCATAAAATGTTTCTTTCAAGTCTTCCGTGCATTTGAAAGCTATTAAAGGACTGACAAACGTGCAACATATCACAAAGCTTTTAAAGGAATGCTTTGACATTCACAGTTTCTGTTCAGTTATTTTTTTATCAGCAGTCCCATTGAGAGGGAAGTTTCTCTCTTAGAGCTTCAGTTAACCAAAGTAGTGTCTTTTTAGCATTGTTGGCGTTCCTCATTGAAGCCAATAGACACTGCTAGGTGCAAGGTGACCCGACATCTTTAGTTGTGGAAAAAAGTTTGTCATGAAAAGGCTTCTCATGGACAAAAAACCTTTGATGATGGCAAACATGATGCTGATGGACTTAACATTGTTTCAGGTACTTGGATTTATTTCCCTCATCTAATTTTACTCTGCTTATCTGTGTACACAGTGTGAAGAGGAAAGATTTTGCAAACATGACACGACTGGTGGACCTAACGTTATCCAGAAACACCATCTCCTACATCACACCTCATGCCTTCGCCGATCTGGAGAACCTCAGAGCCCTTCACCTCAACAGGTATGGATTGACACAGACTGGTGTTGGTATGGAATAGATCGGTATTTGTATGAAATAGATTGGTACTGTGATGGGATACATGGGGTGAATTTGCGGCAAACTAGTCAAATAAAAGAGACAAAACTAACCAACTTATACTGGCTGCCATGGAAAGCAATGTGTGTCTGAAAGACCCATTACCTCACAGATTTTACAGTGATAAACTAGGGGGCACTGAGGAAAAACAGTTGGTAGCCACTTTGGCTACCAACTCTCTTAGTGAGCTTGAGGTGTCGTACCTTGTTTCCAAGGTAGCGTGCCTACAAAGTTTTCTCTCTGTTCAGACTGTCTGTTTCTATGTGTGTCTCTCTCCTCTCCAGTAACCGCTTGACGAGGATAGCCAACGATACGTTCAGCGGGATGTCCAAGCTCCACCACCTCATCCTGAACAACAACCAGCTGGTTCTGATCCACCAGGGAGCGTTCAATGACCTGTTGGCGCTGGAAGAACTGGACCTCAGTTACAATAACCTGGACTCCATCCCATGGGAGGCCATCCAGGTCAGGGTCACATGGAAAACACACAGAGCAGCTTTCCTAACCTGTCGGGTTCACTAATATTAAGATGGAGTCCCTTGACGTAATTTACCTAGTTACGCTGTAAAATGTCAAATTCTTTTACATTTATTGTACTTGACAAAAGTTTGGTGAATTTACAGTAGTGCAAAGACCAGACTCTGTAGGATTAAGCTTATGTTCTTATGAACTGAAAAGAAGTGAGAGATTAAAATGACAGTTACAATAACCTGGATTCTACACCTTGGGAAGGCATCCAGGTGAAGTTTAAAGAAGTATTAAAATATTTCTCTCACCTCCTTCACTCCTTCACCTTAGTTCACCTTCCCTCTATCTCAGTACTTCTTCTTTCAAAAGACTTTAAACCACATTATGTTGGACTGATAGAGTTGTGTGTATCTCTCTCTGTTCATCTCTCCCTCTTACAGAGAATGACTAGCCTTCACACCCTGAGTTTGGACCACAACATGTTGGACTATATCCCAGAGGGAACCTTTTCCCTGCTCCAGAAACTCAACCGGTTGGACGTCACCTCCAACAAACTCCAGAAACTACCGCCGGACCCACTTTTCCAACGAGCACAGGTATCCTGAGGGGTTTTGGGGTTTTATTGGGGTTTTGTCAGATTCATTTTATTTATTTCTATTAGATATTACCTCCTCCATTTATGAGAGAGAGTGAATGTGATTATGTATGGTGCACATTAGAGCAGAACAGTGTATGTATGGGCAGAGGGAGTCACTCCACACCCCCGGTCTGGTGATGGCTGTAAATAACATCTGTAACCACAGTAACACTTATGCTTCAAACCAATATGGCTGCTGCTATTATCGGTTTAGACAGTATTTTCAATTCACTTGACAACACCCGTAACCAGAGACACGGACAGAGGCGTCGTATTCTCTTTCTTCTAGCAAACCTGGTGCTTTTGAGCGACGTGCTTTCTGTTGACCGCAACATTTGGGCTGCTCCCAGACCACAGAACTGGTGGGAGCAACTGCAATGGGAGGAAACAGGCTGGATGTCCTCCTCTGTCCAAATAGTCATCAATAATTTTGTCTCCCAACGGTCATGGCTGGAGGGTATTAGGGTTGGGCGATAGGACGAATATATCGGCTATCGGCGATTGGCTGAGTCCATCGCCGGTTGATTTTTTTGGGCGATTTTTGTCATTTGATTTTGCTAATTTAATGGTCTAATTTAATAGTAAATAATTAACCTGTAAAGCGCAATTCAAAGCGTGCGCGAATATGAACTGGCTGTTGGAGTTGGGCGCCGTTATCCCGTATTTAAACATCACGTCTCCACCCTCTCTATGACAGTTGCCTTTTCACTCCGCCTTCCGTTTAGGACAACGTTTAGCGTTTAGTACAACCATAAACATAAACACACTTGATTTCCGACGTGATCCGGAGCAGAGAGTATGAAGTTAGCAGTATAGCTGTGAATGTAGCAGTGCAGCTGTGAATGTAGCAGTGCAATGTGTGTGTCGCTGCCCGATCTCACAGCGACAGTCAACTTCTAGCCCGTGATGCTAATTTTCGGTATGTTCAACTCAGATCGGGCAGCGACAAACCCATTTCAGATCCAGTTTTTAAGTCGCTAACACTTTAGCATAATCAAATGGGATTTGGCACTAATTTGCGTTGCAGCTAGCGGCCTTTTAGATCGCTAACGTTTTTAGCATAAGTCAATGGAGTTGAACATAGCGAAAATTAGCATCACGGCTAGCGGACATTTTCTCTAGTTAGCTAACGTTACATACTAGAAGTTGACGCTGTGAGATGTGCGCGACTGTCATCTACGGTTGACTCAGATCGGGCAGCGACAGTGTGTACAGTTTAGTTTTTGATTAAAGTGAAGGGGGTTAGCCCCGAAGTTAGCGACAATGGCTAACCTGACCAAGCTCACTTAAGGTGGACTGACCTTTAAGGTGGACCAGCTATTCTCTTTGTAACTTTAGTCACAATCTCAGCCGCTCTTACACCCGGCGAATATATCGGCAATCGCCGGTTGTTGGGCTGACGGTGGCCGGTAGGAAAATTTTGACATATCGCCCAACCCTAGAGGGTATCCGCATTTTGTTGAAGTGACGCCTCTCGGGCGACTTAGAGTGTGTCTAGTCTAGTCTAGTTTATTTATATAGCCCTTTATCACAACATGTCGCAAAGGGCTTTACATAGCATCATATACAGTACATGCATATACATACTACATTATATACACATCATCAGTGTGCTGTACAAAGCTCTGTAGTCGAGTAGGGTAGCTGTCTGATGATGATGTCACTGGAGGCCACAGCAGGAATATTATAATAAATAGTGAGAATAAGATACACCTAAGTAGTCTCATTATCAGGATAGACACTTCATTAATTACATATAGCAATCAATGCTACAAGGTGCAAATGATAATATAAATTGCTTGTTAGTCAAAACAAATTACTCAGTCTCACTACAGAGAACATGGGGGAACAAGCATTGTTTATTGGAATATTAAAAAAGTGTGCGTATGTGGTGTGTTCAGATTCTATGGCTTTTTCCAGGTCTTCCGTTACCTACCTCTTTTCTTCTATTTTCTCCATCTGTGGTACAGAAACATTGAGAGAACAAGAATAGTGATTTAAAGGAATGAAGGTGTATGTGGGTCTGAATGTATGTTAAAAAGAGCAGGCAGTGACAGGGTGGGAATGGCAAAGAGTTTAACAAAAATATTCAGAATTCTTGGAAAGCCATTAACAATTCATCACTGGCCATGCACTACAGCACCTGCACTGCCCCGGAGCATATGCCACACTCTGAACTCCATTGAGTTCAGTGGATCCCCTCTAGCCATGACACAGCAGTCCTCTCTATCCACCATTTTTTGCAGATAAACAGTGATAACGTAATGTTACATAACTGTTTCGTCTTACATCACTTAACAACCAGTTGTCTAGTGTGATTCTGGCACACACTACTCGGACTAACCGAGTCCGCGCTCAAATTCAGGAGTCAATACCTGAATCTGTCTGGCAGTGAGTGCGGTTGTAGAATGCGATTGCCAGTGTGAACTTTACAGGATGAAGCACTCCAATAAGGAGTGACAACTGTACTTAACTGCAGTGTGATATGTTGCCCTGTGTGTGAACAACACTGAGAAAATGAGATTGAGTCACAGTGACAACCGAATTCAGCTGCTGTTTATTCACGGCCAATGATTGGAAAGGTTAGGACTTGCTGACGGAAAACATTCTCTTTGCAACTTTCAGACCTCCCCATAACTCAAAACACTGCTTCATTTTGTTTTCACTATTTACATAAGCAGTCCATTTACAGCTGCAAAATACATTATGAACTCCAAACTGCATTACAGGAAAAACTGCTTACAGTCGGCCCTTCCATCAAGAGGTCAGTTAATCTATTTGGCAGAGAACAGAACAATTCCATGCTTGGTTTACAGATGAGATAGATGTGATAATGCATGGTTTGGCACTCCAAAACAAAAACATCAGCACAATTTAGCCACCTCTAATGTTAAATGAACAGGAGTCAATGGGACAAGATCAACATGCTTCACAGTCAAATCACCTTAAAGCTCTTTCAAAAGCTACACTTTGGTTAAATGATGCTGATTTTAAGTAAAGTTTTAAAGAATACAACCATTGTTTTACCCCTACAGGTCTTGGCTACATCAGGGATCCTGACCTCCACTTCTTTTGCGCTGTCATTTGGTGGGAACCCTCTCCACTGCAACTGTGAGCTACTCTGGCTGCGAAGGCTGAGCAGGGAGGACGACCTGGAGACGTGCGCCTCGCCCCAACATCTCTCCGGCCGATACTTCTGGTCCATCCCCGAGGAGGAGTTCCTCTGCGAGCCCCCGCTCATTACCAGATACTCCCATGAGATGAGGGTCCTGGAAGGGCAGAGAGTTGCACTCAGGTATGACTGATTACCTGTCCTGTTTGACTTTATCCCGCTCCGCTCTGTTTTACTCTCCACCCACCGCCAGATAGTTCCACCACATCGGAGTGCTGCATGAATTTACATACGTAAATCCCCTGTTTGCCTGAATCCACGTTTTCCAGAATCCCCGGCTTTTCAGTGATGTTTCGAGACGTTTTGGGATGTAAACCATTTGCTTTGGGTGTGGCCAGCAGTGAGCTTGGTTGTGGCTATCAGGCGCAGGGAAGTCATAGCAATAACAATGAGGGAAAGCAGTAGAAAGACCAGTGAGGCTGAACAAAGCACGTTCAAAAAGACAGGTGAATATCAGCAGTATTTTTATATGTTTTTTTGTTTGTTGTCTCCTTCTTCAACACCTGTTGTGGCTTTATGGAAGCCGGTTACCTCAGCCTCCGGCTATATTCTGTTTCAATGTAGACAGCTCATCAAGATGAGAGTTGAGGCAGGAACTTGACCAACTGAGGAGAAATGTACTTTCTGTTTCAAGACAAAAGGTTGTATATTGAAGCTTGAAGTTTATTAGAACAACAACAGAGGCAGAATGGTATAACACATCCACACATTGCTGAAATACATGAAAAAACATAGAGTAGAATAGAAACGATGCAATCAATAATGTCAATCAATGATCTATACAGGTAAGATTAAAAAAAAAAAACAATGGGTGAAAACATTCACCTCAGAACAAAACAACAAAAAAATCAAAGTGACAAGCAAAGACAGACTAGGTAGGATAACAGAATCAAAACAACAGAAAAAGCATGGTGGAAAGTAGTAGTATTTGATTACATACTTTTAGTCTGTGCTCTGTTCTGGTTCTTTGTTTCTCTCATTCATTGTATTCTATTGTTCTTTTCCACAAACCTCCTCTCATTACCCTATACTTAGACAAGATGAGAACACTCGAGGGACAGAGAGTAGTCTGTTCTCTGTTCCACTTCACTCTCCCTTATTGTACTATTCTCTGCCCTGCACCCCCACCCCACCCACCCACCCACACACACACACACACACACACACACACACACACACACACACACACACACACACACCCTGTTTTAATTCTCCTAGTTGTGCATTATGTTCAATCAGCTGTTGACAAGGCGCCCTAGAACACGTGAAATGCTCTGGTGTTCAATTAAGCACAAGACAGGGAGATCCAGCTAAAATGTTAAAGAAAGAGAGAAGTAAATCAAGACAACAAGAAGTCTGGGAGAGGACGATTAGTTCATTTGCATATATATTGGTCACACTCTTGCAATCATGATAGACATTATTTTCAAATATGGAACTATGACAAAAATAAGGGAGAGAGAAATCAGTGAGGTAGATCAATACACTAAATCTATCCTGTTTTTTATACTACTAGATTTTTAAAACATATATATTTTTTCATCTTATGGTGATCACTGACTAGAGTTTACCCAGCTTTTATTTGACCACTTCATCACTGTTTATAAGGTGACATGGCACCTATGAAATGCACTGCTAGGTGTTCCTTTCAATTGCTCCATTTCACTTCCCCAAATGAACCAAACTGAATGCAATTTGGAGCTCAAATGGAGCTCACTTTAGCTCACAGCAGACATTGTCTCCCATGTGTACAGAATGTTTATGACCCTGGGCCAAAATCCAAGAAAAATCCCCCCTCTCTCCTTAGCTCTTATTCTATTTCATCTCATTTCTCATTCTATTCTTTTTGTCACAGTTCATCCTTAAATGGTTGTTCTATAGACACTATTATATATTAATACTGTAAGGTCGCTATGGCCCTGACCTTTGCACTCCTTATTTTTTATTACTTATTACTACCTGTTATTAGTCACTTTTATAACTCACATTATTATTCTACTGCTGACATATTGTAAGTTTCAGCTAGTATCGCCTAAAATGTAAATATAATGTGAAGCATTTATTCAGATTAAAATACATTGTAAGATGTCAATAATGCATGGACATAAATAGAAAGTCAACTTTTCCTCAAGTTCCTGAATAGTCAAATTACATGAGTTGTACCCCCTTTTGCACAATTCATGTTTCACTTGTCTCAAGGCTTAAAAATCCTTCTTTAGCCTGTCTCCTCCCCTTCATCTATGTCTCTCCTTCATGTCTGAAGTGGATTTAATAGGTGAAATCAATGAGGTATAGCTTTCGCCTGGATTCACCTGGTTGGTCTAATTCATGGAAGGAGCAGGTGATCTTAATATTCTGTACGCTCCGTATAGACTCGATTTACACTGAATGCTAACTAGGAAGAGTGCAAATAGCCAGATATAGGAACTGTGACATTGGGTGAAAGCAAATGAGGCTTGACTGTTCTTAATTTGGTTGCAGAAATGATTGATTCCATCTCCACTGTGTCTCCCCAGATGCAAGGTGTGAGGTGACCCAGTATTCTAACTCAAATAAATGTATTCTGTGTCTATAATAGATAACACTCAGGCACTTTCTCTCCCAGGTTGGTCCCAGAGGGAAGGTGTGGGGATCCCAGAACCTGCCATGAAGAAGTGCTCTGTTTGTACTGTACAGTTGACCCAGTTCTGTCTTGTTTCTCCCTGAAGGTGTAAGGCGAGGGGCGACCCGGAGCCGGCCATCCACTGGATCTCTCCCGAGGGCAAGCTGGTATCCAACTCCTCCAGAACTTTGGTCTACACCAATGGGACGCTGGACATCCTCATTAGTACCGTCAAAGACACCGGCTCCTTCACCTGCATTTCCTCCAACCCCGCCGGCGAAGCCCACCAGACGGTGGACCTGGTGATCATAAAGCTCCCCCACATCTCCAACAACACCAACAACATCCAGGAGCCCGACCCGGGGTCGTCGGACATTTCCACGTCGACCCGCGGCGGAGCCAACGGGAGCAACGTGACGGGCGATGTGAAGAGCGGGGCGGATAAGCGGGTGGTGATCGCCGAGGCCACGTCATCGACGGCGCTGATCAAGTTCAACTTCCAGAGGAATATTCCGGGCATTAGGATGTTCCAGATTCAGTACAACGGGAGCCAGGACGATTCGTTGGTGTATAGGTAAGACTGACGAAATCAGTCTAGTATGTTAGTATGTTACAATAAAGGGGAACTGAATGACGATATGCCCTATGTGGGGGGAGAAAATTACTCAAGGCTAAGCTGTATAGATTAGATTCCACCAGATTAGATGCAGCTTTAATGATCCATGTGGGGAAATTGGGCTGTTACCAGCAGCTACTGTAGTAATAGGATACAGAAGAAGTAGGATAGAAATAAGAATAGAGCAAATGGGGGGTATTAAATGTATTGCAATCAGCAATAATAGAATATGTTAAGTAAAATATATGAATGAAACGATATGTGATATAGGCCTATATAAATGAGAAGACATGGTAATATAAAGAACACATATGTGAATTTACAGCGTATATACAGGATGCGCAAAATGTGCATTGTATTCACGTTGCATTGTATCTTATCAAATACAGTACATTCAATTTACAGATGTAGATAACACATGCACAGTGCTGATTTGTATACGTTCCTTACCAGATCAAAACCAGAAAAAGTGAGGCTGTATGTACACTGTTTTCATCAGAACATACATGTATAGAGTATCAGTCACTGTTTAGTACATTACAATAGAGACAGTTAGTTCATATCAGGGCAAGTGAGCGACAACACGCCCGACCTGGACGTGGAATAGGAAAGATAATGGCGAGACAGAGCGAATAACCTGAGAAAGTTCACGATCCTCATCCAAACCCAGCAATACAACGGAGTGCGCTTTAGCCTGCTGAGTCACCAGGACGGCCTTGACAGACAGCGCTCTGCCAGTCTTTCTTGACTTTTGCCATTTGCTCAGGATTATACAGATTATATCTATTTCGCCGGGAATGATTGTTATTTGAACTAGGCTAAATATTTACCCCGATGAGACGGGGACGGGGGGGGGGGGATGGGGGGTTGGGGGGAATTAACAAACACCGAGATCATTCGTGTGGAAATCTGCCAGTGTTATCTGCCTTTCACATCATTACTAATCCGTATACATACTTCATCAGTACGCATCATCAGCAAGAGACAGCGCGAGCGGCGGGATTGGCCGTCTGTCTCACGATGATGACGCTGTCCTCGGCTGTTGTGCTGCTTGGGACTCGGAAAAGATTTCTCACTCTCAGAGAAAGATTTGCCACGTTCACCGTTAATGTCTCGCTGTCTTTATCTCTCTCTCTGGCTACACAAATATATAATTAACAAACAGAGATCATTCATAGAGTAAGCTGCCGGTATTATCTGCCTTGCATATTATTCCTAATCTCTGTACATAATTCATCAGCACTTAACCCCATTCAGAGTATGCATCATCGAGAGACGGCGCCGCTGGGATTTATAGCTGTCTGTTAAGATAACGTCAGAGCTTTTCACGTTGAGATAGTTGGAGAAACTGTTGCAAAGAAAAGCTTCTCTCTGTCTTTTTCTCTCTCTGTGTATAGATATGCTCTCTCTCTCTCTCTCTCTCTCTCTCTCTCTCTCTCTCTCTCCCTCTCTCTGTCAGTCTCTCTTTCTCTTCCCCAAAAGCACACCAAAGCCTTTGCTCGTCTGCAGGATGAAAAGGCCTTGTTTGTAGGTTTTATGGGGTTATTTAATCGGATTCTGTTTTCTTCTGTCTCTGCTTCTGTCTGCCTCTTGTTATGCAGACACATGGTTTCTCCATCTTGGTATCTCTGTGCACCCACAAGTAGCCAGAGACTTCTCCACCCACATCTCCCCAGCCCCCAAAGCCTGTGGAGGGCTTCAAGCAAAAAAGAGAGTTTCCCTACAGAGATCAATAAAGTATCACATTCGTCTCACTGCCGTCACTCTGATTCTCTCTCTCTCTCCCTCTCCCACTTTCTACCTTGCCTTTTGTGCCTCTCTCTTCATCCTTCTCCAACTCCTCTCTCCAGCTATTCCCTCTCTACCTCTTTCTCTCTCCCTCTCTTTCTCCTCCACCCCCTCTGGTATTAAGCTCTGCAGCCATGTGTGTTCCTCAGTGTTATTTTGCAGTTCTCTTGTCTTTAGATAGCGGATTGATTTCCATTCAACACCTCTGCCAGCACAAAGCAACAACCCATTGATTCGGCTTTTTCATTACCCAAACACAGAGAGGAGCGAGAGGGAGAGAGAGGTGGAGTGGGAGGGAGAGAATAGAGAAAGAGAGAGAAAAGAAGAGTGAGAAAGGTAGAGAAAGGCACAGAGGAGAGAAAGTGAGTGAGGGAGGGATAGAGAGTGACAGACAAGGGAAGACGAGGCCCATTGTTCTACATAGAGCACATCTTTTCGGGTTCAGTGAGTGCTTATTGATTTGCAGCATATTGATATTTCTGCGCTTCAGTCCCTACCTGTTCAACATAATGCTCTCTCATAGACCTCTAGGGGGGAGGATGTTTGTTTCCTTTGTTCACACTGTGCATTCAGTTCCCAGTGTGAACAAATGGATGAATGAATGGTGGTTTAAAGCTTTTAAAGGCATACCCACACAATTATGGTAGCCTCTTAGTAGAACAAAACGTTGCACATCCAAAATCTAATAATAATAATGCTTGACTTTATCGATCCATGCCGGTTCACTTACGGGGAGGTCAGAGGTCAGGGTCAGTTACAGAACATCAACACTAGGAGCTGGTAGGGGTTCAGTGTCTTGCTCAAGGACACTTCAGCAGGGAGGATGCTTGCTGATATACTCCAGCTGAAGGACTGTCTCTCTAACCACAAGGCCAGCCAGCTGCCCACTCAACTCCGATAGTAAACTCCGTGTTCAAAAACAGCAAACTCGCTGTGATAACAGTGGACGGGTTTTGTTGAAAGGAAGAGTTGTGTTTCTAAATGAGACATCCACTCTGAAAAAAGTGGCACCTACAGAATGATTCATAGCACAAAAAATTACTACAAATAAAGGTTACTCTTTTAAAGGGTAGAAGCCAATTTAAATCCTTGTTTGGTAAAAGGTTCAAATCTTCATTTTAGATATTTTGAATGATGAACTTAATGGTTTTTTTTTGGGGGGGGGGTTTAATCATCAAAACATGATATAGGCTATACAAGAAGCCCACCTATACTTGCAGCACAGAGTATGCACACCTTTTTAGGCTGACTGTAATCTGTAGAAGGTAAATATATAGTATCAGTTATAGTAAGTATCATCAGACTGATGTAGGTTACTGTATATAAAGATAGGGTCTTTTAAGGAAAAAAGTAGAATTAAATTAATTAAACTAAATTAAACTAACAGGTCAGAGTTTTAACCAACTTTTTATTTACCACTACATCACTGGATGTATAGCGTTTGTGTCTTGAACACTTTCACTTTGTTTGAGCTTTAGCCTAACTTTTGAATTGTAGAAGTTGAGCTGAGCTTCGGCTGCCCTGAAACCATGAATCAGATGCTGTGCTGGTGGATAAAGTATGTGTTTCCTCTGCATAATAAGTCTTTGTTTATTTCTCACTCTTTTTCTCTATCTATCTATATCTGTGTTTAGGGAGAGAATATGAAAAGTGTGGGAACACAGGTTTCCTCTTGGGACATTTTACTGAACATAATCCACTGCTCACCCTTCCACTGTGTTCTCGAGGGAATTTAGAATAGCAATTTCCAGACTTTTTTTCTCTGGGGACCAACAGTTTCAGGTTTTTTTTGGGCCAACTTTTCTGTTGGGCCCAAATAGATTTTGCTGGCAATTTTGCAGATGAATCAGGCATGTATTTAAGCCACTAACACATTCGACTATACTGTTTCATACATTGCAGGAACCTGTAGATGTTTTGCCAACAGCCGGAAATATACAACCAAAATAGTGTAAAATACAATAGCTACAAAGAGAACAATTCTTTGTTGTTGTCCTAATCTCCTGATGCTTCTCATCCATCTACTGAGCAACTGTAATACCTTGGTTTGTTTGGGGTTTTTTTCTTTCCTTTGAAACTACTTATGGGGAAACGAGAAGAAACTAAATTGAGCCATCCACACATCCGTCACCTAAGCCTCAGCCATTAACCCCTTATAGGGTCAGGTCAAGGGAAGGCTGATGGAGATGAAACGGTGGTGACCTTTTACACTTGACCTATCACGGCAGGAGCAGTACACGCTGTCATTGGCCTTTACACTCCACTGGTTTTATTGAACCACTCACAGCTGCGGCGATGATGATAGTAAAATTCACAGCCAACAGCGTGTCCACAACGATGACCATAAAACGGCCACAAAAGAGAGCGTGCCCTTATTCAGACGGAGAGCCATTTATTACCTTTAATTGATGAAAGGGAGCGAGTCCGGAGTGAAAGAATGAAATGAACAAATTAATGGATGAATAGGTCAGTTGATTAGTGGATGAATAGACGAGACAATGATGATAGTTAAACGGCTGTAAAAGATAAGCGTCTTCACCTGAATAGAAAGAATAGAAGGAAGGGAGGAAGAAAGGAAGGCATAGATAGATAGATAGATAGATTGATAGATAGATAGATTCCCATCCAAAGCATGACCACAATGATGAAAGTAAATGGATCTACGGTATGTAAAAGACAGAAAAAGGAAGAAACAGATAAATTGATTATCAGAATTGTTAAGCGAAGGAAGGGAGGGAAATAGAGAGGTAGGAAGGAAGGGAGGAAGGAGGGATGTAAGGCCTCTCTAATGGTATTTGCCTTGCATATGTACAAAATAAACACAAACACCTAGTCCCAGACAAATGTTTAATTAAAGGCTTGGGCCCGCAGACATAAAGACTCGGAAAACATCCAGCCAAACCTAAAGACATCCTCTATTCTCTTCCACAGGACACAAACTCCACTTCTACATCCGCAAAGTCACTTACACACACCCAAATCCATCCCCCTCTCCCTCTATCCTAGTCCTCATCTGCTCTGCCCGTTGTTTGCTTTTTTTCCCTCTTTGTTCTTTCAGCAGTCGTTTTCCACTCCAGCAGATCCATCGAGCTACAGGGGCTGGTTGCCATTTGCCAAAAAAACTACACATCAAGCAAATTGCGTGGCAAGCTTTTTATGAGCTACACAACAGGGGGTGGGGGATGAGTCCGGGCTTTTTAAAAGGCACACACACACACGCCTTCACGCACACACTCTCACTAGCAGGGAGTGCTTTATCCTTGCCAACGGTCCCCGCGGCCCAGGTATAACACCTACCTCAGCTGTGCTTAAGGCGTAAAAAACATCCGCCTTTATCCCGCTGTAATGTTCCAATTCTGATTTTATGGTGCCATAAACATATCGTGGGCCTAACGTAACAATGTGATTGTTCTAAGTGGTCTATGGGGTTTTAAATGTGGACCGGGAGCGCAGAGGAGACAACCACAGCATTAAGGAGAGATTTAGATGACTCCGCTAAACTGGAGGAACCAAGCTGGAAGGGAGGAAGAGTGCGAGGGATGCGAGGGTTAGGAAAAAGGAAAAAGAAGCAATGAAGGAAGGAGGGATGGAAGGAGGCAACAACAGTATTAAGGAGAGGTTTAGATGACTTTGCTAAATTGGAGGAAGAAATCTGGAAGGAGAGATGATTGAGAGAAGGGAAGGAAGGAAGGGAGGAAGGAGACAGCCACAGACTAAGGAGAAAATGACCCAGCTAAACTGGAGGAATGGAGCTGGAAGGAAGGGAGGAAGGAAGGAAGGAAGGAAGGAAGGAAGGAAGGAAGGAAGGAAAGAAGGAAGGAAGGGAAGAAGGGCTGGAAGAGGGGGAGGGAAGAGGAAAAACAGAAGGAAGGAAGGAATAGATGTAAGGAAAGAAGAGTGGGAGGAATGAAGAAGAAAGGATGTGAGGAAGAAAGGAAGGACAGGATGAAAGGGAGGAGGGAAAGACAGACTGGTGAAAGGGAGGGAAGGAGGAATGAACTAGGGAAGGAAGGAAGGGAAAAAGGGCTGGAAGAGGGGGAGGGAAGAGGAAAAACAGAAGGAAGGAAGGAATAGATGTAAGGAAAGAAGAGTGGGAGGAATGAAGAAGAAAGGATGTGAGGAAGAAAGGAAGGACAGGATGAAAGGGAGGAGGGAAAGACAGACTGGTGAAAGGGAGGGAAGGAGGAATGAATTAGGGAAGGAAGGAGCAAAAGAAGGAAGGAAGGAAGGAAGAGTGGCAAGAAGGAAGAATTAGAGAAAAGGACAGAAGAAGAAGTGATGGGACAAAGGAAGGAAAAGAGGGCCAAAATTAAAAAAAAAAAAAAGGAAAAGAAGAAAGAAAGGTGTGGCAGGAAGGAAGGACAACAGAAAAGCATAGAAGAAGAAAAGATGGGATGGAGGAAGGAAAAGACGGAGAAAGGGAAGGAAAAGAAGGAAGTAAGAAAGGATGAGGGAAAGAGGTGAGGAGCAAAGGAAGAGATGAAAGGGAGGAGAAAGGCATGGAAGGAAGAGATGCAAGAAGGAAGGAAGGGAGAAAGTGGAAGGACAGGAAAAACAGAAGAAGAAAGGATAGGAGGAGGGAAGGAAGTAAGGACGGAGGATGGGCGTGAAGAGGAATAGAAGGACGTAAGAAAGGATGGGGAAGGAAGGAAGAGGTGGAAGGAAAGAAAGAAGAGCTAGAGGAAGGATGGATGGGAGAATAGGACCAAAGAGGAAAGGATGGCTGGCAGTAAGGAAGACAGAAAGAGTGGGAAGAATGAATCATGCGAGAAAAGGACACACGTAGAAAGGATGGGAGGGAAGAGGAAGCAAAGGAGTTAAAAAAGGATAAAAGAAGGAGGGGTGGAACGAAGGAAGGAAGGAAGTAGTAAGAAAGGAATGAATAAAGCAAGGAAATAGACAACCACAGCATTAAGGAGAGATATAGACAATTCAGCTAACCTGGACAAATGGAACTGAAAGCAAGTTAGGAAGGAAGGAAGGATGTAAGGAGACAACCACAGCATTAAGGAGGGATGTAGAGATGACTCAGCTAGAGTGAAGGAATGGATCCGAGTTGGGCAGATGAAGGTCTATAGCTACAGATAGTGCTGAGATGTCTTCCCTGTGTCTGGGACAGCTTTCGTTGCATGGCACTTTGGCGTCTACTCTACTATGCATGTTTGCACTGAGGTCAGCAGTAATATGATCTTGCTAAGCATAAAGCCTTCCTTCTTTTGTTTTTGAAATAGGGAGGAAAAGTGACAACTAAGGCCCCTGCTGGTTGCCTTCGTTCCTGAGAAAATCCCTGATTACTTCTCCCCATTGACAAATAAACTCATTTGTCATAATTAACTGCATGGACTTCAACATAATGGTCATTTTCTAATAGATAAAGCTGGTGGAAATAAAACCGGTGTCAGTGTTTTGACAGGATTTGAAGGCAATGAAGGCAGCAGTGTTGTCTTTTGCTTCACACTAATATTGATGTGAATCCATATTATACTGTAGATGACATCAAAATAATCAAATTTATTGTTGCTTAGGCTTTTGACTTTTCTGCATAACTAAACGGCTTTTGACTGCACATATTCAATTGGTCAAGCTCTGTTTGATCTGCAGTGTTGGGCTTATAATATATTATTCATTACTAATTTGAAAATGAATATTACTCTTCTGGAAGCAGTCATTTGTTACACCCCAATTCGTTACAACCCCAAAATTGGCAATTGCATTTTCTCTTACCTTGAAAAATCTTGATTTTTCCTCTCCTGTGGACGATGAGGGAAAACAAACAGCTTATGTGCGTCATCCTTTTGCTCGATAAGAGAGGAGTACATAGTGGGAACACCTCGACCTGGAGAAAGTCAACTTTTCAGCCATTTGTCATCCACGTTATTTTAGTGTGTGAGGATGATTATGATTAAAAAGAATCGTGGGCTGGGGATAATTATAGTTTTGGATGATTCAGGTGCAATCTGGTATGTAGAGAGTAACAACAAAAGTAATAACTTTTTTTTGATTGGTAACTGTAGTAATATGACTGAAATTGAAATAGCAATTACACTACTCGTTAGTGGGAAAAGTAATTTCCACACTATGATCTGCTCCAAAGTCCGTTGGTGCTGGGACTTTTACAGGACTGAAACCATGGAAATATTACTAGTGCACTAGCTGTTGGCTAACAGGGTTTAGTGAAACTGGAGGGTGAGATGGCAGCTAGCTAAACCCGCCAGGCTCGGGCTCAATATCCCTGTTCTACCTCTGCCTATGGGTATGGATGCTTGTTAGCCATTAGCTTTGGCATCCGGGGCATTATGTATGGTAAAACAGAGATATGACGCTAGGTCCTGATAGTGTAATGTTTTCTGTTTGCCTGAGAGACGCAGACCTATTAGCATGGCACTCTGCCATCTGCTGTGTAAGCCACATTAGCTTTGAGGTCAGCAGTAATGGGGCAGTAGTTGAGCTACCATTAATCCTCTTCACTTTGTGCTTATAGACCAGTGACTCTTAACTGGTTTGGTTGGGTACTCATGTGCCTTAAAGTGGACTGAGTTGGACTTTGAGATTGTTTAATTGTTTACAACATGAAAAGGTGACAGCACTGTAGCCATGTTGTTAGGAGATAGCTTTTTATTTTACCAATGAGCGACGCTCATTGTTAAGGCATTATCATTTTAGGCTGAGGCATTAGCAGCTAGCTTTGTTAGCTGTTAGCCATCAACGTCAAATCCATTAGGAGTGGCAGCTTTGTTTTGAAGCCAACAGATTGTTGGCAGTGAATAAGAGATTAACAGTTGTTCAGCTCTAAAGATTTGGATTTGGGATCTTTAGGAAAGTGTCCTGAAGATCACTGTCTTTGGAGGCCCGAATTTAAAGACAAAGATCACATAAGATGAAAAATTAATGATCCCTGTGGGGAAATTGGGCCATCGCAGGAGAAAGTAATAGGGTACAGCAACGAGAAATAGAATATGAATGAGAATAAAGCAATTTAAATAAAACACAAATAATGCAAAATAAAAGAACTAGAAAATGAGACAAAAAATCAATGACAAAAATGAAAATACACCAAAAATATTTATATATACTGTATATATATATATATATATATATACAGTATATGCAATATGAAATAAGTGAAATATCATGGTACTGTATATGCATACATACATACAGTACATACTGTACATCCACACAATGTGCAAAATCTGCATTGTAAATAAAAGATTCTCACGATCCATAACAGATTTTGCAGGCTATTACAGGCTTATCTGATAAAGTTTTCATATTTTAGGCTATTTAATTTAGCCTAGCTTGCATTGCAGGAGCACAGGAGGCTTTTCTTAACACAAAATAGCCAGCAGCACTGGATACCACTTTCCACAATAATTGGACAACCTACTTTTATTTTCCTGTGACCTACATTTTGGTCCCAACCCTGTTTCAGGAACACTGCTGTACAATTTACAATTGTTTTCTGCTCAAACACTATTAGAATGAGAATGGATGGTAGAAAGAGCCCACTGGTATTACAAAGGTTTTTTACACACTTGTCACCAAGACGACTCCAGTAGGCAACATCTCTACTACTGTATGCACTATTTCATCTGAAATTTGCTTGAAATGTACGTTAGCTATACATGTAATATTACATATTAAGAGCAAAGTGATATCTACTCCTACACATATGTTGTGACGGAGTTGACATATGCGGGTAAATTCAGTCTGGGATTTCAGTTGATTTCAATCTGTGCAGAAACCTCATATCTCCAAATATCCTGTTTTGTTTACAATCTATTTTTAACTACTTGGTTTTACTCATTTTGCCAGATGTGTGCTTTCTTTCTCTCACTGTGAAATAATTGGTAATCAAAACCAGTGTAACCAAAACCATACAGTAGACTTGTGCTTCTAAATCCTGGGTCATGACATGACTCATAGAATTTAAACAACTGAAAACAAGCTTTGTGCCAGTTACTTGCCAGGTGTGAGCATCTCAGCAATTGAAAACACAAGAATAAAAATAAAAACCAATCACCGATCATAGCTCAAAACCAGGGAACTTGAAATTAACATTCTACTTGCAGGCAAAACACTTCCACAAGCAATTTGAACTGTAGAGAAATGTGAAATGGAAAAAGCAATCTTCCAATACCTCTGCAATGAACGGCCGCAGGCATTTCAGACATGGCAGCTCAACAAGGACCTACTGAAACTCCTACAGTCTCTTAGGGACATCAGCACCTGGAGATACTTGTCCTTCTGTCAAGCAGATCACACAGGTCCAGCTCGACCTGGGAGCCCTGGTCTTGTCTGAATGAATGCCTTTTCTCTTCTGGAATAATGCATTATTTGTAGCCAGTAGGCTTTCTCCAATATTTAATCAAGTGAAATGGAACAATCTGGTATCAAGAGTTCACTGTTCTGGGCATGGAGGCATTCATTTGTCTTGAGACAAAAAGCTGAGAGCGACTAATGGAGATCATATTGGCCTCCTGGCTTTGCCCTGCCTGTGGTGAAGAAAGCTAGAGTTGATTAACACACACACACACACATCCATGCACACACGTACACAATAAGGGTTCGGTTTCACCAGCACGTATTGCTGTATCAGTGATGAATACTGGCAGAAAGCCAGACACAGTGACAACCACTGGGAAGAGGAGGCTGCCATGGGAGGAGAAGATTAGTGTAATGGAACCCACACACACGCACACACACAAACACACACACACACACACACACACACACACTCAAACACAGGTAGACATAGGTACACAAATGCATACTCTAATAAATGTGCAGAGAGGGACATACACATACACACACTTTCTCTCTCCCTCACACTTTCTATGTAAAGTGTAATGGAAGTGTAATGGAAACCACACACAGACACACACACACACACACACACACACACACACACACACACACACTCACACACACAGAGGCGCCCTGGGCTGAGGGCTTGGCAGAGCAGAGTAGATAGATTAGTGTAATAGTCTCGGCCAAGGCAATCATCTGCCCACTGTAGGGCTTCAAATACTGGCAGCAAGATCCAACTCAGACACAAAGAAATTAGCCACAATGAATGAGTCGGCTTGGATGACTTCACAGCGCTAACGGCTCACATAGTTAAGAAATAATCACTTGCAAGAGAAAAATCAACCGTTTTGCATGTATTTTTTTAACTCGCCAATGCGGCAGAGGCAAATACGGCGAACGCATCATCCTGCATGAACCTTGTGTCTATGAATTATAAATGGCTACAGCTTGGCTTTCAGACTGACAACGAAGACTCACCGTGAGATGTGAATTTTGTTGGCCGAAGCGTCCGATTGGATGGGTTCGTTTAGAAACATTCCTAATTTGGTCTGTGTCCAAGAGGAGTCGCGTTGCTAATGGTTTCTTGGAAGGAAAGGTTTGAGAGGAGAAGAAAAGAGAGAATGTCATTTATTAATAGAGAAGCATGGCTAAGCTGGAAAAAATGCTCTAGATAGATGCTAGATACATAGATCTAGAGCTAGATAGATTTTCCTTCTATAGTATCGATAAAATAATGCGATTATGACTATTCTTTAAAACCTGTGATGTAGAATTTGTGACTTTGGGTATCTTGAAGAATATGCTTAATAATAATAACAATAATAATACTGTGGGTGATGAAGAGGAAAGGCAATGCTAAGCCTGCGAAAGTCAGATGTGGGTGTCTCAGGGTTAAACGTTATTTTTTATTTTCATTTCTGACATTGGGTTATTGCTGTTAGCTAGACTCTTCAGACCACAGGCACCAAGGACACATTTATAATTGGGAGGTTTAGCTGTGTGTGTTTCTACACTTGCGAGTGTGTTTGTTAGTGCTTATGTGTATGTGTGTCCATGTGCCATCTGCCTGTGTGTGTGTGTGTGTGTGTCAGTGGCCAGAGCTCACTGCCATAATGTTGAAATCATCGAAGAAGCAAAGGTGATAGCAGTCAGGGTCAAGAAACGTTCCAACAATCCACTGAATATTCATGACTATTTACCTGGGGCACTCTCTCTCTCTCTCTCTCTCTCTCTCTCTCTCTCTCTCTCTCTCTCTCACACACACACACACACACACACACACACACACATATAAATGCATATCCCAGAGAGATATTAATGAGTTAGTAAACAGTAGTTTCTTTGTTTCAGAGCCTGACAGTGTTTGAGCCTGCAAGTAATAGATGAACCTAGAATGTCTGGGTCACAGACTTAAAAACAAACACAAAAACAGATTTTGGCACTAAGATATCGCTGTTTTAGCTTGCTACCATGCACACACATACACACACACACACACACACAAAGACCGAGGCCACCGTGATAATAGGGAGATTAATCTATGTCTGTGTGTGTATGTGTGTGTCTATGTATACAAGTGTGGATGCCCATATGTGAGCATGTAGGTGCATGTGACATTTGCTCCTCTCATTAACCCGCACACAGCAATGTCACTTTATGTGTCCCACCACCAGAAATAATGGCATTGTGAGTGTGTATGTGTGTGTGTTTGTGAGTGTGTGTGTGTGTGTGTGTGTGTGTGTGTGTGTGTGTGTGTGTGACTTTGGTGGCCAAGGTTCACTGCTATAGTGATGAAAACATCAAGAGAAGCAAAGGGGAGAACACTCAGGGTCAGACAACGTTCAAACGGTCCTATTAGTATTCATGGGGTCATATAGACGCTCACACACAGCCAAACACACACACACACACACACACACACTCACATCCTTGTGTTGTTATTCTAGTGAGGGCACTCTAGTGACTTACATCCATTCCCTAGCACCTTAATACTAACCGCTTAATGTCTGACCTTAACCTTTACCCTAACCTTCACATAACTGGAACTCAAGAGTAAACCTCTAACCCGGCCAAAATGCTCATTCCCTCCCCACAGTACAAAGAAGACTGCAAGCTTTGAGCTAGCTGTCCCCGTTGGTTTTAATGAGGAATTTGATTAGCATTTTAATGAGGAAATCCAGGAAAGCTGACAAGCCGTTTTAGGGAAACTGAAGGACGAGTGTGCAAACCCTCTCCCGCAATGTGACAAGTGTCTAGTGGAGAAAAATAACCAACTGAAACTCAAAGTGACAAAGTACCTCTGTATTTGTCCAGAGCATATCCAGAATTATTCATCGCAAGCTGGATACTATTTCCCTTTTATGATTTACTGTGAAAGCTGTCAAGACATAAATACATGTCTTTATATTATTATTTATATGAGCTCTCCCTTCCCTCTCCCTCCGCAGAATGATCCCCCCAACGAGCAAGAACTTCCTCGTCAACAACCTGGCGGCAGGGACCCAGTACGACCTGTGCGTGCTGGCCATCTACGATGACGTCATCACCTCGCTGACGGCGACCCGCGTGGTCGGCTGCGTGCAGTTCACCACTGAGTCGGAGTACATGAGGTGCCATTTCATGCAGTCGCAGTTCCTCGGCGGGACGATGATCATCATCATCGGAGGGATAATAGTGGCCTCGGTGCTCGTTTTCATCATCATACTGATGATTCGATACAAGGTTTGTCTGTCTGTCTTAATCTACTTTGGCCGGGAAGGGGAGGTGTTGACTGGGAGGAGAAGTTTTTTAATACTTGAGACAATTGGCTTTATTCACATGGTGGCCATATTCCACCCAGGTCTAATCATCAACTGACAGTATTTACAGCCATGATTTTTAGCACTGGTAATATCATGCTTCATATCCTTAACGCCACTTCTTTGACAGTGACATTGTTTACTAGGTGACTTCATCTAGTTAAAACAGTTTGACTTACTTCAATATCATGAATGTTCCCTTCAATCCAGTTGTTTTTGATTTGGACCCTCTTGGGTTATTTGGCAATACTGATTGAGTCTGCCATTTTTTTTATTTTGTTCTGTGTGGTTTTTCCCACCCGGAGTATAACGGAAATTAAATTTGGCTGCTATGAGAATAAGGCGAATTAGGGGTGCTATTATGCATATCTCTGTCTATTTGTCTCTCTCTTTCTCTGTCAATCTGATGGTCTTGTCTGTTTTCCTGTCTCTATTTCTCTTTTTACCAACTCATTTCAAACTGCTCCATTGAAATGAAATGAAAGTTCACAGTTACAATATGGACAAAGTATCAAAAGCTCCCTCCCTCCTTCTGTCTTTTGTCTCAGGTGTGTAACCCTGGTGAGGGCGGTAAAGGCGTTTCATTGGCGATGACGAACGTTCACTCGCAGACCAACGGGCAGCAGTCGCAGGGATGCACGGTGACTCCCAGCACCTCCAAACACGGCTCGATCGGATTAGACGATCTCTCAGGAGGCACGAAGAAAAGGAGCGGAGGAGGAGGGAGGCAGGACACGATGACGCACTCCTCTGAGACGTCCCTGCCAGACTGCTCCACAGCCACGTCGGTCCTCAGCCAGCCCTGGGCGGCCAGCAGCCCGACGGCGGGCGCGGGAGCCGGGGTCGGGGATCGGGAGAAAGCGGGCGGAGAGAGAGGATCTTTGGCCGGGGAGAGGAGCTCTTTAATTGGGGAGAGAGTTCTCGGTTCCAGCAGCGGCGATCGTCCGGCTAGCGTGACGTCATCCGCGGCCACCGGTTCGCTCCCCAAGCCGAAGCGGAAGCCCGCTCCGAGCAAGCCCGGCTCGGCCGGCGCCGCCTCCTCTGTCGCCGCCGAAAACCTGCCCTCCCCCTCCCCTCGCCCTCCCTCCTCCTCCTCCTCCACCGCCTCCTCTGCTCTTCTCTCCTTCACCCCGCTGGAGAACCTCAACACCAACCGCAACAACTCCACCTCTCTCAACCAAACGCCGCCTCCCTTCGCCCCGTCCCCTTTCTGCAGCCCCCTCGCCACCCCCAGCCCCGTCCCGTCCATCCGCTTCAGAGACACCCCCATCCTGCGCCGCGCCCCTCGCGCCTCCTCCTCCGCCAAGTACCAGACTCTGCCTGCCGAGGAGGGAGGGAGGAGCAGGGCGAGGAGGAGGTACTCGCTCAACGAGGGGGGTTCAAAGACTCACTCCTCCCATCAAGGAGGAGGAGGAGCACCCAAATTGGGGCGCATGATGCGGAACAAAAGGAGCCAATCGATGGGCGGGATGCTACTCCCTAAGGAAGGGGACGGAGACTCGGACAAAGGGCGGTGTGGCTCCGACTGGATCTTAGAAAGCACCGTTTGAAAGAGCGAGGCGGCGATCGCGTTAAACTTTGGTTTATTTGTTATTGTTTATCCTTTATAGGTGTGTGAGTCTGGGGGTTGTGTGTGGATGTGAGCTAGTTTGAACATTTGTTACAGGTGTGTGTGACTGAAGGTACGAGTGTGTTTGTTGGGGTGCAGTGTGAGTGAACGATTGTCTGAAAACATATTTGCGTGCTACGTTGACTACTGTATGCCTATGAACGAGCATTACAAAACAGCGTGTGTGTTTGTTGTCGCCGTTTAGGACGTGCGCTAGCGTGTGCGTATGTGTTCACGTTAGTCTGAACCGTCGTTTATAGATGTGCAAGGGTGACCGAATGCGTGAGAACATATCTATGTACGTGCGTTGGTGGATGGAAGTTCAAGAACGTGCGGACGTTTCTTTTTCGAGCTGTGTTTTTATCATCATCATGTTTCTCCACAGTTCTTTTTATTCTGTTGACTTTTTTTTTTTGTCACTTGACAAATTTCCCATCTGTGTTTTCTTTTTTTCCAGTCAGCCATTCAGCGAGTGGATAACTTGCCTTGTAGGTGTCTCGTCGCGTCCACTTTATAGCACAAAAAACAGAAGAAAAGACGGAGGGGTCATCCTTTCCTAGTTCACACCCAACCCCTATGAAAATACCACAAAAAAGGGAATTATTACAGGAAAAAAAAGGAAGAAAAAAAACAAAAAAACTGAAAAGCACACCATTCTACGTACACACACCCACCCAAAGTGTGTGTTCATGTGGCAAGAGAATAGCAGTCGGTGCCTTCTTTTGCACTAACGTTCTCTCAGTCCTCCTTTCTGACAGATGAAATAACCGGATTATAGGACTCTACCACGCTCCGCGAAACAAGGGATTAGGACGGAGGAGAAAAACAAAGAAAGAGAGAGATTTCACACATAGCCTTTCTTACCTATCGAGGAAAAACAACAGACGTTTCTTGACATATAGACAGACACAAACTGAGACCATGTGAGACAAAAAGCTACAGCAAACAGATAAAGACTTCACCGGACCTCTTATGAAATTGATATTTTTTAAAGGAAGATTAAAAAAAAAAAAAAGAACATAAAAAACCTTGTGAGCTTTTCACTAACGTTGGTATACGACAACGTATGTTGGTCACAAGCTCCTGGGAAGCTTCTGTACAGAAAAAGACAACATGTACTGTGTTGTTATGTTGTGTAAAATAAAAAACGGATAAAATGAAAGATGGAAATGTGACAGGTGTGTTTTCTGTTTGGAATGCGGTGGGGTAAAAGTATTAAGTTCTCTAAAATGGAGAAACTAGGTAAAGTGCAAAGACCTCAAAACAGAAACGTACTTGCTTACACTCTACCCCTATTCAGCAGAAATGGGGATCTTGCAAAATCAGTATTGGTATAAAAAATAGAAAAACAGAAGAAAGATCAGTAATTCTCTGCCTGCTTGCCACAGGAGTTAGAAACCATTACATCATGGCTAGCCATGCTTTATGGGAATTATCAGCACAATTTGAATGCATCTTTGACTGATCACCTTGCTTGGTTGAATGTAGCTGTTGTCTAATGGGCTGCAAGGAACAAATATGTGAATGTGCAATGTTTGGTTGTACTGGTGCAAAGAGCAATATTGCGATAAAACGGGTCTACAAAAAACTACAAGATGATGATCACAATTGTTGATACAGTAAAATCACACTATGTTGCATCAAAACAGCAGTGTAGGATGTTTATCATGTCATGTAATGCTTGAGTTAATTGCAGAGACCAAGTTGCTTGCTCAAGTTGTAAGTCATAAGTCAGAGAGTTGTCGAGTCTCAAGCAAGTCTGAACTCTAATTGAATTTCAAGTCTAAGTGCCAATAAAACAAGTCAAGTAAAGAAAAGTGAACGGCATTAATTTGGCATAGAATATTCATTTTGGGGAAAGCCTCAAGTCTTTACCTCATTTACTGGTTTCTAGGCAGAGTGACTCACTAAGTGAGGTGGCTAATGCAGTATTTAGATCAGCTAGACAAAAACACACTTTACTACTGATTCCTCTTCTTTGTCACAACGTTTACCATCAGGTTAGATGGGAACAGTTCACTGTCACAGATCAGAGACAGTTAACTATGTTTCCAATCCGTCAAGAGAATGGTTAGCACATTTTTTAAATGTTAATGTTTATAAAATACGAATTGAGTGTGTTTCTATCAGCTGGGTTGAAGAAAATGAACAGGCTTCCTGAACAGAGAAATACATGCACCAGAAAATAATGTAATGTAGAATCTTTTAGGAATTGATTAGTTTTGGGCAAGTTATTATTGTTCCTTGGTGTCATCTAATGTTGTCCATAATTCATGCTGTCTGAAAATGAAAACAAAGTAATGCATTTGTCAGTATTTTTGTGGGCCAACCATGACAGAAACTTAAACATGGAAGCAACAGCTAAAACAACATGTCTTGGAGGTCGTGTTGGACAGATATTTTTCTGACATTTCAGAAACTGCAAAACCACTTTTCAATTGTTGTGCTTTTCTAATTTGAAACATCATCATTTGCCTAAAAATACTTGAATGCAAACCCAGCTACAGACAGACACACGCCTTCCCACTGTTCACTCAGAGCAGGATCACATTCTCATTCCTTCCACCCTTCCCTCACTGCAAATTTATTCATGAGAGTGCAACACAGGTCAGGAAAAACGTGTTCGTCCAACAAAAATCATATCCAGCAGATAAGAACTCAATCGGAGTAACAGCTAATGTTTTTATTTGTAAGCCTTCTCAAGTTGGCGTATCACAAGTAAAGGTACGATCACGGGTCAAGTCTCAATTTGCTGAACCTCAAACCATCAAAATTATGACACGAGTCAGACTTGAGCCTATATTTGACTGTGGGTTTCAATTATAAAAACTTCAGCTATATTCACATAGACTCTTGAAGACTGACTTTCGTTGAACATTTAAGAACTAATGTTATATTGTGTATATAACAAATACTAATATGATATGAACAGTCCTCCCAAAGTCTTATCCAAGACTTTACAAGACAATTTCATTACTGTTGGTTTCAATGTAACATGATCAAAATGCCTAGCGATTTTGTTAAAGGGCCAGTACGATTTTCACTGACATACTGTTTTATCATGTGTACAAAAGATTAACAAACCTATATGATACACACTGTACAGTCTGTAACCATAGGGCCGGCGCATGAAGCGGCAATCCGGGGGCCACATCCAGTACGGGCCCAGTCACTATCAGTTAACATCAATGCAGGAAATTGATTCACTTCACAATTAAATTATCGAAAATTGTTTGACATGAAACAGTTCTGACAGGCAATTGCAAATGGATGTTCTCACTTCAATTATCAGCCTCTGCCGTTTTAACCAACTAAATTGAATTGACCGAACGGACGCTGAATCGCCATCGACTCCCAGTGTTTGTTCTGTGTTTATTCCACACACACACATATGCACACGTTTGTTTTTTTCATCTTGGATTTATCTATGGTCTCTATCCTCCCGTGAGCCGGTTTCGTGTGTCAGTAGCAGACGCCAACAGACATCAGGTGAGCGTTTAAAACAGCAACCCGAGCCACCGGAGAGTCACATGAGAAGAAGAGAGGCAAAACAGTAACCGACCTACCCACAATCCTCCCTGTTTAGCACAAAAAGCGTGTCGCTGACATCCCGCTTCACGCCTCCTTCGCTGACCTTCCCCTGCCTTCCTTAAGCTAACTAAACGCTTAATGGTAAGAGGCTTTGGAAGAGAATATCCCTCTTCCTCTTTTTCCCCTCCCTTCAGGCCCCTCTCTCTCTCTCCCTCCCTCTGTCTGTTACTCTCATTTATCATTTCACATATTAGGGATTAAGCAGCAGCTCTTATACAGAGTGACTGGCAGTATGTGCAACAGCTGAAGAAGCTTAAAGTACTAATCTGTGACATTTACATAGAAGTAAATGTGCGTTTTGCTGATTCATGTAACACAATACTATTCAACCTATAGCCAGTTCATTTTCTCTTCTATGAAATCCCTTTCCCCTCTTCTCTTAGTGTGTGTGTCTATGTGTGTGTGTGTGTGTGATCTGGGTTGCTGTGTATTCAGTTTCCCTACCACACACTGAGTATCAGATAGTCTCTCTCTCCCTCTCTCTCTGTCGCTCTCTCCTCCCACCTTCTTACGCTATCCATATGGTCCTATAAGAGAATCTGAGTGGGTGCTGTGTGTGTGTATCTTGTGTCATGCGTGTCTTTTTGGCTGAGGTGCAGACACACACACACACACACACACACACACACGCATCCTGTGGGTTTGCAGTAGATTTCCCATTCTGAGCAAACTGTGCCTTCAGGGACTGTGATGTTGTATAATGAACCAAACGCTAATTATTCTGCCTCTGTGTGTGTGTGTGTGTGTTTTTTTTTAACTTTTATCCTTATGAGGACCAAATGCCAAATGGAGGGACGGGTTTAGGGTTCAGAGGTCAATGGAAAGTCCGCAAAAGTAGAATAACACTCTGTGTGTGTGTGTGTGTGTGTGTGTGTGCGTGTGTGTGTGTGTGTGTGTGTCCACAAAATGATTCTGCCTCTCTTCCTTTGCTCATGAAGCCAGAAGGAATGCTTAATGAGTATGTCAGCATGTGCCAGCCAACTGTGGTGATGTGTTTATGTGTGAGAGAAAGAGAGCGTCAGCATGTAAGGAACGCTAGAAGTGTGTGTGCGTCATTTTGTGTGTGTGTGTGTGTGTGTGTGTGTGTAAGGAGAGAGTGAAGCTAACATCGCCTTAAAGGGAAACAACCGCTGAAATTTTGAACTAAATCTGCAAAAACCTTAGAAAAGGAATGCATCCCATGAAAAAAATGACTACTTTGTGTGAAAAAAGTTGATTAGCAGAAACCTTGAAATGTGTGTTTTCACTTACATTAAATGTGTTAGTGTGCATTCCATGGCAGAGAAGAAAATCAGCAACTAAAACATCCTCAGTGTAAATTTAAAATAACACGTCCTTGAGATGAGGAGGCTTCAGTAAAGGGTTTGCGTAAGTGGATCCGGCACCAATTATCGTCAAGGACTTCACAACAATTTGTAGCTCGGCTCCACCTCTGCTTCATGTGTTGTCCACCACCCTGATCACACCCCTACTGTCCACTGCACTCTTTCAGTCTCAGACTCCTTCCTGTTTCTAGTCATGTCTCCTTCACGTAACCCTTTTGTGCTGGGAACACGGAATTCTCTCATTTTTCGTGTACGGAGCACATATTTGCCGTTTAACATTTTGTGTTTATTTCCCAAAATTTCAGGAGATCAGCCTTGAAACAAAGAGTTACAATTCAGACTCCATGTTGTTTCTCCATGTTAAGACAAAGACAATCTGAGTTGGTAGCTGGAGGCCTTGGATGACTCTCATTCTCTATAGTCCGTGTTCTTTCAAGTGTCCGCTAACTGGTTTATTGATAGGATTTGATGGGCCAACGTTTTATGTTTTTCCCAGTGCTGGATCTTTCGATGAGTCATCTATTTGCTAGAAGGCTTGGTGACTCAGTTGGATGACACTCTTCCTCTTTCTCACCCTCTTACTATAAAATTATAGTGGAATCACAATGCGTTACTAATCCATTTTCTATTCAGCTGTGACGGGGCCTCACTGTGCATTGGTAGTGTTCTAGATGTTTAGCCTTATTCTGTTCTGATGTAATTGGTTCTATTCTAATCTTTGTCTGTTCTAATCTGATCTGATGTGTTCTATTTGGTTCTGTTCTGTTCTAATCCATTCTGTTCGTATCTGTTCTGTCTCTCCTGTTTTGCACCGTTTAGTTTTTAATATTAAAGCCGGATGATATTTAATCTTTTCTTGCCCGAATACTTGAAAACAAACCAGGGTAGAGAAGGAGAGCGAGACAGAGAGCTCACCACTGTCGCCCTCGGCAAGCCAATTACTAGTGAAGATTGGAAATACACAGGCAGGAATGCGGGGTGTTTGTCTGACAAGATAAGGTTATCGTCTGTCTCCTGGGCTTATCGCTACAGCCAACGCAGTCAAATTAATACTCCTTAATTCAAAATTGGGTTTTTTTCTGGGGGTTTTTTGTTCACTTGAATTGAAAGTTTCCATGATCTTTGCTGTGCTGAGTATGTCATGAATCTAGGGCCGATGAAACCTATTAAAAACCCATTGTAAAAGTTCACAGGCATTCTCGCCACACTGAAAATAATGCTGTTTTCTGAGTTCTTGAAAAAGGTACAAAGTTTTCCTCTGACACTAACAACATTGTTCCTCACCCTAATCCACAGTTCTGGGCCCAAGTTCCACTGGAAAGTCCTTTTTCAATTCTTGTATTTAGACTGATCATGGTTTTTGTTTTGTTTGTTTTCTCTCAAGCTGTCTTCCTTCATTAATCCCCTTGAGACTGTCAGTTTCTGACCTTTTCAATCCCAGTAGTTAATTCAGTCTCCCCCAGGTCCCATTTGTTCTTGTCGGCCAAGACACCATCTAATGCAGTGATTCACAACCATATGAAGGACCACTAATTTAGTCCACATTAGGGCCACGGACCCCCATTTGATGAGATTTTGTCTGTCCAACCCAAATCTGAGAATATTTGATATGATTTTGTCCAGAATTCCATGACTATCTGTATTGTAGGTAGAGAGATAACAGTGAAACTATGATGAAAACAGTCATTCTTCTACATTCTCTTATTTTTTTATATATTATATAAATATATAATAATTTTTCTATTATTTGTATTAGGGCTGCAGCTATCGATTATTTTAGTAATCGAGTATTCTACCGATTATTCCATCGATTAATCGAGTAATCGGATAAGAAATACTTTTGCTTTATTAAAGAGCAATAGTAAATATACAAAAGAGAAAAGCTGTCCGCACGAAGCTGTCCATACGACACTGTGATTTACTGAAAACGAGGTGAAATAATTATTATTATTGATATTTATTACTAGGCCTAAATATCATACAAGTTCATAAGACTGGCTAATGTACATTTATTTACTATGTTGAAGGGTTGCCCTACACCTGCTGACCCTACTCACTGCAATCAAACTAAACTGAATATACCTGCTGTATTGGACTGGTGCATTTTAGGCTCCAATTGCTACTTACACCACCTGATATTTTGTTTTCTGGGGTATTTTATGCATCACTGTGAGGGGAGTAGGTGTGTGTGTGTGTGTGTGTGTGTGTGTGTGTGTGTGTGTGACTATCATAATAATAACATGAATGAAGCTCAGGCTTTCACAAATTGACTGCAGCATTTTATTTTCTGTGGTTATTTTCTTGAGCAAAACTTAGCTAACTTAGGGACATCATAACTAGCCACCATATTGATTTACGTTCTTAACTAGCCATTACATATAGCCATAATTAACGTGCATTCTTTACTAGCCTTCATCTCATCCCGTTTTAATATTAAGTGCTGACTCCGCCCACCCGGGCCAGTTTCGGCGTACGCCGGTAGCAATTACAAGTGGACCCTATCCTACAGTCCCTGCTCTCAGCGGAGGGAAGGAGCTACGCTGTGTCTGGGAAGCGCTGTGACCGTCAGACCTCTCTGGATTAGACAAGCAAGTAGAGAAAACCGGCATCAGCCGAACCAATTTATTGCCAAATGCTTTGGGATTCAACACATTAACATTGCTTCCCATGGTCAGAAAAAGTCGGCAGATTTGTCGCTAGTCGCTTTTGAGAAATAAAGTCGCCAGGGGGGTCTGAAAAGTCGCTAAGTCTAGCGACAAAGTCGCCAAGTTGGCAACACTGGATCCGAAACTTTGGAGACTTTCTGTCGTTTTCTCTGGCCTGTCTCTTCTCTTCGCCCCTCGCTATTTTCTCTCTCTTTCTCCAGCGCGTTGTGCAACAGTAATAATCATCCGTGCGAAACACTAAGTGTGTATATAGTTATATGGATTAAACGAAGCTTCGATGCAAAGAATTTGCATCAATGATTTTTAGTAATTGAGTTACTCGAGTTTCTCGAGGAATCGTTTCAGCCCTAATTTGTATATATTCTTAACTTCTTGTAAATGAAATAATGGTGAAGTTTAACAATTCATCAATTTGTTGGGGGCCCACTGGAACCTCCTCAAGGACCCATGGTGGTCCCCGGACCCCACATTGAGAACCACTGATCTAATACACCTTCAGTTTTCGTGCCATGAAAACACACAAGAACGCATATTCTGAACGACACACAGTCAAGGTTCAATACTCAAGTCCACAAATTCCAGCAGTCACAGCAAATCGGCTCATATATGAATATATATTTCTAGATTTGAGTTAGTTCACTGTCTGTAGCCTGTAGCCAACTCCTAAACTAACCAGTCTTTTATTTAAAACATATGCAAATGCATTGACATAACCAACAACTTAATGACAGCACAATGAGGAGGTTGTGGCCCATGGTTTCTTGATATTGTCCCACTGTGACCCCGATGAACAAAATCCAACAAAATGCACACCATTTCCCCCCATCCGCATTTAAATTCAACTTATTTACCAGCCAATTAGTCATGCAGATCAAGCCTTAAACAGAATATGAGCGGGTGAAATGAGAGATCAAACTCCTCCCTGCTAGACCCTCGCTGTGCGTGTGCGGGATGTCTGGCCCTGCTCAGGCACCATGCATGAAATCTTAAAATGTGAGACAGACTCGAGCACCGAATAGACTTGAGGAGCTTTGGAGGGAGGGGGGGGGGGGCAAGGGATTTGACGGCGGGATGAAAGCAGGAAGGAGGTGTTCGTACAATCCGTGCACCGCTCTTTCATCCGCTTCTCCATCCCTCCCTATCCTCCCCGAGCGCCTTAAGTGTATACACTCCTGAAGCGCTCTCCTTGGGGCCCCAGACTGATTTGAATGGCACAATTCAAATCTTTTTTTTTTTAAGCATTTGATTTCATATACCGTCGCTCACATCTTAATGTCAGGGAGGAGGAAGGTGAAGGAGGGATGAAAAGAGGGAAGGGGGAGAGGCATGGAAGGGGTGGTGGCAGGGGAGAAGGTGAAGAGGAAGGGAGGGAGGGAGGGATGGAGGAGGAAGTAAGGACGCATGAATCCATATTTATTAACCAGGGGAATGAGTGCTAGAGTGGAGGGAGGCCTGCACTCTCGAAAAGGTAGAATTTCCAGCACATTTACCATGAGTGTCGTGTTTTCTACACAGCAAGTATGAAAAATATGTTATTACTAATGCATGGAAACAACACATTTTGCCATTTTTGCATGCTGTAAAGTTCTTCCAATCCTTCCAATCCAATCTAGATGGAGCGCTAGTCTGTCATTATGTATTTCTATAAGGGTCGTGCAGTGCCTTACAAACTTTCTAAAATCTTGTTTTTCAGGTATGATTTAAGGACTTGAGCAGTGGTTCTCAAACTGAAGGTTGGGACCCCCCAGGGGGTCGTGAGGTAATTGTTGGGGGGACGCAAGATGATTTATGGGATAGAAAAAAAAAAAATTTTCTACTACATAAATTTATTGTGTTGTTTTATCATCTTGCTATTGCTATTGCTATAGCTATTGCTCTCTCCACCTGCACGTATAACATAGCATAGCTGAATACAATAAGGCTTTCTGGGAACTGCAGGAAATCACTAACTGAAGTAGAAGCAGTCGAGGCAGGTTGAGGGAAAGTGGGTTCACCAAACAGGTAAATCACAACACTTCATCAGGAAATAAATGCTTGAATACACTGAACCTCACAGATTGATGATATACAAAAGTATCCAAGGGTGGATTTTTCCTTTAACTTTTACAAAATATATTATATTATGTATTTATTTAGTTAGTTATTTGGTCTGCTATGGCACATGCTAACACTTTGCCACACAATCTGCTTAAGGAGCTAGCTTAGCATTATCTTAAAAGTGTTAGCATATGCAGACTAGCGGACTAAACAGATCATGGACACAAAAAGGTGAAAATACTATAAAATTTTCATGTCACACAAGAGTTACCAGAGGATATAGCCTACATTTTACTGCCATTTAACAACTGAGCTAGCTTAGTGTGGGAAGACGGCGGCTAATTTTGATGAACTTGAATCAGGGATAAGAGTGTTGTTTTTGGATAATTCAACTTTAATTTTATATTTTCAGGATGTGAAAACAAGTAACTTTTTTCATTGGTAACTGGCATAGTAATAATAGGCCTATTACTGTAACACAAGTGATGCATTACTACCTACGGTAAAAAAGGATGAAGAGGGTAAAAAGTAGCATAGCTTTCACCTGTATTTACCTGGTCTGCTTCATGGAAAGAGATGGTGGTCTAAATTTTTTCTTAAATGTGAACATTTTCAGACTCCCTAGCCCTGGTAGCTACTAATCTGTGTGCTGTGTGGATCAATTAGCTTTTTGCTGAATGTTAACACCGCCGACCTCGCTCCCCGAGGTCTTAGCCAGCTAGCTTGTTTACTTCCCCCGCGTTGTGGGTGTGTAGAGGGCTGAGATGGAGGTAAACATGTAAACACAGACACCTTGGGGAAGGAAAGAGGGAATGGAAGGGAGAGGAGAGAGAATATTTAAATGGCTGACTACCCTGCAGGAAAAAAAAATGTCAATCGTAACAAGTCATTTGGTCTCCAATTCAGCTGGTGGGGTGAGATAATTCCACTTGTTTCCAATGCAATATCATCTGTTTTAGCCATTTTGAAGAAACAAGGCAGAATAAGGCAGTCCACTATAAACTGACACTTTTTTTTCACACTTTTTTTGTTTAAAAAAAAAAAAAGATTTTCATACAATAAATGACTCATTACGATGGATTTTTTTCTTTTTCTATGTATCCACATATTCTAATATTTCTATGTCTTAGACCACACAGAATTACAGTGCGAAAATGATAAATAGGGAGAGAGTTAGAGAGATGAAGGGTGGATGGATGGAAGAGGTGAATGGGGGAAAACGTGGAGGAAACATACGAGACCGTGAAATAAAGATACGTGGGGTAAATATACCGTGAAAGAGAGTGAGAGAGAGAGAAATAGATGGGGAGGCAGTGATGAAGGCATGGAGAATGTGGAGATACGCATAAACTCCTCTCTCTCTCGCTCTCTCACTTTCCATCCCCCAAAATCTCTCCATTTAGCCGCTCCTTCCCTCCCAGTAGTGCAGCATGTTCGCCCATTTACCCCATTCTGCACTCTCACCATGCTCTCTACGGATGGATGAATGAAAGGTAAATGGAAGGATGTTTGAATGGAGAGAGGACCCACGGAGGGGCGGATGGATAGATCGATAGGTTGACGGAGAAGAAACGGGAGAACGGGGTGAAAAGATTTATGAATACATGTTTTTTAACAAGGAGAAAGAGCGTTGCGCGGTGGATGGGAGGAGAGGAAGATGAAAGGAGGTAGGCATGCATGTTTTTAAACTTGGTGAAGGAGGGAGGGAGCGATCACTTTAGGGGAGTGCATGCTTGAGAAGTAACAAGAGGGATGGAGGGAGGAGAGAAGGAGGTAGGGGAGGGAAAGAGGGGGTAAATAGTAAAGGAAAGGATAAAATTGCTCTTTAGAGTCCCAATGCATAGTATGGAATTAGATTTGTCTTAAATATATCAAGCAAAAATTTGAATTTATGCTTTTAAACCTCCCACCAACACTTCATATCCAGCTCCTCTTGGATCCCCTGCAGCATCCCATTCCCTAGGATTTTCCACCTAAATCTTCCAAAACCTCTTCAATACAGTCTCCAATAAAAATACACCACTTGAAATGCGAACCTTTAAGGCCCTGACACACCAGGCCGACGGTTGGCCGTCGGCCAACGTCGGCCTGGTGTGTCAGGGCCCCACGGTAAGCGTCGGTGTCCCTAGTTTTTGCGGTGTGTCCCGCACCGTCGGCACTAGTCGGACCCTGTCGGCGGCTTTTCGGCCGATTGAGCATGTTGAATCGGCGTCGGAGCCCGTCGGTGAGAGAGATCACTCTGATTGGTAGTTCGTGTTTTGCCTCTGGATGATTGGACTGATAAATTCCTTCAACATGTGGAACTGAACAGGAAAGAGCCGAGCGAAATTCTTTAAATCGGAGGTTTCATTTATCTCCAGCTCTCGACACAGGTTCGGGAAAGCCCCTTGAGCCTGTCGCTGGAGTATTCATGATTTCACCCATTTAGTGCGGTTTCTCCTTATTTTTCGCCTCTGCCTCTTCCTTTCTTCTTCCACAACCAAAAGACCAAGGGCTGACAACGCCAGTGCCATTTGCAACTTCTTATCAGACATATGGTTATTTCCCCTCACGCAGGCGCAGAACGTACGTGCTAGTTGGCCGTCGGCTGTAGTCTTTGCGGTGTGTTCAAGTGCAACTTTTTGGACCAGACGCAGGTGACGTGAGGCGACGCAACAGTCGGCCTTCGTCGCCGCTGGTTCTTTGACGTCGGTTTGGTGTGTCAGGGCCTTTATGATTAAAGGCCCAAGCCAGCAAGACTGCTGCCTAAAATATTGGGTGGGTTGAATTGCACTTATTTAGATGTATCCATCTATACATGCTCCATTGGCTGACACTGTAATAACAAAGTGGGCTAAATACAAAAACTGTTTGGCTGAAGTGTGAATTGTTTTTTTTTTTTTTTTGCTTTAGTTGTGGACGTTTTTGCCAGCAGAAGGGTTCTTAAACTTGTTCTTTTCCCTCAAATAGACACACAATACGCCACTGACTCACTTTTGATAAGACTCTGCTGATTTAGTATTCAATTGTGTGACAATCTACACTGCATGTAGGGAGATAATAGACATGAGAGTGAAATATGATTACAATAGTCAATCTTGCATGTTCTCCCACTGGGATAAATTCTAGTAAATTAAATTAGAATTAAATGATAATTTCCTCATTTTGCTGCGACCCCCCTGGAAACTATTCCTCACGCTGAACTCTACTTTGAGAGCCACTGCTCTAGCATGAACAGCTGCCTATGAAGCTCTTCTGATCAAACTTTCTGCTCCTGCAGATGTGGACATCGCTGAGTCAGCTAATGAAGCTACCTAGCGGGCTACACAGCTAATGCCATGTTGAGCTTTTAGATTACTGCAGTCCCAAATGAATACATGAATGCCTTTAAAAGTAGCTTGGCATTAGATCTGTCTATCATTAGCTTCTCAGACACAGCGGTAGCCCCATTCCTCTGATATCGTCATTCAGAGAGAAATGTGTGTAAAACCCATCCGACCAATGAGGAGAAGTCTGAGGCAGAAGGCGTGACTCCGTCCTGTCAATCCAGTCCTCCAGTCAGTCACTAGGAGGAGTGGGAGGCGTGTCATTCCTTGTGTTGGTTTGAATTTCCGTTGATTTAATCTCTTTCCTCCAAAATTTACCTACAACAGCTTTAGAATTATCTAAAGCATTTAGCTTTAGAGCTGCTACAAGTTCTCATTTTCTCACTTTTGAGATAATGTTAGTGGCAAACTATCACTCAACATAGTGTATGCTAAAGTGTTAGCATGGAGCCTGCTATCACTCAACATACTGTATGCTAAAGTGTTAGGTAGCGTGTCTATGTTCCCTCAACCCTATCCCAACTTACCTTCTGACAGCCTTGATCGCAAGCTTGCTCTAACTTTAACCTCAGTGACCTCATGCCTCAACCCAACCACCTCATCTGCCCTGGAACCCCTAACCTCAAACATACGAGCTCCTTGCCTAAACACATAGGGCTGAGGGAACATAGGGATGACCCCCATGGGGGGCCTGCTATCACTCAACATAGTGTATGCTAAAGTGTTAGCATGGACCCTGCTATCACTCAACATAGTGTATGCTAAAGTGTTAGCATGGACCCTGCTATCACTCAACATAGTGTATGCTAAAGTGTTATCATGGGCCCTGCTATCACTCAACATAGTGTATGCTAAAGTGTTAGCATGGACCCTGCTATCACTCAACATAGTGTATGCTAAAGTGTTAGCATGAAGCACCGGAGAGAATGATCTACCAGGGACACATGGATGATTTTGGTGTCTATGTTCTCATCACTTAACGGTTAAGTTGTCAAATAGAAAAATCTCCCAAAAGCTTATTAATTTAATTGGATTGAATTGGTGGTTGTGATGCCTTGTGATCATCATCGACTGGAGGTCGTCGTTTACCCCCCTTTTTTTTCGTTTACCACTATCACTGAAGGAGAGTGTAAGGGTGGAGAGGAGGTGTGGACACTGGAGAGAAGTAAATACCTCCTTGAGGAGACATGGGAGGAAACAACGAAGAAATGAGGGCATACTTCGTAGTAGCTACACTTCTCAGGGGCGGGAAGGAGGGAGGAAGGGATAGAGGGATGGATGCGGGGAGAGAATAAGGAAAAGACAGCAAGAAGCGCAAACAGAACGAGGAAGTAGGAAGGGGAGGGAGAGATTTTGGAAAGGACCGGAGTGGTAGCAACATCAAACTGTGTTGAGTTTGCTGTTTATTTGATCAATCCAATAGTTCCTGGTACAAGCCATTAGGGAGTGATGGAGATAGGGAGGGATGGAGGAAGAGAGAGAGGAGAAAGAGGAAATTCACAGGATCAAAGCATGGTGGTTTGTTTACCGTGTTGGCGTATGGTTTTGTTGGGTATGTGTGTGTTTATAAGTGTGTGTGTGTGTGTGTGTGTGTGTGTAACTGTGTAGCAGGATGTTCCTGCAAATGAATGCCAGTCACTCTTCCCTCAGCAAAACAAACAGAACTGAGATAATAAAAAGCCATATTCCCCTTGGTAGAATTTGTTTATACTGACCTGCCAAGTGTTTCACGGTGGAATATCAATTTCCACTTCCGCTCTGGAGTTGGCAGACAGTAAACATTGATTGGTTTCCCCTCCCCATCGCTTCACCACACCCACAACTTGGTTCTTGCATCGACCAAACGTTCCCTCTGTCACACACGGGTGCAAAGGCCATCAAACTAAAGAGCTTTAATAATAGCTAACATAGGGTGCACTCATTTAAGAGCTGGCTGGGCGGGGTTTGTGTTCGTTATACACCAGGCCCTTCTGGAGGCAGGACACAGACCTGCCTGCTCTGCATCAGCAGCAAAAACTGGCCAGTAACAAGAACAGAAACCCACATGGCAAAGGGCAACCCAGCAAACATGTCCCAATGTGGGCCCAGAAACTGTCCCAAGTCAGGCAGCCCACACTGGGCCCACTGGGATTTGCACATCAGTGTGGAACTGCCATTGGCCCAGTGCAGGAAGGCTATGGGCAGACTGAAAATGTTATGAATAAGTATCACATTCTATTCTAAAACTTAGATTATAAATATAATTTCATTATTTAATGTGTAAATAATTTCAATATTTGATGTGCAACAACAACAAATTATACATATTAACAGTCTTGTGGGATTTGCACAATTTTGAGGATGACAATGTTGCAATGTTGTCAACATTGTTTTCAAGCAACTGAGAAAAACTGATGAACTTTTCTTGTGAACAAGCGTTCAGCTACTAGACAGTTTTGTCTGAGCCAAAGTGGGAGAACTTTTTTTTAATACAACCAAAAGCATTTTTTTTTACTACGTAACGAAATGACACGCTTCAAACAGTAGGCTCAGAATTTTGAAACCTTGCTTTCGCCTCTGGCTCAGGCTACTAGTAATCGAAACATTAGCTAATTTAGCTAACGTGCTAACGCTACCTCACACACTTGTTTCAAATTATACACAATTGTAACCTTTACATCTGTATCAATATGTCTAATGTTAGCTTAATTAACATTTAGCCATCAAATAATTTTCTTGTAGCTAACGTTATTTAGTCTTCCATTAAGGTAGCTAGCTAACAACTGCCCTTTTTACTTTGGTGCTTTATGGGGCGCACAACTGAGTATGAAGAAAATTTCCACTGATGTCCTGAAAAACACGCACTGCGCAAAATAGTATAAGTCACCAGAAAGCATTTTAAATTAGCAACCAAACAATTTTACTGGTTTCCGCCCTCGTATTTGACCAAAGTGCATCAAAAATATTAATACTTAAACATAATTCTCCCCACAATGAGTGTGTTGGATATGTGTGGACTGAGTTACTATAGGTATTGTGGGGACTGCCCATTTAGGGCCAGTGTAGCTGAGTGTGGGCCAATGCTGTGCTGTTTGCTGGGAAATCATCTGATCAGAAAAAACTTTGCAATTCAATATCAAAATGTATGAAAGCATTCAAAATCCATGTACATTTCCTTATTGCTTGAGTTAAGAACTCATAAGATGGAAAAATTCATGGTTGACGTTGCTGTTTTATTATGGTCCAAAACATTTAAATTAGGCATCAATTCTTAGAATGGGTAAAGTTATGGGCTATCTGAACTAGATTATCTAAAGCAGCCTAAATGAAGCTACATTCAGCAGCAGTGATGCTCCTCTTCTCACTCTATCTATCATGTTTAGGGGCGGGTAGGTTTTTGTTTATTCACTTGATAAACAGCAGTACATTTTGCTCTTGCCGGTGGCTGCCTGTCATGTGACTGCAATGGCAGTGGCGAATCATGAACATTCCCGGTGGGCCGCTAAGTGTTTAGGGCCGGTGGCGGGTCAGGAATCGATGTATACAAAAATGTATAAATTAATCATCAAGTGGACTTGCTGCGGGACACAGACTACACACAGTGCTACTGACAGCCAGAAAGAAAACATAATATACAGTACATGGATGCTGATAGGAGGGATAAGAGTGGTCCCCACCCGAATTCATCAAGCCCAGGTTTGTTTTACGATGTGATCGATCAACTAATGATGTAATGACAAGTTTTAGAGGTGTCAGTATACAGACGGAGCTCACGTGAACAAAATGGACAATAAATGGAGAAAAAGGGAAGAGGAAAAGAGGAAAAGGGGAACAGAAAAATCACAGATTTAAATAAGAAAGGCACTGGAGGAAGATGCAGTCAAATGTGATAAACCTTCTAATATGTTTCAAGTTCAAATGAGCTTGCAGCTGGTGGCACAAGGCCCAGAAGATAGTTATGATGATGATGGGTTGGTTGGTCTATGTATAAATAGCCTAACTGCTTTTTAAAATACAAGTAACCAATTTCAAAATGGTTATGTGAGCTCCTAAGTGTGCTCTTTAATGCTGATGTGTGGAGACTTCGACTCAACATACGCACCAGAAAACCTGGTCCAAAACTCAAGGAGAACTTTCCTCCCTCTGTTGATGCCCATATTTTTATGGCACTCCTGCTTTATTGGACTGAACAGTAGTGCGATGCTAGATTCACACTTCACTGCAAAGTCATTTATCATATGGAAACATTTACTTATGTCGGTCTACTTTACATTTCTCTGTCATTTTGTGATGCATGCTTTATGTATATGGGTTTTTAACATTTATTCATTTTTTGTTGTTATACTTTACAATGTCAAACCTAGCTTGAAATGAACTACTGTCCCAGCTAACAAAGAAGCCCTAAATAATAAGACATGGGATGTGACAATACAGTTTGTAAGGTGACATGTTTTTGAGGGATTATTATATGAAAATACTCAAATAAAAATAAGGAGAAAACAGAAACTTTGACAAAACCAAATGAAGGCTTTATGTTTAGAGTGATGGATTGCAATTTTCAAGCAAGTGGAAGTTGTTCTTCATACTGTACAAGAATGAATGGCAGCAGATGGCTTCTTCTGAAGGGAGGAACACGAGCGCTGATATCTCCAACTATGCTGACTGTGTGCAGAAACCAGCAGGGAGAATGGGAAGGAGAGGGAAATCTAGACCATTAATGGAAACTTAAGCTTTTTGGGCTGGTCATCTCTCATAGTTGGTTTTAAGACATGTGGTGTGTGTGCGTGTGTGTGTGTGTGTGTGTGTGTGTGCAGTGATGCAGGGCTATAATTACTGGTGTTGGCAAATGAACAAAGGAAGACAGAGCTCAGCACTGATATGCACACACACAAATATTCAAAGACAGTGAGGCACATCTTGGCAGACTAGATACCGTCAATAATAATCAACAAACACACACACACACACACCGGATTTTCCATCCTGATAAGTTTCCAAACCCACACCTACTGACCCACCACTGAACTGTTTGTGTATGTGTATATCTTTATGTATGTATGTATGTATGTATGTATGTATGTGTGTGTGTGTGTGTGTGTGTGTGTGTGTGTGTGTGTTTGCCTCCTTGTCTATGAACTTATTCCCACTGCAGCACAACAAACTTTTCAGACAGAATTCAAACAATATTAACCAGATCAGAGTTGAATTTATACATGGAGAAACTTAAAATCAGACTCTTAAAGCGGATGTGTCATTTCAAACGAATACATTAATCTCATATTCTGGTTGTGTGTCTACTTTTCTGCCTTATATTTATCTGTCTTTCTGTTTATTTCCCTGCCTGCCTCCCCGTCTGTCTTCTGTCTCCCCGCCTTCTTATCTGTCTTACCTATTTGCCGTCTTCCTCTGTCTTTCTACCTCTGTCTTGTTTATCTTTCTCTCTGTTTTCTAACTGTCCTATTAAAATGTGGAGTAGCAAGTGAGACTGAATAATGCAGTGCATAGGGCAGCCAGCTGTCCACACCATACATAAATCCTGCTGAGTAGCACTGACATTGAATGTCAGAATTGACATTTTGTCAATATTGGTGAAAAGACTTTTAATAATAAATTGTTAATATTGAGTTGGAAGTGGTGAAGAGGTACAGCCATCGTTGAGTCCAGCTTTCTCTGGATGGAGCACTCTCTGCTGTTTAGGAGACAGGAAAATGGAAAATGTGGTTATTATCTACTCACCCTCATGTTAGTTGAAGCACTGGTGAGTACTGTATGTCAATACAACACACAGTGAGCTAGCTGGTGCAAGTCCGTAGCAACCTTCTCCAAAACAACAGGAGTGAATGGAGACCGCTTCTTTACAGTTCCAAAAAGGGCAAAAAATGACCATAAAATGATTCCAATTAGCATAAAACAAGTGTTCTGAAGCCAAACGATCGCACTGTGGGTCCAAACGTCCAATATTTACATTGTTGTCTGCATGCACACTTACTTTTGTGCATTTGTACAGCTTTATGTATGCTTGATTGTGTGTGTGTGATTGTGTGTGTGTGTGTGTGTGTGTGTGTGTTGCCACAAACCCTGCTGTCGGGGGAACAAATGAATCACAGTGTAAAATGTGCTTACACAGTGGTGATACAAGTGTATGACAGCTGTGTGTGTGTGTCTTTGCATCTGAATGCATTTGTGACACCTTTTATATCTGTATGCATTTGCGTCTATATACTGTATTTTGAATGGTGCAAACAGGGTGTATGAATGTGTGTGTGTGCATTCACGCATGCTTATGGGTCTGTGCATGTGTGTGTGTGTGTGTGTGTGCTTGTCATCCCACATAGGTGCAAGCATAACCTTTGCCTTGTCTCTCTGCATTATCATCATAGGGATGAGTGTGTGTATGCTTGCCGACACACCAAGGTAGGTGTGACACTCTATATTTATCACTACGGAGTTTGCCTCTATTTGTTTTGAGTGGTGTGAGTAAAATGTGTGTGTGTGTGTGTATTGTGAGTTTTTCTATCTGTCCTACATCCGTGCTTTCCAGGCAACATCAGCAATATGAATGAGAGAGCAAGGTTGGGGATTAGCAGATTAAAAATTTAGGGATTACAGTATTTTTTTATGTGGATTACCTATGATCAATATTAAGTACTGAAAAAAAGTGAATAGGTTTATTTAAAAAAATACAAAAAACAAAAACATATTTGCATCTTCTGTCTCAAACCTGCTTGAAGGGAGAAAAGATTACATTAGGAGTCTATACAAGATTGAAACCAAATAAAGATTATGTTAATGATTACAAGATATAGCAAGTAATCTGTCTTAATACACATGTATCATTTCATATAAAGAATGTATGAAAACCCTGTAACTCTAGCTGTATTTCCAAAAGTAAAGTTTTGAGGAATCAAGACAAACAGACTTGGGGCCAGATCTATAAAACCCTGTGTAAAGACTAAAAATCTGTGTATGCACAAAATTGGAAACACTGCTTATGTGGTGTTCATTGTTCGGTTTTATAAATCTCAATAATTGTGGAAATGTGCGCACTTGCACAAGCCTAATTTCCACTCCTACAATTAGCCATAAATGGATGTCGACACATTATTTAACTTGGTTTGCAAATCATCAGCATACAGCCAGAAACTCAGCATGGTGTCTAAAAATGTGTTCTCGCCTTCATCTGGCCACTGTAGCCACTGTGTCATTATGCAAAGCCATTACCGCAATACTATATATTGTGAGCCATAATAGCCTATTCACTGATAACACGTACAGGTCTAATTTATCATCTGATATAAGCGTTTTACCATAGTGCTGTATGATTTGGTGACAATATGTAAACCTTTTTACTTGTACTAGGAAAAAAAATCATGTTGAAAAAAGGATGTTAATGTCATCATGAACCTCCACTGAGATTCTAGTTTAACATGATGCACTGAAAAGCCTGATCCAAAGCTGAATGATAAAGCGTACACTTAAACTTGTTACTTTTGTTCTTAAGGAACATGCTTACAAAAAACCAACGTGGGATTCATGAAACATGCGCAGAGTCTCAGTTTTTGCGCATCCCAGGTGTATCTGATGATGAATGCCACTTGTTCGTAAATTGGATGTGCATGCCTGTTGATGCTGATTAGCATAAGTAGACGCCCTGACATTTCCATAAAAGGCCTTCTGACTGAAGGGTTGTGTACAAATGGAAAGCACTACTGGAAATGTTGATAATGGCAAAGAGATCGACTCAAGAAGAAAAACTCAAACTCTGGAATAGAAATATATATACGTATATGTATAAGTGTAAGCGGTGGACTGACAGCAACTGAGAAAAAAAACATGGCGAAAAATGACTGATACTGTCCATGCTGTGACATCAGAGACACACTTTGGATTAAATTAAAAAGAAATGGTTTGATGTAAAGTTAGAGTCTCAAAAGCCTAACTTGAAATCAGTCAAATGTCAAAAGGACTAGGGGAATAATGAAGAGAGACTGCACTCTCAGGTGTTCAGTCATCAGCAGAGCTGGACACTAATTTAATTCAAGCAGCATCTCCATCTGATGGCAAGTTCAGACCTTAGGCTTTATAATAATAATGTTGGTTTTGACTGCGCTCTGTGTGAGTGGGTATAATTATAGGATCGCTGCTGAGGGGTCTGAGGGTTGATCAGGTGTGTCATTAGCCATGTGGTCAAGACATAACCTCTATCACCCAGAGACAAACTAGTTAGCCTTGAGACTGGTTAATTGAACTTCCATTCAGTCAGTGGAAAAGCTCACTTACTAATGCGCCTTGCATCTCCAGCAGCACCCAGCGAGTCGTGGATACAGTTGTGGAAACCACATTTAGGAGCTTAAGGTTGGTGTTCCAGATTAACTGAATGTTTATGGAGTGTTATTGTTTGCGATTTAAATAGGGAAATGAATTTGGAGACGGCGCTTTGAAGCATGCAGTCTATTGCTCCTATGATGTTTGGCAGGCCAGCAATAGTATGGAAATGTCTTTTTATTTGAGTCTGTTCTACTGCAGAATATGGGAATTTGATATATTATGGTTCTCATGGCTGCTGCAGTAACAGCAAATGTGCCATTGTTGGATTTGGCTGTGCGCTTGTGGGTCTTCATAATTATCATAATTAATCACTTTAATCAATCAGCTAAACATGTTTCCAAATTAATATAATTCCCCATCAATTTGTTCATATTGGCCTAGCTTTGCTAATATGGTTATTATCAGTACGCTTACAAATGGACTGAAACATATTTTCTTGTTCATTTGAGGTCTGTAATTACTTAAAAGTGACTGCATAAAGTATAAAGCTTTCTAAGTAGAAACCTCTTCAAGAACAAGATCAAATTCAGGTAAGGAAAAAAAAAAAAAGAATGCCGGAATGTTCGTGGAAATGTTTGTAAGTATACTTTAAGATCAAATCTGATCGTATGCACGTTTTCATGAATGAGGCCCCGTGGACGCATGTTTTAAAGTGTGGAGGTACAAGCATTATGACAGCACCTTTATATAAATTAATAATTTTGTGTGTAAAGTGGTGTATGCATACTTATTGTCTGTATGCATCAACTATACATCTGGCCCTTGGTGTTACATTGACCATGCATGCATTTTTGAAATTATACAATAGGTTTTTTGAAAGGGTAGCAGCAGGGTCATAAAATCTTCCCAACCCACAGAGGATCATCCTTCAGTTCTAGTTAAAAGATGAAAATAATCCAAACTGGAGTTACAATGTTTTCACCTGACAACAGCGATATGCTAGTGCTAGCAGTTAGCTGATCACGTCATAGTCAGAATCGTATTCGTATTCATAAAATAATCGTATGATTGGATAGCCTATAGCTGACTAGTAAAACAGATGCATCTCCTGCCAAATGCTTCCTTAGTGGGGTAGGATGATGCATGCCGCCTTTTGCCGTCCACATTTTGCTTTCTAACTCGGTAATAGTGGGTTTTCTTTTTCATTCTAATTTTGTATGACAAAGTATCAAACAGCAGAAGTACCCAATGAGACCAAATGGAAACAAAATTGATTTCTCCGATCACGGATGTAAGCACAATGTCCGTGCCTAGTAGCTAGTGCCCATGAAACCCGGTGAAGACCCGTTGCAGGGTTGCCAGTTTTGAAAATGCGGCTTCGGCTCTTAATCCCCCCCAAAAAAAGTTAACTTCATCTGAAAGCAGTGACTGGCCAAAATGTGATGCTGAAGGAATCAATATTCGTCACACATCGCTCTCTCTCTTTTTTCGCTCTCTCTTTCTCTCCTTCTTTGGCCTTGACTGGCGTCGTCATAGCAACATTCCACTCCCTCTAAATTATGGTCTGGCAGCCAATCAAACACATGCAGTGACCCTGGAGAGGCGGCGATAACAAATCAGCTTCAGAGAGGGCGTGTGTGTGTGTGTGTGTGTGTGTGAGACACGGTTCTATGCAGCGTTGGACATTCACATCCCCGTGTCTTGTTGAGCAGAGACCTTTGGCTTTAGGCTGTCCGATCTGTTTTTCATCATTCTGATGGCCCACAGTGTCCTCCTCCATTTTTTTGACCCTCCCTTCTCTTCTTCTCCTCTTTTCTCCTGCTCCTCTTCCTCTTTCACCCTCTGTGAAGATTTTTAGAGTGTCTCCTTTGATGTTCCCCTTCGGTTTTTGGATATCATTTTCTCTGGACATATAGAGAGAATATAGAGAGTATACCACCTCTCTCAGTACAGATAGAGACTGTAGTGTTATTGTAGGGAGAGGAAACGGTAACTTCTTGTATAGTCTGGAAAGTCTGGATACTGGTTCCTCTACTTGCAATGATGCTACATAATGAGGTAAATATGAACATGTTGGACTCCCGTTGTAGTCGTTAAGGAACAAAACACTTGGATTATGCTGCAAGAGCTGTTTTGAGAAATGTAATGGTTGTCTTTGGTCCTTTTTGGAACTCTAAACAACCAGACCCTATTCAATTCAATTGTCTGTTATAAGGCTGAGATGGGACTTTGGTAGCATCGTAACTCACTGTCTGTTTGATGGTCATGTGAACTTCAATGGAGTTTTTGATTGACATTGGGGTGAGGAGATATTGACAGAATTTTCATTTTGGGGTGCACTGGTCCTTAAAGTTTTTCTCCATCTCTAGCCAAAGAGAGACTTATTTTAATGTGCATACAGTCTGGCCTCCCTTTTGGTAGTGGACTGAAGCTAGATTCAGTGCAACATTCTACCTGTTTACACACCAAATAAACTCTCTTTGGCTAGAGGTCTCACACCTAAATCTGAAAGAGGATATGTTTTCCTAGCGTAAATAGGCCCTGCCTGTTGGTTTGTTTGTCCGTCCGTCTGCCTGTCTGTCTCTTCATCCAGGCGCATTCAAAGAGCTTTAATGGCATGAGAGGTGAAATCACAATTTCACCAAAGCATCAAACAGCCTCTCTCTCTCTGTATGAATCTCTCTCTCTTTGCCCCATTTTAGTCATTACTCATTTGTGCGTCTCTCTCCCATCTGCTCTGCACTTTATCCCCTTATGGCCCGTAACTGCTAACCTGCTGGGAATTGACAGCTCTCTCTTTCTCTCTGCATATTTGATTGCATCTGCGTGTGCCTCTGTCAGTGCGTGTGTGTGTTTGTGTGTGTTAAGGAAAGAAATGCACGGTGTTGTTTGCAGCTGTAATCTAAAGTGGTAGCTCCAAACACTGGATTCACAAAATGTCAGATCAGCACCGCACCAAAAAACGGCAATTAGAGTGTGCTGGATAAATATGTTGTTTTTGATGATGATGTTGTTAGTCCATTAAATTGCCTGACGAAACCAGAGCTTTTTGCTGGGGGAAGCTTAAATGGATACGCACCTGAATAATATATCTGGCTGGCTGTACCTCCCTGTCTTCTTCTTCTTTTCTCTCTCTTCTCTGCTCTCCTCTTCAGTTCATCTCCTCTTTTTTCTCCTCTTGCTCTTCGTCCTTCTCCTCTCTTTGTTTCTCTTCTCTGCCACTCTCCTTCATTAGTTTCTTCTGTTCTCTTCTACCAGGCAGGTCAATTAAAAAACTAAAAAGGATCACACATCCGGGACGAGTTACACAGTTCTATTTAGGGTTCAACTCATATCGCCTTTTTTTGAAGGCCAATATTTTTGGATGAAACTAACAATAGCCAATATTTTGCGCCAATACTCAATATCTTTAAATTTGACCATTTTCATGCAAATTACAAAGATTCAGTTTTCCCCCTGGAATTTCATTCATGTCAGGGTGGAAAAGCCTCTGAAACCGCAGTTAGACCATCATACAGTTTCTGGTTTCCCAGGAGAGGGGCTTATCGAAGGATTACGTACAGAAAAAAATGATTTATGATCTTCCTTGTGAACGGATGGACTTTTGAACCTGTGAACTTGTTTCATCTTAACTTTGAACAGCAAAACGGTGCTTTTCTTTTTTTTTTTTTTTAAGTATTTACACAGGATACAACAGTGGCATTCAACATCCGACTATCTCGCACTCGTGTGTTTATTTAACATTTATGAACATCAATACACGACGGTCTCACGTCTGCGCCGGTGAACTTTTAAACTGCTGAAGTTTTAATGAGGTCCCTCTCTTCAATCACGGCTGATGTTTTCTTTTTCCCGACAACGTTTCGATCCATCTATAAGATTAGAGCAGACGGGGCGCGACCCGGCTAATGATGTCCACACACACTCCACATATCGCCTCGGAGGAGAGAAGAGGACGGTTAATAAGGTTCAATAACTCTTGGCGTATTGCCTGACGAGAAGACGGGAGCGGGTCCGGTCTAAGATACGTCTTCTCTGATACGACAAGATCATGTGAAGGAAAATTGGGTTATTGCAGCAGCAAATAATAGGATATAGATAGAAGATTAAAGTAATAATCTCTAACATTTTCATATAAATGAATCTCCGTTTTCCTACTCTCTATCGATGAGATGAATTAGGATGAAATGATTTGTGCATGTGTGTTGTGTGTTGCGTGTGGCTGCGGTTTTACCTCTTGAGGTTTTACCTATTGAGGTAAAACCGGGAATTTAAGGGCTAACAATAGGCTAACTACTTCTAACCAGCAGGAGTAGCATTTGACAGCAAAGCAGCTCCGAGCAGAGATGCAGGTTGAGCTGCCGTCTGCGTCCGACTGTGAGTTCGAGCTCTCTCGCCCGGTCTGGTCAGGTTGACGGACAGAGGTTGGGTTCGGACGCTGAGAGGTTCAAGCCTGTTGTCTGAATCGAGACGCAGCTCGTCGGTGATGAGGAGAGCGACTCTGGCTGAGAACCGCAGTCTTCCCCGTCCTGGTTTTTGCCCACTGCGTCCCGTGGAGGGTGAACGGGCCAGTTGGTCCACTCCAAGAGGAAAATGGCTTTTTTCTATCATGCTGTGATTGGACATCTCTTACAAGGAAAATAGGGGGACAAAGGTGTTCTCTGTTCTAGCACTGTTTCCGAGAGTTGCAGTAGCTGCTGCTTCTCCAAGCTAGATCCTCCTCTCCTCTGACTTAGTGGTACACCCCACCAAAAAAGTATCCATGGTGTAAGGTGACAAACCTACATGATGTCCTGCCCAAATGTCAGTATGGGACCATTTTGTTCTAGTGGTCTAGTTCTCCTAGCGGCCAGCAAAATCAATTTTGGAACTGAGGCATATCCCACTTTTTATTTATCAATGCATTTGGTCGACTTTGATGGAAGTTTGCTTGGGGACGCGATGTGTCTGACACTGTTACTAGCTCCACTTGCCGTCTTCTGTGATCAGTGAACTGGTTGGTTTCAAGTCATTAATTCATTTACAAAAAAATATAAAGACCAACTCTAAGGGGAAGGAAGGGCTGGGACTTCCCTTGATGCACAAAGTGCTTGCTTTTCTTTTTGGTGTGTTTCCTAAAAAGACATCAACCTAATGTTAAGTCTGTGAGAGCGCAGATCCAGTTCAGGCATTATACTCTACAAAGAGTTTTTGACAGACAGCTCTGCACTGCTTATCCCTAATAACACTCATATAGCAGGATTTTTACGGTTTTCCCTTTAAGCATCACATAGGTCTGCTGTCATTTTCCCCAAGGTCCGAGATAAAACTTGACGTCATTGGTCCTTCTTATGGCTTAAGAAAATGACTTGAGGCCGAGTAGATTCCCTTTGGGCTTCCCGGGTTTAGGGGCTTAGACAGTGATCTTGTTTGATGATAGCCCTGCATATCACCACATATCATCAAGGCAAAGATAAATCAGATTGTATTCCAGCAGTCAGAATCTTTGATATGATATTCAGAGGTATCATGCTCAAGTCTTTTAAGTATGAGGCTCCTCTTCAGCGGTCTTGCTAGACAATGAAGCAGGGTCAACATTCCACTTGCAAGATAAACTCTTGCATGTTATTCAGAGTGTATCCATGAGAGGAGGTGAGGGAAGTGGAGAGGAGAGGGGAAGTAGAAAGGGGAGAGAGAAATGGCAAGAGAGGAGAGTAGACTGATATCTTTTTATCTTCTTCCCAGTTAATTCTTAACCCTTTGAAAATATCTCTAAAAGTCCTAAAGACTTTTATATAGTCAATCTTTGTCTTTGATTCATGAAAAGGGAAAATATTCCTTCAGCATTGCTTCACCCATTCCTCCTTGTGTAATTTCTATTCAGTCCATTATGTACATTCACTTAGCCTGAATACCATGAAACACAAAGCTAAAACACTTAAAGTTGCACTAGGCAATTCGGCTCGTTGGCGTCCCCAAATGGCAGCAAGATGAAAGTGATTGACATTTGAGGACGTCAATACTCTGTAAACTAAACGTGTTCTTAGTGTGTGGTGGGGTGGAGGAGGTGAAGAGGCTCAGCCATCATTGGTAAGTCCAGCTTTCTCTGGATGGAGCGCTCACTCACTGCTTAATTTGGACCGATTGGGTGAATCTACAGGGTCTCAATTAGTGGGAATGCGACTCTTCTCTGTTACAGCACTACTTTGTGACTTAGGCTGATAAGAATATAGTCTTGCCGTGTGCAGCTTCAATTGAAATAGTATAATTGAATCTCATTTGAAACCCTTGAAAATGGATGGTGAAATGAATGATGTTAATTATAGTGAAATTTCAAAGGGCAAAACATGAAGGTGTGACACATGCATGTAGTTGTATTTTTAAAACAAATGTAAAACTAAAATCTTTGAAAATATCTACAAAATAGCCCTACAGTTTCATTACCTCTTTCAGCATTGTTTGACACATCTCTTCCCTCTATTATTATATATATTTATGTCCAATTAGCCTGTTGATTCAAATATGAGGAAACTGAGGGGGGAACCACTAGAATTGTGACACTGTTGTGCCCGTTAAACCTTCTCAACCGTCCTGCAGTGGATGGAATGGGCGGTTAATTGCGCCGCCAAGGAAAAAGCGACACACTGCGCTTTTGCTGTTCATGCATGTTTAATTGAGGTTATCTACATTTATTTCAGAGTAAAAACCACCCCTTCCAATGAAAATAAGGCTGATCACAAGATGTGTCCGAGTCACAGAGACTAATTGCCTCACACAGTTAATGCCAACGCAAGTAAGAACTGCTGAATGCTGGCGGGTTTGGAAATTATAGGCAAGGCAAAGGCATCACCAACATCAAAGATGGAAAGGAGAACGTATACTCTGAGGGAGAATTGTTGTATTTGATGTAATCAATATTGTTAGACGTTACAGGTTGCGAAGAACATCCATCCTTAGTTTACTTGATGACATCAAGCAAGACACTGAACCTGTCACACAAAGATCACATTCAATACCTGCCATGGTCAAACCACTAACAACTCAATTCACTCCATTCTCGTATTTCCATGTTTAGGCTTGGGATCATTTAGTGGGACCATTAATTGTGGTATGTTCTGACTGCGGTGTGTCTGTGTTCTTTAGTTCAAGTTCAAGTTCTTTTATTGTCATATGCAGAGAGAAAAACAAGTTGCCCTGGACAATGAAGTTATTAGAAGTAAGACAATAAAAATAGAAAGTAAGACAATAAGAATATTATATATATACACATATGTACACTAGCATAGCTAGTACGAATGTAATGTTAAGATAAATAAAAATATATACATGACTATAAATATTAAAATGCTAACAGAAAAATGTGCAATGAGTGATATGTACATGTTGAACTATCAACAACAGTCAATAGTTAATAGCAGCAAAGAACTATTGACTGTTTAGTGAATCGGATGGTAACTCAGCGCAGATAACATTCGCAATTGCTGCACAATTAGTGGCACGATTAATGGCTGCAAAGCATTCTTTGTGCATTGAGTCAAAATCAAATAGAGGCCCAAACACTCCACACTGACTAGCTTTGCAATGATACTTCAAATTAGAACCTTGGAGCAAAGCATCCTTTAGAGACTTTATCCTCTAAAAAGAAAAAAATGTTGGATTGTCCCATTGACTTCCATGTATTTTTTGTCATTTTCCAATGCATTATTAAGGGTTTGGTTTGGTCCCAGGGCCATGAAAGATTCTGTGCACGTAGGTGGCATGTAAGACATAATGCCAAAAATAGAAATGTGCAGTTTGTGCACGCCACTGACTGAATGCAGAGCATACCAGTCGAGATGAAAGGGCTCGATTTTCCTAAACAAGTTTACTTATTAACATAGCATTTACTTTCCTTTTCTATGTTTCCCCATCAGTATTCATTTCACCACTCTTTATCCCTTTTCACTCACTCCCTTCATTTCCTAAATGTTTTTCCTAACGTAAGCTCGTCTAGTGTTTGCTTATCTGTCTGGAATTTGTCTACTGATCGATATGTGCAGCATTTTCATCAAGTCATTAGCCTGGTCCTGCATTCGTTTAATTGTTTCATTCCCTCTCTCACTCTATTTCCTAAGTGTTTTTTTATTAGCGCTGTTATGAGTATTGCACACTCCTCATCGCAATTGTCTCATGGCTTAAACATTCTTCATCCTGTCCCCTCTATTTCATCTACGTCCACCAGTTCCTGACTGAAGCGGATTTATTAGGATTATAAGTGGAATGATTCGGTGAAATCAATAAAGGATCATTGATTTGGTCAGTTTCATGGAAGGCTCAGTGTATAGCAGGTCTATATGTTCAGTGTTAGTTTATTCTGTATTTTCAACACCTGATGAGTTTGAGAAAAGACTGGGCATGAAATAGTAACTCCATCCATTTCATCTGTCATTAATTTATGAAAAAAAAAAGTTGGGTTATTGTACTTTTAAATGTATTATACATTGTTCTGTATAAAAAGCCTCAGCTAAATGCTTAAAATATGCTAGCATTTTTGTTTTTTATTGATCTGAATTTGTTCGACCAGCTGATTAGTCTTGTCCTGCTTTGTTTTAATGGGATACTTTGACATTCAGTATTTTAGTTTGTTTTTTGTTGCATAATGGGGACAAACTAACAGCTTATTGGCAAAGTAATCATTTCTCGCTGAAACAAACATATCGACAGCTGCAAACTCACCAAGCAGAAAGCAGAAAAGTGATATGGAGATGAAAATAAGAAAAGTTTGTGAAACCCAGAGGAAAAGGGGAGAAATTCAATACCACAGTTTGTTGGGAAAGATTTCTGTCCCATTTGTTTATTAATTAACAGATGAATTTGATTTTCAGTATAAGGGATAAATATGACAGTTTTGGCTCCAGTGAGATTAATTTGTCCCTCTATATTTTAGCATACAATACAAAACACAGCACACGTAAAATATGCTGACTCGTACGTGCTGTGATTCACTTTGTCTTTATCTCTCTCTTTATTTCTATTTAGAGGAAAAATCCACCCTCAGATTCTCTTACACTGTTATGTATCATCAATCTGTAATGACCAATTCATTCCAGAAGGTTTTTTTTGTGATGATCGTGCTGTAATTTACTTTTTTGGTGTTCCCACTTTCCCTCAACCTACCTTGTCTACTTCAGTTAGTGTTTTCCTACATTTCCCAGAATGCCTTTCAACAACGCCCAGAGAACAGGTGTGAACTTGTTGCTTTAAACCAAAGGTTGCCGTACAGGCATATAAATATAGCTAGCTAGCCAGCTAGTTTCTGAACATGTGGACATGTCTATAATTGCGTCCCTTGTTCAAAACACAACATGTGTTGTTGCTGCATTGCATTCTGGTCTATTGACGCTACTGTTGGTGGAGAAACTGGTCTCTCTGCTTCTTCTGTGATGAATTTCTCCCTGTATGATTGTTGAACGTCTCTTGGTGTAAAATGGCAGCTCTAGAAAGAAGCCCTCGCTCTTTGATTCTGAGGGACTGACACCAGAACTTGATGTTTCAGATCAATTTTTTAAGCACCACTGAACAACAAAATGGACCCACAAGGTACATTGCAAATAGCAGTTATAATGGTGTTGAAGTGTTTTAGGGTGGATTTTGCCAGGCAACTTCTGTTGAGAACCAACACCTTGAACAAAGCTAGAAAACTCAACAAGATAGATGAATTTGTCTGCAGTCAAAAGCCCTCTCTGAACCCACACCATCATTACTGCACGATATCTGCCGAAACAGCACCCCATATTTGACATAGTTTCTATTTTGAGAGTGAATTCATTCAGGGAAAACAATGATTAAGTATGTCATGTAAAGGCAAATATCAGTTTGTTGAGAAAGACCTCCATCCATTTCATTTTTTAAAATATTGAGACTAATTTGTACTTCATTATTTTTGAATTTAAAAATTTTAATTGAATTCATTAAAGTTTAGAATATAAAAAAAAAAAGTTTTCCAAAGTCCTCTTAAGCTCTCCTGAAGTTGATGACTAATTATACAGCAGCCTATTTTGACTCATTTATATTCAGTTAATTATTCATGTCCAATTAGATTGTTGATGTCTGGTGCATTCAATCTCAGGAAGAAAAAAACAAAACAAAACGCCTAATGGAAAAATAGTACCACACTCTGAAGCTTTGGAAAGCACAGTAGTATCCCACTATGTGAGTTCAAGAAAACCTCATATGATAAAATATGGTTATTGTAAAGCCTCTAGTTCAAAAGAATATGGGCCATTTTGGACCCTTAAGGTAGTAATACAAAAATGTAAATTTCTAAAGCAAAAAAAGTTTAAAAGAGAAATGTAAAATTCCCATAGCTGAAGGTAACGGACAACAATTTTGAGGAATACATGGATAACCAAGAGGTGAATAATTAGAAAGCGTAACTACAGGCCAGGGTTATTTTGACTACCATATGTACAGTGTTGAGAATGTGTACAGTGTATGTGCACTGTGTTCCAAGGATACAATTCTAGTTCCCTAAGTCTGTGGCAGCACACATTTTCTTGATTATGTTTTTTTTATAAGCTATTGGAGGCATAGTAAAGGAAAAGTGGGGAAAAAATAAACCAAAATACTTAATGGGGGAAAAAAACAAAGTCCATAAGCTGATACCATAAGATAGAGAAAAACAGCTATTCTCTGTTTGCCGCAGTGAACGAGAAGAAGTGGAGTGAATAGCTACACTGCTGAGTCTGACATGTTGGGTTTGTTCCCCAAAAGAAAAGAATCTTGTAGATAGAGAACACAAGTTTCCATCATTTGACCGAAGACCCCTTCACCCGTTGTAAATGGATTCACAACATAAGAAGAAATCCTGGTTGGAATTTCATGGTAAGATCACAGGCAATGTTGTTAGCCTAGCATTAGCATGTAGCTAACGTTTGAAGCTAACGACAGTAGAAGCCTATTTGCTGTCACGTTAACAGGCTAGGCTAACTTTGTAGCATTAACCTATATCGCTACAAAAGATGACAACACACCTTTTTCTTTAGATAGATAGATAGATAGATAGATAGCCTAGATAGATAGATAGATAGATAGATAGATAGATAGATAGATAGATAGGACTTTAAATTTCAATCGGCCCTATATTCACAGAACTTGTTTAAGAGTTTGATTTGAACATGGAAGTTTTTAGCAGTTTCTTCCCATTGTAATTTAAAATACAGTTCTGTTTTAACGCTTTCAAACATTTTCAGTGTAAAAAGAAAAACCTTTTTACATTCTCAAAATAGAACTGCACGCTGTCAGTGTCTTTACCAATAGCTCATTCAATATCAAAATCAATAGCAAAATATGTCATGATAAATCAAAATACAAAGACAGAAATGTGGTTATTTCAACACAGGGTGTCCTACTGTGATTTTATGGATTGTGGCTTTGACTCACTTTTCTTCCATGGTGTCTGGGATGTCTGGAATCATAGGAATGAGTGTATTTTTTCTTGTGGCAGTCTACTCTGACAACTAGCGTGCCCCCCACACTAGTTGTCAGAGTGGCTGAGTGGTCTGAGGCTCCAGGGTTCCAGGTGTGGGATCAATTCTCACTTATGACAAGCAGTTTTGATTAGTTTAGTTGTCAGTTTCTTGTGATTTAAGAATTTTCAGACACCCGGTATACTTAAAAGTGCAATAAGATTTTTACTGTGTCATAGCACAAAATTACCATCATACTGTATATCTGCTACCAATGACTCAGCGATGACTTAGCCAGGTGCTGAGATTTTTGGCTTTCAAAACTCACTCCAAACTCTCTCATTCAAAACGTACTCTGATTTGGAACATCAATTCCCCACCCATCACCCATTTTGTTCTCAAGCCAAAAAGCAAAGCAGTATTATTCAAGTATTTTGCATTGTGATATATTACCTCTTCACTAGACTTTTCTGTTAGATCTCTGCTCTAATTAGCTAGCTTGCTTGTATCTAATGTGAAAATCTGACTCTTATTTACAGGCCACCGCAAGCTGTGCCAGAGACCTGGCGATGTCGTTGCAATTCGTAGAGGTCGTCAATAGAGGTCAATAAAAGTCCTAGATTACATAATTCCCCTTAAAAAACATGAAATCTTTTAGTATTGCTACCATCCTGTAAAGAGAAGAGACACGTGACAATACAATGTGAGGAAAGGGAGAAAAAAAACAGAGTTGAGTAAAAGAGGCATATTGAAAAGAAACAGGCAGTTCCAGTCCAGCACATCATGTGCCTCGCCAACAAAAGACAAGTGAAGAAAAGAGCTGAGAGAGAAGAAAGTTAGAGTATTACACTCCAGCACACCGTGTGCCTCGTCAACAAGTGGGAAAAGAGGTAAGAGGAGAAGAAGTTGAAGTATTAGTAAAACCAGTACATCAAGTGCCGAGTAAAAAAGCAACACTACATGAGTAATCTAATATTATGGTACAAAGTAATCACTTTTTATGTTTCCTTACAATATCGTTTCAGAGTAGCAAACTGATAAGGATTTATAAACTGAGTAATTTAAGATTCTAACTGCCTTCTGGCGCAAAAAATCCACTTGTTATTGTCTCATTTAAGTTACTTTACAAGAAAACAAATCATAAATGACTAGTAAACCTTCAAGTTCAGGTTAGTGAATTGTAACAGTAAATTAGCGTTTTGTAAATTTGTATGTTAACGAATTCTGAAAGGGAAGGGAACCTGTGGGACAAGGCTCCGCCCCCAGCTGTTTTCTTCCAATTCATAGTATTCCCATGATATCACATGCATTTCCTACCAATATGGCGCTTTACAATACACACAGCTCAATGGCTGTGTTTGTCATTTGATTGTAATCACCTGTTAATTTATTACAATCACCTGTTATTTTCCTACCAAGATGGCCGTGTGGCGATGTAACAGAATACTATGAATAAGGAATAAATAAATCAGTCATGTATTGTGTAACATTAATTTTCCCCAGAAATTAGTTGTGTACCGAATTACTATTTCAGTTTCTGATATATTATTACAGTTACCACTCAAGAAATAAGATTTAAATTTGGTTTTCATCCCCTCTAAACATGATTGAAGTTGAATAATCCAAAAACTATATCCCATCATCCCGATTTGTTTTCATCATAATTAGTCATAATACGCTCGGTTGACACAAACACATGAGTTTAGAAGAAACATGGCAGTAAAGACTTTTTCTGGGTGGAAGTATTCCCACTACTACTTTGATTTTATCGAGCAAAATGATAAGAACATTGGACATAAACCTCACAGGAGAGGAAACTGAGTTATCCTGATTTTAGAAGGCAAAAGAAGACACAATTGCCAATGTTGTGGGTGTAACAGAAACGTAACACAATGAGTAATGAATCACTGCTCCCAGGGAGTTAAAAGCAATAAAATTGCCTTTGAAATGACTAATGAATAACAAGCACTATACTGCTTTTTCTGAGTAACCGTGTATTCCGACTGGGCTGATGTCATCGCATTTTGTGGTTTGCGTGAGTAATCTGGCTTCTGACTTTTGAACATGTCGGATATTTAAGGGAAACGAAGTGAAGACAAGACAAGGTAAGACAAGAGAGGACGAGTGAAGAGGAAAAGACAGTTCCGGTATTCCAGTTCATTGACCACAACTGACAAGGCCCTCCATCAGTTGGGCAATATGCTGATCCAGCCCACTGTGCTGGGACTTTTAAAATGGCTGTTAACTCTATCAGAGGAGAGGAGGGAAAGAGCGGCGAGACGGGAAGAGAAGAGATTTCGAAGGCAGTTACTGTGCAGAAGAGAAGAGAAAGCAAATGAGAGGAGAGAAATGAGAAGAGATGGAGGAGAGATGGTGATCGCATTTGATGAAGAGAAGAGTTCGGTTCCAGGCCAACAGACCGCAACATCTCTCTCTGACCCCATTTACACCTGGTGTTAAAATGTGATCTGTATCTGGATATCTTTCCTTTCCACGCATTGTGATGGAATGCGATGGGATCTGCCCAAATCTCTGGAGGTGATCAGATCTCAGCCACTTCATATCAAGATGCAGATCACTTTAATTCCACATGTAAATGGGGTCTCTCTCTCTCTCTTTCTCTCTCTATTGCACCTCCGAGTTTGCCACGGCATTTTCATCGGGGTGACTTTAATGGGTTTAAGGTGTTAGAGGAGAGGGAAGGAAGTATGGAGCTTTTTTCCTATCTTTAATCAAGAGCGTGGTCTTTCAATTTGAGAGCATGATTTATTGATTTCACGTTCAGATTTTGTAATGCTTTCCCTCAAACCCTGTCCTCGCACTCAAATATCTCCTGCTTGCACTTAGATTTGCTCTGCTTCTGCTCAAACTGTATGCTTGCACTCAGATATAATGTTGCTTGCACACAGATTTCCTGCGCTCCAGCTTCAGCCCTTCTCCTCGCACTCAGGCTGCTTCTGTGCGCTCGTGAAACGTCTGCTCTCAGATTTTTTGTGCAACAACCCTGTCAAAATTCCCCAACCAATAGAATGCCAGGTGTAGTGTTGACCAATGAAATGATCCCTGCCTCGTTGCGGGTGCGTTCGCTTTACTTCTTAGAGCGTCCCGTACGGGCGGTTACTGTTTAACCGGGTTCATCCACTCCCGCCCTCCGGGGCTTTATTAAATACGACTTTTGGAATAAAAGGACAGTTAATGCATATACCAGCGCCCGTACTTTTTCGTTTACTATAATAGCTACATAAAATAGTAGCCGTATAGTACACCGGCCTCCCGTCGGTGTGCTAGAGGGGAAAACAACGTCACCTTCATGACTCAGGAGCGGGAGTCTCGTGGATCACTGGCCAATATGGACCGCCAAAGTCAAGGACCTCAAGTAAGTTTTTTATTTTAATGGTGCTATTACTTCCTTCAAATTGAATTGGTTAAGTCATATTTGCGGCACAAGAATACATCCATGATAATATGCTTGGCTTTCAAGTGTTGTACGTTATGGGAACATTGTTGCTAGGCAACTAACAACAAAATGGACGCTGCCGTGTTTCTTTTTTTCCTGTATTTTAGTGTTTAGGAATGGGAAAAGTACCAACAGCAAAAGTAACCAGCTAACACATTAAGACAGTAGAAAACAAAAGTAAATTCAATGAGCAACTACATTTTATAAAACGCAGTTGGTGTGTTGTGTATATATCCTTCTCTTCAAATGATGTTTACCGTTGCTGTGTCAAAGTCTGCTCTATCAGAAAGGTTTCACATATTGGAAATACGGTAAACACGTCCCCACTTGCAGCAAGCATACAGTTTGAGCAGAAGCAGAGCAAATCTAAGTGCAAGCAGGAGATATTTGAGTGCGAGGACAGGGTTTGAGGGAAAGCATTACAAAATCTGAACGTGAAATCAATAAATCATGCTCTCAAATTGAAAGACCACGCTCTTGATTAAAGATAGGAAAAAAGCTCCATAAGGAAGAGGAGAGAGGCAAATCAGACACAAGACGAGAGATGAAACAAGAAGATGAGAAAGGCCAGTCAAGGAGAGAAGAAGAGAATAGAGGAAAGGCAGAAACGGTCCAGTAGAGAATGAAGGGAAAGGCTGTTCCCCTCTCTCCCCCGTGTGTCTCCCACCCTGATTTGGATCACGATCAAAGGTGTATTGATCTACAAAAGGTAAACATTACAGAAATCCATTCAATAATGCTATCTGAACAGCACACTGTGTCAGTAGCTGGAATTTTGATTAAAGTTCCTCAATATCGCGAACACATAATTTACATTCAAGGCGGAAAAGTGTTTTATTGTGATGCGATAAATAGCAATTTGTCGAATAATGATGCAGGTGTGGCAGGTTTGGCTTTCCATTTTTGTCATGGATGATTTTTTTTTGACAGTATTCAGCCTATTGATGGAAACACATATTTTGCATTTTGTTTTTTGCCATGTCACAAAAGTTCGCTTAAAATTCCCCTAACAAATGGATGGAAACGAACGCAACTGCTGAGGGAAAAGAGGACAGGACAAAAGAAAACAGCAGAGAAGACAGAAGAGGAGAGAAAGCAGGAGGAGGTCAGAAAAGAAAGGGTAGAAAAGAGAAGTTGAAGAGTCGAGAATAAGAGGAAAATAACAGGAGATAAGGCTAAGTCATGGGCCTCGCCAAAGGTCCAATCAACCCCCCCATCCCTTCTCTCCCTCAGTCCCATGTGACTTTTATCTGGATTAGTGCCAAAGGTGATTGACAGGCCCACTAATCCAACCGGGGGGTCGACAATCCGGGATTTAACACCCAATAATTGGCCTATCAGCCCAAAGCTTGAGCTGCTCGACTTAACTTAGGGGGAAAAATCCACTGGTGACACATATAGGGACTGGGGGACACGGGAGTGTGTGTGTGTGTGTGTGTGTGTGTTACGGCCCTGGTCTAAGGGAAAACCAGGACCCAACACGTTCGGTGCCCCCCCCCCCTCTTCCCACTCCCAAGAATGGTCAGCCGCACCACAATCAATGTTCAAAATGTAGCAGTTTTATTTTCTTTAAACTTCAGAGCAGAGCCATGCCCAAAACAACAAACAAAACAATCCTAATTCAAAAACCCTAAATTTCCCTAACAAAAGAAATAAAGTTAAAACAAAAGACAAAGCTCTAACCTAACTTCTACTCAAACCAAAACAGGAGAAAAATGATAACAAAAGAAAGGGCTTCTCACTCCTACTACTTACTGCTACTTTTAGTAAAGAATATTTACATCATAGAAAACAGAGCCCACAGTTTTACAAACAATGTCTAACACATACGGGCGGGGTCTACATCAAAACCCACAACTTAGGTTTACTCACAATGTTACCAGCTAAAGACACACACACACAGCTCAATGCTTTAGCAGGGCGGCCTCCATTATTGGAAATGGGATGGAGCAAGAGAGAGAGGGGGCGGAAGGTTGGCCTCAGCTGGTTTAAATCCTCCCTGGTAGCCAATCAGCCAGCAGCAATCCCGTCCCCTAAGCCAATCCAGGAGAACCCCAACACCTGAATCGAATCACACACACTGGAATGCACACATTGAGGAGAGAAGAGAGCCGTTAACCCACACAAACATAAACACAAATGACCAGAGTCATAACAGTGTGTGTGGGTAGTTATGAGGTATATGTGCTATGTGTGTGGTCCTAGTGGGAAGAAACTCATGACATCTATAGTAGCTGAAGGGATATTTGGTTGTGTGTGTGTGTGTGTGTGTGTGTGTGTGTGTGTGTGTATGTGTGTGAAGGGTATAGGCTGCGTGTGTCATCCTAGCAAGAGAAATCTATTGATGACATATATAGGAAGTGAGTCAATGTGTGTGTGTGTGTAAGCATGATAAATAAGGTGTTTGTGTGGGTGAGTAAGCATGTGGACGGGCATTTACTCCATGCGTGTGTACTGGTGCATGCTAGTGTTTGTGTGTGTGTGTGTGTGTGTGTGTGTGTGTGTGTGTGGGATAAGGGCGATTTGCTGCATGACACCTGGGCATCAATCACTGTCACACGTCTCGTTTCTAATGAACTACCATCAGTAGCGTCCTGCAGGTGTGTTGATGGTGGTGGCTGGCAGGGGGGCTTTTAATTTGTCACAGTGACATGATGGGGATGGGCTTTTATTTTGACGTCTAGATACATCAACCCGATGATGCTTTTCAGTCCTGTCAATGAATGAACTGTCAAGATGGACAAAAATCAATAGGTGATGTTTCTTATTTGAGGTCAGGACAGCAACAACAACAAAAAATGTAATGAGACAAAGTAGCTTATCAGATGATGTCCCTGTGTGTGTGTGTGTGTGTGTGTGTGTGTGTGTGTGTGTGTGCACGTGTGTGGAGAGAGTGATGGAAATTCAGCAGCTGAAGCCCCTGACCAGGGGTCAATAGGGAAGGTTAAGGCACGAGGTTTAGAGACCAAGGGGTTAACAGTTTAATGGGTTCAGATTTTTGTAGAGCGGGGGGGGGGGGGGGGGGGGGAGTGTGTGTGTGTAAGGGAGGTGTGTGTGTGGATGGATAGATGGCGGGAATGATGCACAGACAGACTGATACAGATGGTGCATCTATACTGTACATAACCCCTTCTTCTAAACTGACTTACTGGACTGACCAGCTATTAGAATCTATTACATAGTATATTCTATTGTATATACTCACTTTTCACATAATATTTTGTGTCAAACCTATTCTTGTTTTGATTGAAATCTCCAGCCCATCAAATGATACCTAGACCATTTGAATACTGTGGTACTAGTGAAGCTCGCCAGTGGCACATTCACTTTTAATATGCATTTACCAGTTAGCTGGTGAGTTGTAAAATTTCACTGAAACTGTGGTTTTAAATAAAAGCTGGCCTGTGTATTACCAGAGTATTCATGCAGTGTAGGGTGTGTTTGATACACATTTTGCACATCCTGTATATGTGCTGTAAATTTGCATTCCTTTCAAATTTTCATATTTGCATATATTTATTATTATTGTTATTATTATTATTATTTATATTTTTAATATTTTCATACTGTTTTTCATGCACCTTTTTTTTTTTTTTTGTCCCAGTAAGTCCTACGGCCGACATTTTGCCCCACAAATATGCTGTAAGTTCACTAATTGTACTTCGGCATCTTTAACAGTTCCTTACAACAAATTCCTTATTAATTTCTGCACCAATTGATCTCTCTTATTTTGAGACATTTTGCCTTTTTATACAGCACATTCAATGCTTTAGTTGTATGGAGGACCGGAACTGCCAAAATCAAAAATAAATAAATAAATTCCCCTATTTATTTATATTTCTGTTTTAATTTGCTTCTGTATTTATTTACCTTTGTATTAATTCCCCTATTTATTTATACTTCTGTTTTAATTTGCTTCTGTATTTATTTACCTTTGCATTAATTCCCCTATTTATTTATACTTCTGTTTTAATTTGCTTCTGTATTTATTTACCTTTGTATTAATTCCCTTATTTATTTATACTTGTTTTAATTTGCTTCTGTATTTATTTCCCCAAACGTATTTATTTCTGTGTTCTATTTTTACATTTACATTTCTTCATGCGTTTCTGCTTCATTACGCAAATGAGGGGGCTGTGTCTCATGGGGTCAACTTTTCGCCTATTGGTTGATCGACATCAGAGTGCCTAGATCGACTATACATGCCTTGCTCCCACACTGGTGGCCAGGCTCACTCGCTACAGAAATGGCTACCTCCAGTCAGGAGATCGCTAGAGAAAGGAAAGTTTTTTGCTTGCGGGTTTGTCTATCGGTGACATTGCAAGGCTTTTTGGGGTTGGTGAAAGAACAATTCACCGTCGGATGGCAGAGTATGGCATAAGGTAAGTGTGCATGTGAGGTCTCGGGGTGGATTGCTGTTGCGGTAAGTTACAGGATTTTATGTATTTGTCTGTAAGAATTTAAAATTATAGCAACTGGTGTTACACTGAAATCTGTGTGCCGTCAAAACGTGTCCGCTAACGTAGCATGAGAATGAGAAATGGATACGGTAGTTTATGGTATTTCAGTCCGATTAGCATCGGGTAACGTTAGCGATTTAGCTCCAGTCCCAATGAGAAAGTGTTTGATGCGGGCCTGTGAATACGAGGAAGCCTGTTGGCCACAACGACAACAGTTAGCAATCGTCTAGTTAACCAGGTCCCGAAAGGACAAACCTACTATGATCGAGGTTAGGGGCTAAGTTAGTGCCGTTAGTGGCATGCTAATCTAGCGTTAGCGTTAGCGTTAGCTCCTCTGGCTCACTTTGCGGACACATCTCTAACGTGGCAAAACTCGAACAGTACTTTGTTTATCGGGGACTCTGCTCACCGCATTTCACTTCTAACGCCAAATGAATGGAAGGGAGTTACTGGCTGATGAGATGTAACATTTCATGTTCTGTCTTTGCACCTAGTTGGTAGTAGTAGTCTTTGCACCTGGTAACTCTAGTCTTGTAATCAGCTGGGGTTGTGGCAAAAAATAACTAGAAAACCTGAACAACGAGACTACAATAAATGCTACCTTTCTCGAGGTTGTAATGTCCTATTTTTTCTTGAGACTGTGTTTAGAATCAACTACATAGTAATTATTGAGGCTGTAGTTTGTGGTAATGTTACTGGATTGCAGTATATTGTAAGGTGTAGGTATTACTCATGATGCAATATCCTAAAAAATATTTGAGATAATTGGTTGCATTAAACATTGCTATTCCCTGCTATGAGGCCAGCACATCTCAGACAGTCATTAAATAAATATACAAATGTTATAACAAAGTATAAACTATAGTATAAAATAATTTATGAATCAGAATTGCACATTTTGCTACATACCAATGTATATTCTTTTGTAATGGAACAACTGATGACTTCTGTGTTTCTGTTACTCCACAGATTACATCGATGAGTTGATGGACCTCATCTTTGATCACGTCTTCCAGGACCCTGCACCTTATGTGAGCCAGGTTTTGAAGATCCCCATCCCAGAAGACCCGTGCGCCCAGTCTGACAGGCCGTCATTGCAGCCACGTGTCTCGGTTCAATCAAGAGACAGTCTGAACCCGACGTAGCTGGCAGCATCAGGGAGCTCACAGCATTTGCACAGCACCACACACTGGTATCACTACTCTGACCCTGCGACCTAGAAAGCCCCAGCACTAGCTGACAAAGGATCTGTAGGCTAGACACTGAGAAGAGGGTACACATACTGTCAATATATTTCATTTGAATACTTAGTCTCTTCTTTTGTTGTTTTGGTTATCTAGCATGAGGTCAGGTTGTAGTTGGGTGTTTTCCACGAATACATAACAGATAACTAAAAACATCAAATTATAAATCATTTTGGTCATTGATACTGCACTACTTTACTACACTGCAGTAACTGCTACAGTGGAACACTCCCCTGTGTAAACTCACAGATGTAGATTTTGTAACATAACAGCACTCCATTATGGTCCTGCATAAGCAGTGTCATGTTTTTACATGTGCCTTTTTTATGCTTTTTCTAAAATAAAATAATTGTATTCTGTATGAACAGTCAGTGTTGTGGTTACTTATTGGTTTCACATTTACTTTACATGGGTGTGTAAAGGGAAAAACGTATATAATCCCACACACACTGTCTACATAAAGCACCATGCAAGTGTAGACAGTGTGTGGGATTATATTACTTATTCAGTAACTTTTGTCCTATGCCCCTGTCACTAAAAGACTTTTAAGTGTGCTGAAGTTTTTTCTACATGGATGTGTAATAAAGTATAACAACACAGTTATTTTACTCAAATTTATTGTCATGTAAAGTATTATCCAAAGTCACATGTTCAAATCAATTCATGCACAGAATGCATAAAAGAAACTTACTGCTCTATACCTCTAAGCTGTAAGGGCCCATAGTCTACTTTATAAATGTCCATTGCATTCTGTAGTGAGAACACATTCAAACATACAGGCTGCAGACCAGGATGATCAACATGCATGTAGGTGGATCCTGAAGCTGATTCATTCTTCTGGTAACCTAAGGAATGAGAAAGGGTAACGTATTGAATTTTGCAAGCTTTATAGGAACATTACACTGATAATTACGTTTATCTATATTATGTTTATTATTTAGCCCAGACAATTTAGAGTAGATGTGAGTACTGTACAAACTAATGTACAGGACAAAGAAAGGTGTCAACTCTAAAAGAGGTAAGATGTTATGTACAGGGGGAATGACCAGCAGGCCTCCATGAGATGCAATGGTTGAATATTACAGCTATAGTTCTAAAACTGTTGAGCTAGCGTTATAGCTGAATAACACTGGCATAAATTACGACAGTCATATGTCCAAATGGTAGATAGCATGGGGCATAACCATATGTTTGCCGGTGTCGTGACTATATTTGTATCCCCTGAAGAGGAGTTCTTCTTTCGCACACATCACACATCAATTTGATGTATTTGAACGTAATAACTACATAATGTCTGGTGTGTATCGCTAGCCAGTACAACGGCAATTGTAAAACACTTCATGGAATAAAATTACAGCAGCTATCCAAGTAACGTTAGCCAGCGAAAAGCTACCGACACCTACTGTGTTGACTAGACAGCCTCAAACCACCGGCACCAGTGAACGTCAGGCTAAAAATGAATCAAACAAACCATGCGGTACAGTTACCGTGCGAGACACTCCGGCAGGTAACGTTAGATATCGTTTTTATGGGATACAAATTTGTCCACTATGGCTATCCAGAAATACCACATAGCTGACGCAACCACATACACACGCACGGTGAGAAAGTACGAACAACACACTGAAATTTCAACCAAAGGATAAGTGCATTGATTTTGGACCTATATATAATTTGTCTCTTACATACCTGTAGTACTTGGACCCACAGATAATATTGACTCCTGAGTCAGCTGTTGGTTGGAACAGCGAGCTCCGTTGCCTCTTGCTGCTAACACTGAGTCCAAATGGGGTTCGTCAGAATATCTCCAAAAAAGCCGTTTCTAGGCTCCACAGGGGAGTTGAGAGTAAATGAAAAAGTTACAAAGAACATAAATTAAAATTAGCTCTGATTTCATGACACAATTATGCCATTACGCACACTTTGACTAATCAGGAAATCACAGAACTATTTTTCTCTGCCGCACCACTGCTGTGGGGTGAAAGTGTGTTACTGGCGGCGTGATCTAGCTTTGCGGACAGTCAGGTCACATCGCAAACAATTGCACATGTAGCCAGGTAGGGTTTGGTAGAAGACTATCCAGTGAGTGGAAATGGTGCGGTGTTGCTGAGAATATAAATACATCAGTTGGTCGCCATATCTTTGGCATTTGACAAACCCCATTTGGACTCACTGTTATCAGCAAGAAGCTAGCAACGGAGCTCGCCGTGTGAACCAACAGCTGACTCAGGAGTCAATATTCTCTGTGGGTCCAAGGACTACAGGTATGTAAGAGACAAATTATATATAGGTCTAAAATCGATGAACTTATCCTTTAATGTAATGCCTCACAGAAAACTTTGGTAACATTAGTAGAAAGGGTGGCATTTGTGAAAGAGAGTGAAAGAGAGAGAGAGGGGGAGTGAGTGAGAGCAAGGGAGTGAGAGATAAGGAGGCGGGGGCTGGGAAAGAGAGGGAAGAGAGAGAGAGAGAGAGAGAGAGAGAGAGAGGAGCATATCTTTAGCTGACAGTGCTGTCAGTAATCTGGATTTTCTTCAGCCTCTCTGACAGTAATGCTGCACCACCTTGTGTATTTGCAGCACTACTGTACGGTCATATTTTCACTGTACTGCTACAACGTTTGTGGAACAGATTTCGAAATTAGAGTTGGGGGGGAAAAAAACAGAAATCAGGAAATTGCATTTTTGTGGTTGCATCATTTTGAGGGGGGGTCCACAATTCCCTGTAAATAACTGCAAAAGCTTGAAATTGTCACTTATTCATGTTCTTGAACTCCAATCGACCACCAACTCTTTTTTTATCATCTGACTCGGCTGATGGTTCACAGAGAATAGAGTTTTCTGCTTCTACTCCAAGGCTGGCAGATGGTCAACTCTAATTTGTTTTCTCCAACCCTTTCGCCACACTTCCAACCTGTGACAAGGTGGAGACCGGCCAATAAGTTACATGGCAGATGCTTAGATCTTGTAGTAAGTAAGCTGGAAGACAGGTGGTTACGTTTATGATGGAAATTTTTATTATGACAATATGAGTGTGCTGTGATTATGCAGAATTTTTGGGATGTTCCACCAGTAAATATTTTTTCTCTTAAGTGATTTACCTCCATTGGAAAGTAACTAATGGAGTTCTTACAGAAAACACAGTAAGAGCTTTAATCTTATGATTGTGTTTTTGCTTGGAATGCACATAAGGATGCTTCACTCATTCAAAGTATCCAAATAAACAAGTAACATGAGTTAAATTCCTCTTACATACATGACGTATATCTGCCGAATGTTCAATGTTTTGCCTGTGGTTGGTCTAGACTCAGCATAACATCAAATTCATAAGCAAATATTCATATTTTTCTGGCTTTAGAACTAGTAATAAATATAGAGAAAAGTTCTGGCAATGCAAGACTTCCTCAGCGTCATGAAAAAAAAAACCCCTCCTATCTAATTCATATTCAATATGTTATTAATATCCAATATGTCAGGCTTTATTTTTAGCCTGGTTTTCCCAACAGAGAGGGAGGGACAGAGAAAGAGTGAGGGAACAGAAGGAGGAGAAGGACAGAAGGAGGAGAAAGTAAGGCAAAGGAAGGACGGAGGAACGGATGGAAAGAAAGAGACACAGAGAGAGAAACAGATTGATGCGGTCAAGAAGCTAATATAAGTGACAGTATTTTGCTCTGTCTCCAAACAGAATTGGACTTCAACCCCGTCCAGTCTGTGCCCAGAGGAGGGAAATTAACAATCTGTCTGTTCGTTTAGTGGCTCTTCGCTTCCTGACGCCTCCCAGCGCCTGCTAGGAATCTTAACAAGGACCAGAGCTGGCAGGGAGAGCGACAGAGAGGGAGACAGAAGGAGAGGGGGAGAGGGAGATGGAGAGTTATGCTGCATTCATGTCATATGGGAATGATGGTAAATATGAACTTAGCTTGTATCTAGCTTTGTTAGACCAGCCATCCATCTTTGGAGAAGTTAAAAGGTCTATTTCCCTACGTTTGCTGTAACTTGATCCCCTAGACTTCCAGCAGTTGAGCTAAACTAACCGTTCACATTCCTTCAACCCATCTGTGGTGCTTTATACCAAAGGATACCAAAGGGATGAGAGAGGCAAAAGATCTAATGTTTTCCACAAAAAGAATTTCATTTGGGATGAATCTACGGAGTCTCCTCAATTGGAAGGAATGGGACGTTCTTATCTTCTTCACTCTTGGAACACGTTGTAGCCCCACTTCGTGACTTAGGCCAATAAAACATTGCATTTTTACATAAAAATCTTGCATAACGCAGCTTTAGGTGCTGATTAAAGGGGAAGTGGAGTCTCAAGAAAACTTCAATCATGGTGTCTTGACAGCCTCAAATGAGTTCGAAAGCACGAACACGCTGAAGTTGTAGCTTTTAACCGTCAACTCGGTCTGACGGTTATCAGTCCTTCTATTGCAGCAATAGAAGGACTGATAACACTGGAAAAAGTGCCGGCACCACAGCTGGGCTCAATTTTCCTTCAAGTCCATTGGTTAAAAGTGCAGACTTTGTATTTTAAACCAGAAAGTAGCATAACTAGCTTCGAGAGAATTCGTTAAGCGACAATTTTTTGCAGACTAGTCTTCTCTTCATTACATCTGTTTGGCCATCTGAATCGTTCAGAACTCCCTTTGATATTTTCATTCCGTTCCAATGCAAAGACAATATTATTTTTACATTATTATCAGATTGCATTTACAAACACTCTACCTGTGGGAAATAGATGTTCAAGTAAAGCACCAAGTCATCAGTAAAAGGACGCATTTTGAGTTGTGTTAGGCTGCTTGACCATTTGAAATGTCTGTAACTGTAACTTCAGCCACTGATTTGGATGCAGTTTTTGAGATTGAGAACTCCCATTGTGATTTTATGGCCTCATAAAATCAGTTGCTTTTTGGTCACATAAACATAAACAACAACAAAAAACCCTCTCCCAAATGACTGAAATTCATTGGTATCCCCCTTCAAAAGGTGATATTGCACACAAGTATGACCATTGTTTTTTGTCATACCTTTGTTCCGTGCAGGCTTCTACGTTACCCACATTGAGTTTGTTCCCATGGCCATGCCTCGTCCCTGCTGAAAGTATCTCTTTTGACAGAGTAAAACTAGCATGTTTAGCTTCATTTCCATCACTTTTTACAGTGGGTCTCAGTCAGTCCCGGTGAAATTGAATGAAACAGATTTCACCAAGCAAGAAAATCTTCACTTCTTTAGATTTAACAGCTAACAGTATTCATATCCCTTTGGACTTCATAAGTATTTTTACGGCTGTATGGCGGATTTCTGTCAGCTCATATTCCTTTAGGTTTAATATAATCTCGCAGTCGGCTCGTTTCTTTCATAAGTCACATTTTTAGTAATTGAAAAAAGTTGCAGTCATACCTAAGTATTGAGTTCCAGGGTCATGAAAAATTTCTGCATGTGGGGGTCAATGCCTCATGTCAACTCGAGACATTTTTCTGCTGCTCACTGATGATATTCACCCCTTACTAGTTTAGATTCAATATGCATTCATATCATATTCATCTCATATTCGACATGGATTGGTATCATATGGTGGATTTCTGTGTAGCTCCAGTGAATGCAGTCAGGTCAGTAGATTCTAGCTCATTTAATATGGAGGATAGACTTCCAACCAAAATAAGGTATTCAGGAATCAATGATCAAGATTTTGTGATGTATGACCATATGGGATCATGTAAAAAGCATGCTGATTGATTTTACTGTAACAGAAATCAAGGACAGGCCTCACATCAAGTTCTGGCATCCAGAATTGAGTCCTGCATGGCACACTGGATGATTTGTGTGCCTATTTGTTAGTCAGGCAGTGAGTCAGTCACTTGAGGTGCACTTCATACATCTTCCCAGCCACTTATGCGGCATCAAAAGTGGACGCACTGCATTAGAGATAAGATAAAACAAGCCGCGCTCATGTTGGTATCAATCAATTAAAATGCATTCAGCTACGACTGGTTCGTCCTGGACCGAAAACCTCATTTGATGGGAAGAGCAAACACTTAGAGCCTTAGCCTGGAGGAACAAAAACAAACAATACTAATACCATAGAAGACAGATAGGGGATGGTGTTGGTGAGACGAGGAGCAAGAGAGACAGAGAGAGAGAATTTGCAATTTGAGAGGAAACAGACAGAGAGTGAGAGTCTTATCTCATATTCTGGCTGAAACACCTGGCCAGCAGAGGCAGTAGTACAGGACAGATAGGAAACACACACACACACACACACACACACACACACTATCGACAACACAGGATAAAAAAAGTAAAAAAGCTGCCTCCATTTTGATCATTTTTAATATTCTCCACAAAAAAAGACTCGACAGATTAGTGTTTTTTCCCCCATTTCTGCAAAGCCTCTTGTAGCTGCGCAAACAACTTCTGACTGATACATTACTGCACTGAAATAATCCCTTGAATTTCAACATAGCAAGAAAAGTTCCAAGACAATGAGACAACAGCAGCTCCCAGGAACAGAGCGTAGCCATCATTTCCCTTTTAAATACCACTGTGCTATTTTTAGTGGGCAAAAGAAACACGGTGTCAGTTTTCAGGAGATGAGCAATTATTGGTGTTTGCATGCATTGGGGAGATGGGGTATTTACAGTATGTCCTATAATGCAAAATGGATTTTAACTTCTTTCCCACTGCTGGAAACTGGCAGCAGGCCTTATTGAAGACTCTCCATCCCCAGCCAATTCATCTTCCACCCCTCCATCGCTGACTTTTTCACCATACTGGGTGTTTTATTTGTTGTTGGTGCAGTGGTTTGTCTGGGGTCGGCATTTTCTTCTTCTGCAGTGTAGTGCCAACATTTTCTCCTGCTTCAGGCTGTGTGCTCTCTTGTTTCCTGAGCACATTTTTGGCCCATAACACACTGGGAAAAAACATTACCTATGGTGGCCTGCGGGGGACAATAGTCATGAATATTTGAGAAATCAACGAAAAACCTGTGAACAGGGTAAAATGCAAAAAGGGAGCCTAGTCCTGATTATTGGGGGCATTTTTTTGCCCCCTCATTTTTAATTTCACATGTATTTTTTGAACTTTCGAGGGTATGTTTTGCCCCAAGTCGTCGTTAATTTCTTACCCTGCTCCCCAGCAATGTGTTCGCTTTGAAGAATGCTTAAATGTCCGGCAAAATAAATCAAGCACACACCAAAAAAACCCAGAATCAACCACGTTCAAGTCGAATTTTTTCCAGAGTTTGACTGCTGATTCTTGGTGTTTTTTCCCCCCACATTGAAGTAGCACCAAGACATTCGCCCTCGCTCAGTTCAGTTAATCAGCATTGAGTCGCACTAATCAGCAACATCAGGGACCTACTGTATCAATACAACTGCTATAGTGGGAAGGTACTGGAGATTTGCAGCCTCTGCATGTGTAAATCTCTCCCTCTATTGATGTCACGTCTGTAGTACCAGCCGACTCCCCACGCTGACATTGATTCATCCTGAACCGCGCTAATCAACTAATCAAAGAGTCGCTGATTAGCTGACCGGTTTCATCGGTTGTGACAAAACACAGCTCAGGTTAGACGCTCTGGAAAATGCACCAGGTGGGTAAAGATGGCCGCCTCATGGTTGGATGCCAGTTATTGTTTTCCTACCTGCCTCACATTGGGCTCAAAAAACAGTATATTACTCATTACTCATCACTCATTTTGAAAAGTAATAGAACTTTAGTCATTACTCCCTGGGAAACGTAATTTGTTTCTCTGCTCCTCGTTTACTTCTCCATTACATCTCCAACATTGACATTTGCGTCCTCTCTTCCCTTCTGAAATCAAAATAACTCAGTTCCCTCTCCTGTGAATGATCAGGGAAACCAAACAGCATTGATGTCCAATGTTCTCGTCATCCTTTTGCTTGTTAACCCATTACAACTCAAACTAGAGGCCTGTTTTCCCCTGAAAATCAAAATATTTATTTTACAACCTCAAAATTATATGTGCACTTCAAATTTAGCTGTTCAACTGTTTAACTCTTGCTTCAAAAGACATTTTTTTAAGTAAAAAAAAAAAGTATGCTATACTTTCTATACAGTAAATCCAATATAAACAAAGCCAGGAGTGGAATAGTGTGAATAACATCATCACAAGCTGTACAATGTTGATTTTGTAGTTTGATGTACAATTTTTGTTTGGCATTGATATTGTTGGAAAGACAGGAAATCAGTTTAACTTCCAGTAGAATGAATTGCTAATGTTGCCTCTATTTGGAGTGTAAGGAAGAAAGAAGAAACAATTTTTATAAACAATAATTCTGTCAAAGGCGCCCAAGCAACATTACTGGTTTGACCATTGACAAAAAAAGAGAGATATTCATCTATGTACAGGAAAAACACCAGTAGAAGCATAGTGTGTTCTATCAAAAGATGGACAAGGGAAACTTAACGTGTCACGAGAGAAACCACCAATCAGTCTAGAACAAAGTGTTAGCACAGCAGGGATTTCTGCTGCAATATGACATGCTTTACTCACTCAGAGGAACACTTAAGCTTTGCCAGCTCAGAGCGCCCAGCCTTAGGCAAAACCACTGTCATCTTCTCCATCATTTCTTAAGAGCCAGGGTAACAGACGGGATTTTATATAGTTGGTTTTAACCTGTTTTACTCCTGCTGTATGTGCCTGTTTTATTCTCCTTCATGTCGTATTGACCGCTCTTTATTAAAGGGCGGCAGTTCGCTAAACCCTAAGGTATGGAGAAGTCGGTGCATCCAATATCATTTACCACCAAAACTTCCAAGCTCACTAAATTGCTGTGGACAAGTGGAGCAATGACTGATGACTGAGTAGATATTATTATTGGGTCAATATGAAAAATTATTATACATAGGTCACCGAACTACCAGCTTAGAGGGGAAGACTGGTCCTGAATGATCCCCTGATGTGTTTTTCTTAATGTTTTGGAAAAGTCAACTTCAAGATCAATTTTAGACTCACTTAGGCTAAGTTATGATGAATGCCACATCTTGCAATACAAACTTGATACCAAATTTCCGGTAGGAAAAAGAGCGAAAACATCTTATCCTCTGACAAAAACGTATGCATTGAGTGTAGTTATTTATTCTTATTTAAATGCATTGACACCCTTGACTTCATTAACACAGCTAACACTGCCATACTCCATCGCCGCCATTGTTGTTTACGTTTCTGTTGCATCGCATTTCGCTTAAACTGCCCCCCCATGGATCAGCTGTGTCTCGCAGTGTGATCAACTCGAGGTACTCGTCTGGCTTGTGAGGCTACAATAAAGCATATCATTTTTAATTATTATTATTTCCAGTTGGACTGAGGTCCAGTCTGTTGATCCGTCCCAGAGACACTTGTCAGAACCCTGGAGCGCTGCCATGACAACCAGACTGATCGGAGTTCTGCAGCTTGATTACCATCGCAGAATTAATTGGAACACACACACACATACACACACAGCAACCTAGCAGGTCTGATAAGTGTATGTGTGACCTGTTCTATCTTTATTAGTTGGTGTCAGGCTCATTGTCATTCTGCAGAGGTAACACCTTCTCTCTCTCACTACTACTCTCTCTCTGTGTACACACACATATATATATATATATATATATATATATATAGACAGTGGATATCAGAAGTCTGCACACCATTTAAAAAATTCTAGTTTTTATTGCCTCGAGGCTTGAAATGAAAACCCCTTAAATCAGACTTTTCTCACTGCGTTCAGTTTCTCTACCCATTTATTCCTATTCACGGTCAGGGGGAGCTGGAGGCTATCATTATATGCATTGGGCAGCAGGCAGGGAGACACCCTGGACAGGCCGCCAGTCTGTGAAAGGTTTAGCACAGATTGCCAGACAATCACACTTACACTCCCATTCATACCTATTGGCAATTCAGAGTCTTCAGTCCACCTGACTTGCATTTCTTTGGACTGTGGAAGGGTTTCTCACTTTCATTTGGATAACATAACCAACAAAATCAAGGTTAAAAACAAAAGGCTACTCATTTCTGACAATGTACTGTATTGAATGAAAAACACCTTGGTTGCGCAAGAGTGCACATCCTTCAATTCATGTTTAGTAGAAGCACCTTTTGCTTTGAAACAGCAGTAAGTCTGTTTGGATAAGCCTCTACCAGTGTAGCACATTTGGATTTAGGATTTTTCTCCCATTCTCCTTATACACTGTATATTTCTTGCTGTAAAACCTTTTGAGGACTGTTTTGTTTCCTTAAATCCACACTTCCAAGGGCTGAGGAAAATGTTTTCATTTGAACCACCTAAGACCTGGTTTTGGAAACATTTAAAAAAAAATCGTCTGAGACCTTTAACCGCGGGTGTCAACAGGCAAGCGTTGCCAAAATAGCATTTTCTCTTTCAGATCACGCAGGCTCAGGCACACTGCATGAAAATCCCAAAGTTGGTTGAATTACTCTGCCGGAGTGTAGTTCATGTAGCAATAAGGTCAAAGCATTTCACTTTTCACGTTTAGAAAAGGTGCGTGAAGTTTTCAGCTCAGTTGGCAGTGAAGAAAGTCAGTTCTTGCCTGCCTGTTTGACATCATTGCTATGGTTGATCTGTAAATGGCAACATTGTGAACATTGATGATGAACATTCAATGGGGTTTTGGCACTATGTGAAAGTGTACACATATATGAAAAACAATGTACTTGGATTTTATGTTTGGTTTGATATTAAAGGTCCCATATTAAACACTCTCAAAAACAAAACACTAAAACACTCTCAATCAATTTTTACACGTTCATTTTCCAGCATCTCTCTGAGCCTTACCAAGAACAGGCTGTTTCTATCGCTGTGTCTTTAAGGCTCATTAATATTAACGACCCTCTGTTCTGATTGGCTAACCGTTTCAAGAGTGAAACGTGAGACACCGCGGCCCGGCAGCTACAGGTAGGGAAAACTCTATGAAGGTAAATATGTTGCAAAATGCGAGAGCTTGTAGACTTGATGTGAGAACTTGTAAAATACGATGTGAGAACTTGTAAAATACGATGTGAGAACTTGTAAAATACGATGTGAGAACTTGAAGAAAAAAAATGAATGTGAAGTCACAGAAAAAATATTCACAAATGTGTAGATTGATATTTACATGAATACAATAACAGCTGCAAACTTGTAATCCAACATTTACTCATATTTATTTATTTTACTTGAGTCCATTTTCCAGTACAACCACAACTCTGTGATTACAACCTCTCGAATCAGTCACTGCAACTTCACAAATGCGCTCTCTTGCATCACAAAGTGACGAATCTGCACGCCTTGACTTTTCCAACACTTCTTGCGATAAATGTGTTGCAAAACTCACTTGTAGCTGTGAGAGAGCGCCCCCCCTCACCCCCCTCCCCGCGGGGGAGGGGCGTGGAGGGTGGGGTGGGGTGGTGTACCAATCAGAAATCGTAAGACGAAGCGCTCTTTTGCTCTGCTCCATGTGCTGTCCTCAGGACGTCCAGAGCCATTGAGAGAAAGAGTTGCGTCAACGGAGGGTCAAAAACGCTACACGGTCACATGATGGTCACGTGGTTCATGTAGCTCCCAATAGTTCCAAGCGGTCCATTTGAATCCATTGTTTTCTATGGGAACAGTACTAACAACCGCGACTTTGGGTATAATAAACAATATGACAGCTGATTTAGAGTATTGTAAACTGACAGGTTAGATGTCTGTAATATTTACTATTTAATATTATGATTAAAAATTATCTCAAAATAGAAGATTAGAGTGATTAAGGCTTGGCACCTTTACCAGTCAATGATGTGTTGCTTTGGCTGCTAGCTGTTCACTGTGTTACATCCTAATGTAGCGTAATTTTATTATTATTATTTACTTTTTTGGACTTTAAGATAACGTCACCAGAAGGTATGAATTGAATATCAATCCATCAAGATAGTCTCTTCAAGTGCTGTGAATCCACCAACAACTGACAGCAGTAAGGAGCAGTGAATGATGTTCAGTGCTGTCACTGAAAGTTACTTGCGAGCGGTCTATTCAGTTTATGACCTAAAGTAAAAGCATTCCACTGACACCAACAAAATCATCCTCATTTCAATTTTCTAAAGTACAGGCCCTAGACCTAGAGGAAGGTACTCATATTTAACTATTGAGGTGCATCAATGAACATAGAGCATGAGTAGGCCTACATAAAAAATATACTCTCTTACTCAGGTGTTACTAAGTCTATGGTAAGAGTCTTAGACAAAGAGTGAACAGGACTAGAATAAGTAATTTACAAGTCTGGTTAGATTATAAATGCAATTAAGCATGCTTTATTAACCTGACCCATCCACCAGTTCCAGAATCAATATTAATACTACCAAAATATCAATATATATATAGCCTATCCATTAAGCTTAGCAATGTAGTGGTGAGTCAAGCGATGGGTTTTGGTGTAGGCTACGTTACTAGGGATGCAATCATATTGATCTCTATTGATATTAGTAAGCCAAGTTTTTAATTAGCCTACTTGTGTCAGATAATGGGCTATGGATACAAATCCATCGATCTCCATCGATGTTATTAACTATGCCTTGTCCTACCTTCTTTAACAGACACATTTTCAGAACAGTAGCAGGAACACCCGAAATCTTTTATGGCTAAGAAGCACCTTTATGACAAAATACATTTAAAAAGGCTTTTATTTGGGAAACAAAAAGTGACAGAATGTTCTACCCCATTAACATACAATTAACATAAGAAGGACAATATGGTACCGTTACATCTTCACATATACTGGCATAAACAGCCAACGTTATAGTAATTTATCTTACCAATCAGAAATCAACCATCGTAAACAATAATATAGCCTAAATAGGCCTACATAATATGGTTAGCTTAGTTAACTAATAAATACATTTTCCCACCCATAAACACGTTTACAGGCTTTTGTCTCCAATTTAAAACGCATGAAATTACAGAGAATTTAAGAGAACGTAACTTAACCTAAAACCAAATTGATTGCTAGCGTTAGCTAGTTTAACGTTGTTTTGCTCTATTAATCTGTTTCCGTACATAAAATAACATAGTCAGATTAAATATATAAATTTGGTTAAGTGGAATTAAACTGAAATGCTCTAAAACATATTGCTAACTCGATTCACATGTGATAAAAAGATAAGTTGCTAAAGTAATACTGATTTTGAAGTTATTACCACTAAAAGCAGCAGTTGAAACACTGCTTCCCTATGGTGATGCAGTTGCTAGCTCTGGCTAATAGGGGGGTGAGGGGGGGTGCTCTCTCACAGCTACAAGTGAGTTTTGCAACACATTTATCACAAGAAGTGTTGGAAAAGTCAAGGCGCGCAGATTCGTCACTTTGTGATGCAAGAGAGCGCATTTGTGAAGTTGCAGTGACCGATTCGAGAGGTTGTAATCACGGAGTTGTGGTTGTACTGGAAAATAGACTCAAGTAAAATAAATAAATATGAGTAAATGTTGGATTACAAGTTTGCAGCTGTCATTGTATTCATGTAAATATCAATTTACACATTTGTGAATATTTTTTCTGTGACTTCACATTCATTTTTTTTCTTCAAGTTCTCACATCAAGTCTACAAGCTCTCGCATTTTGCAACATATTTACCTTCATAAAACTCTCCGGTAATAAACAATGACAACCGCTCAACCGCTTTGAAAAAAACACTTTGTTAGTCTATTATTTCTTACAGAAATGATAATGAGCGAACCTTTGTGACGCCACAAAGATACGGAAGTCCAAACGGCTCGTTTAGAGGCTCGCTTTTCTAATATGGATTGTGTGGATTTAGTTGGCGACCGTGCGTTTTGATACTTTCACCATGTATAGCACATCCAACTCCTTTATAATCAAAGAGGCAAGGGAAATCCTGTTCTACACCATATGGGAGCTTTAACCATTTTTTAAGATATGTGTACATCTGATTTGTAGAAATGACAAGTGTGCACTTTGACGTTGTAAACTTTGTTCTTTCATTAATCTCTGATCTTTTCGTGGGTGCTTTGGCGAACAGAACAGCCACTGGACCTGAATCACACGCTGTTACTTCAATCACATTTAATTATACCAACTCTCCACAACACCTCAGAGCAAAAACTATGACACCAGTGTAACCCCTATTACAGTGTAGTAACAGAGCACAGGTGAGTATCAATGATAATAAGTGGACCAGGATCAGAAGAAACTAAATTTTTAAGAGCCAATACCTTTGAACATCAATAATGACACAAACAATGGTTTGAGGTTTTTTTCATTTGTTATTACACATTAACAACACAGTTGACAATGCAACAGTCTGTTGAAACAATGAACAGAAAATAATAAACCAAAATAATAAAGCCGGCAAGAAAAAGAAACCCTCTTTTCCCAAAGTTAAACTTTCTTGCGTTGGGGCCCTTATCCAGTTAATGTCAGTGTGCCAATGTTTATTATGTCCTACCACACAATCCGTGAGGGAGGGGAAATCAGGAAACCTTGCGCACTTCACACCAGTGGTTCGGTTCGGTTTGGCTCGCCACCCAGTTCACACTGGGAATCTCTGGTCTTGGAATCTGGGAATCATTCCTGGATCTGGGACTGAACTTCACACAAGCCCAGCAGGAAGTACGCCAACTTCTGGTGGGATGTGGCTTCAACCCTTTTCAAATGGTTTCACCAAGGAAAAAAAACCTGACCTATAGGTAGGCCAGACAAGATCCAAATAGCTTGTTACATTCATACACTGTCTGTATAAATCATGCTAATATTCTAATTCTCCATGAATTATTACCAATTAATAACACTTTTGTATTAATTAGTTCAAATCATGTTCTCAAAAGAGGTTTAGTTGTACAACAAAGATATATCTTAAGTTCAAGTGTCCATTTGCAGTTATGCAGCTATAACTACATTCAAAGTGCTTTTCTTTATAATCATGTTCAAGTATTCAATGGACTATAGTCACATTAATAACAATTTTCAAGTACTCAACTTACCATAGTTACATTAGTAACAAAAACCATTTTACAAAAGTAAAATAAAAATACCACGGAGTATTCCTTTAATTTGGTCAGAATTGCATTAAATGCAGTAAACATGCATAGTAACTTAGAGGTATTAAGGCTCAGCGTGCTTAATTATCTCTCGCTGCACCGGTAACAGTGAAAGAATGCACTAAATATTAACCTCTTTAATTACCATAACATGGAATAAACACAAATAAATCAAATAGTCTTTTCAATGTCTGTAATAAACAGTTTAGAAAAGTAACCAAAATAATTAGTATCTCTGAAGTTTGCATATAACACCATGTAGTCATGCCAGCTACGTTGCTAGGCTCAAGCTAATAGGCTATTAGCACCACAACACATCAGGTAGCTAGCACCATTAGCACCTTTAACATAAATATCAGCTGCCTTACAGTCAACCTAATAGGTTTTACAGTGTTTCACTCACCGCTGAGTCAATGTATGAATGGCTCAATAGTATTTCACCTCGCCAGATGAGTGACAGTCATCCAGTCACTCACGCTGCTCTACAAGATTTAAATGTAACAATATAGAAATCAGCAACTTCTTAACATCATCCAGAATTAATATGACTTCGTTTAGAAGACCATTTTCACATCTTACCTAGCGGATGATAATAGGTTCAATGTCTGACTGTATCGAACAGCACATGAGACAGCCAGCGCGATTTTTTCCGTAACCAGGAAGTAGTTACAGGAAATGAACTAAGGAATCAGTCACCTGAGGTTCACGGAGTCCGCTGATTGGCTGGTTGGGAAACATGTGATTTAACCCTTTCAGTGACACAATGCTTTTAGCAAAGCGATTTTTTTCCTTCCCTTTATGCACATAACTTATGCATTTTAAACAGACTTTTAACAGATGTATACTTTTACATGACTAATTATTTATTCATTTCAAATATTATATGTAAATCAACACTTTTAATAGTTTTTTAACACGTATAAATCAACTTGAATGAATTATCTATTTATTTCAAAATAAAATGAATTGTTTTAAGGAATGATTATCATACTAGGAGGTATCATTTTAGAGCCTGGGCTACACCAGCAGCAGACAAATATTGCTCTTAGATAATGACTTGGCTCCAGGGTCACAAAACATTTTCTACATGTGGGGGGCGATGTCCGTTGTCACTTAAACTGAAAGACCAGGCAGAATCGGAGGCCAGAGATCTTAGATGAATCATTTGCATTAGATAAGACCGGTTTTAGGATTGACAAGACATTTTTGCATGGTAAGGGGGAGAGGTCAAAATACTGTAGGGGATTTTTAACAATTCCTGTGGTGTCTAAATTGGTCAAGTGTACATTTGAGTTCACTTGTAAAAAAACATGTGGACTGACATTTTCTCCTACTGCATTGTGTAATATTTTTTTAGTGAATATGATAAAACAAAGGAAACTGTTAATTGTGCCATACCCTAGATAGATACCTTCGATTTTCTCATTAAAACCAAATCCAAAAACTATGATCATCCTCCAATTAAATGAGAAATTGCAGAAAAGTTTACTTTCCCTGGGTGGAAGTATTCAACTACTGATTTTAAGCAAGTTCCACAAAGCTAATTTTCCATTTACAAGTCAGATTCTGAAAGAACACATTTACAAACTCATCTATATTCATCAATATAACTCACATCTAAATAGTAAAATGAATTCCAGATTATGTCTGTAAGGAAATTTGTCTCTTGCCTGGTAGCAATTTGCATTTGCTACCATTTTTTCATGAAAATAATGTGTAGAATTTTGTCAGTGGCAAATACTGTAGCCGATGTCAGATGGTTTCTATCAGCAAATTGGATTATTACCCTTCCTGATGCATTTGAGGCTTACATATACTGTATCAATTCACCAGAATTGATTTTGTGGAAAGTTGAGCCTGAGTACTCAAAATTTGGCAAAACGAAAGCACAAACCACATCCTTGGGCTTAATTTTTGTCACAGTCTCAATCTATGTATTTCTGCTTTTTTTATATATTAGAATGACCCTTAATTCAAGAAATACACCATGCTTTTCTGAGATTGGCCTGTTGGTCAGCTTATCCATTAAGTGATGAGAACATTGACACCAAAATCATCCATGTGTCCCCAGTAGATCATTCATTTTGGTGCTCCATGCTAACACTTTAGCATTCAGTGTGCTGAGGGATAGTCGGCCACTAGCATTATCCAAATTAAGGACACTGACCTTTTAGTAATAAAATAGTTGTTAGTGTTTATTATTGCCTTCATAAATTTTAGAAATAAAATATCATTAACTCAGTATAGGCTAGTTGATGTAGCCAGGTTTATATTTTAAGTGAACAACCACGTTCATCCACTGAACAGTGATTTTTAGCAGTACACGCTTTTCTATCGCCCCCCAAACTTCACCTCCTATGAAAACAGAGACAGTAGTCTCTGGTAGTTCAAAACAGTACATTATTATGTATCATTTTGTGTAAATTTTACCAATCTCCTACACAACATTGCCAGACTTAGCCGCATATCATTTAACATTACTTAGCATTTACCTTTAAAGCTTCTATAAGTTCTCATTTTCTCACTTTTGAGATAATGCTAGTGGCCTACTATCACTCTACAGTGTATGCTAAAGTATGTAGCATGTAGTCTACTGTCACTCAACATAGTGTATGCTAAAGTGTTAGCATGGAGCCTACTGTCACTCAACATAGTGTATGCTAAAGTGTTAGCATGGAGCCTACTGTCACTCAACATAGCCTAGTGTATGCTAAAGTGTTAGCATGGAGCCTACTATGCTAAAGACTAGGTGTATTCCTTTAAGGGTGACATTTTAATTGTTGAGGCCCAGGGTGTGCAGATTTTTTCGCATGGTCTGTAGTCTTGAACCGGCCTTCTCTAACACATTAGGCTGCCAGCATAACACAGGATCATGCTACAGACTGAGAGGCAGAATTAGCTGCATGCTCCATGTAATGAGTCTGAAATGGCAGATTATTTATCCTGCTAAACTTGTTCCCTGAATCTGAATCTGTCAGTGCCACTCAATTAAATGGAGCATGTTTCCCAGGGATTTCTTGCACCTATTAACAAGCAACCAAACACACACACACACACACACACACACACACACACACATACACACACAATTCGACACAAACAGCTCTATTAGTTTATTAGTTCCTCAATGAATACATGTGAATATTAACACTGCTCACTGCAGGTAAACACTGAAAGACAAATATACAAACACTTACATACAAAAAATACATGCACACGTGTGTGCACACACACACACACACACGTCCCCTGTTGTTTACGGTACATGCTATTAACACCGTGCAGAGCAGGTGTAAACAATCACTCACTCTCTCTCTCTCTCACACACACACACACACACACACATACACAGCCTCAGCTTGATTCAGTGAGCTGAGAACATTTCCATGCATAATGAGGCCTGGTCACATCTGAATAATTGATAGGAGAAAATGGATTTGGGAATCCATTGTAATTTCTCCTCTGAGCAAAATAACCACCTTCCCAAAACAAGACACTGCTGAAAAATTTATACCGGGGAGAGAGTGCCAGGGGATGGAGGGATGGTGTGTGTTTGTGAGAGAGAGAAAGAGAGAGAGAGAGAGAGAGAAAGAGTCAACATAGTTTAGTGTTAATTAAATCAATATTCAGATTTACCTGAAGCGCCCCAATGTTGCCCTTCATGCTTCCTGCCCTCCTCTCTCTCTCTCTCTCGTCCTCCTCCTTACCCCAATCCTCTCCCTCTTTCTTCCTTTCTTCATTGTCTTTCTCATTGTCTTTCTCTTCATTACCCCCTCTGCCCCTCTCCCTATTCTCAAACCTTCCTTCCTTCTTCACTCTCTCTGATCCTCTGCCTGTGCTCTCCGTAGTGCAGTTATAATCCGGTTAATGAATATAGCAGTTATAGATCCACAGAGCCCTGCCAGGTGCCTACAGGGTACAGCAAACTCTGTGGCATGGGTTTTTGAAGGCCAATACCGATGTTAATATTTTGTGCCGATGTTCAGTCTATTTAAATTTGACAATTTCCATGCCAAAATATTCCAAAAATGTTAAAATATTCAGTTTCCCCCCCAAGAATTGTATTCTTGTCAGGATGAAAAAGCCTCTGGAACAGCATTTACACCATCATGGGATATTAAAACTCTGCATTGAAATCCAGGATAATACCAACAATAACATATTAGATATGATGCATGCTCTGAAGATAAAGGAGCATGCATCATACGCATCATGATGGATTGGATTTTTAATAAAAGGCCAATATCAGCCTCATGTATTGGTCAAACCCTGCAGTGAGCATTAATGTGAAAGTAGCTGGACACACACATTTTGATATGAAATTTCATATTTAGCTCCTCAAAGATGCATGATTTCACGCCACTTGCCTTTCGGCAGGAAAGTCTTCAAAGAATTCATGCTAAAAGACTGAACACATCAAAGGGTGTGTGTCCAAATTTGTTCACAAAATTATCAATTATTAACATTTACAGTCCGTTTATAGTAGACGAATATGTAAAAAGGCAATGTAAAATGTAATGCAATGTAAAAATGTTTTAGATGGGAATATACAAGTGAGAGGTGAGTGTGTACCTTGCTAGCATTTTTCCATTCAGAGCCTCTGCTGTATGATTTTTGCTTTGATTTCAATAGCAGTAGTAGTAGCAGTAGTAATAGTACTACTAGTAGTAGTATCACTAGTAGTAGTAGTAGTAATAGTAGTGATACTAGTAATAGTAGTAGTAGTAGCAGTACTAGTAGTAGCAATAATAGTAGTAGCAGTAGTGGTAGTAGCAGTAGTAGTAGTAGTAGTAGTAATAGTATCAATTGTAGGCTAGTAGCAGTAGCAGTAGTAGGCTAGTAGTAGCAGTAGTAGTAGTAATAGTATCAATAGTAGTAGCAGTAGCAGTAGCAGTAGTAGTAGTAGTAGTAGTAGTAGTAGCAGCAGTAGTGGCAGTAGTAGCAGTAGTAGTAGTAGTAGCAGTAGTAGTAGTAGTAGGCCTAATAGTATCAATAGCAGTAGTAGCAGTAGTAATAGTATCAATAGTAGTAGCAGTAGTAGTAGTAGTAGTAGTAGTAGTAGTAATAGTATCAATAGTAGTAGCAGTAGTAGCAGTAGCAGTAGTAGTAGTAGTATTAGTAGCAGCAGTAGTGGCAGTAGTAGTAGTAGTAGCAGTAGTAGTAGCCTAGTAGTAGTAGTATCAATAGTAGTAGTAGTAGTATAATATTTGGATCTATGTGAAAAATACATGTGTGATTCGTCTCCCAGATGTTGCTCTGCATATTTTGTCGCCTCTTGGATGAATTTCCTGACTGACAAGCTGCAGTCTTGTCTATCAAGTGTTTGCCAGCCTGAAGCAGTGAGGTTTCCCTCCTGTCAGTCAGGTAGGCTGCTCCCTCATCCAGCAGGCTGCCGGCTACGGTTAGATGGCTCGCATCACGTTCATTCCACAGTTACATTTTCAACATTTTGCAGAGGTCTTCAAACGTCCGCGCCAGGAACCGAAATGAACGCCTGTCCAGTGCCAAACACAGGTAAATCTTCCCCTCAGTTAGTCAATTTCAGAGGGGCACCTGCTATATAGTTGGTAACTGTCTGTGAGAAAAACATATATGAACACCTCAGATGAATCAAACAAAATCACCCAGTTATTTATCTAACTTTGTTCACAGAGAACTACTGTATTCTCTTTTTAACTGTACTGTTTGAGGGGTTCATTACCATAAACATGAATGTGATGGAGTCCTTGCACAGTGTCAATGTGAATGTAAGTACTAACTTTGAGTACCTGCTTTCATATACTCAGAAGAAGGCTGGATTAACTGAAACACATTAGAGTCTCGCATAATGTGCAGTATAAATAAACAATAGTGCTGCGTAAGTAATTCATCATTTTTGGCTGTGTGATGTGCTACCTGCTTCTCTTTGAGCATGCCTTTGGTTTGTTTTTTTGTTTTTTTTGTGAAGCACTCCTCATTGAACACAACTTTTTTGTTGAAGCACCCTTTCTTCCTCTTCTATCATCAAGAAACACCTTTTGTTGCTGTTCTATTGAAGGTAAATAGAAGACGGACGGTGGATTCGTGGGATGTTCGTTTGAGGTTTTCCAACCGAATGAGCTCTATTTCACAGTAGTGCTAGCAATTCTCAAGCAGAAAATGTACCCACATCTCATGAAAGTCAGACCGGGTACTGCTGCAGTGTTGGTAAAACCTTTTTTACATACATCAATAGAGAGAATGTGGCCATTTGTCCCATGATGGCAACATTGGCTGTCTTTGATTCTTGCGTCAGGATAGTAGGCTCTAACTTTAGAGTTAAATTCACCTTAGAATACATTTCAGATGTTGTCTCTAGGGTCTTGGACAGTGTTTATTTGAATGTAAAAGCTTCAATAAACATTCTATGAGTCCACCAGTTCAATCTCCAATTCACTGTTACTGGAGCATCTCTAGGTTTTGTATTTTGAATACGTCCCTTGATGACAAAGTTTAGCCTCAAATTGTGAGGTAGTAGTTAAGTTGATAAAGAAAATTAATAGCCACATATGTACAAGAATTAAGTAATTTGAGTATGCAACACAAATAAATATCATCTTATTTGCCTCCAATTCTGCCTTTTCCCTGTGCTTTTCTGATTTGAGTAATCCTGACACACCATGTCCAATCATACAGACAGTTAATGAAAACTGGGACATGGCACTTACCAGTCCAACTGCGGTTAAAGTGGATGGCAAAGTGGAATGTAGATGAGGGCAGTGAATCCAGCCCTCCTGTGTGGACTCCAATTTCAATTTGGTATAACAGAATGACACATCAACATTCCCCTATCATCACCGGCATCATCACAGACTGGGACAAGCCCTTGCCAATAACTGTTAACCTCTGACCCAGATCACGGGTGCTTTAGTGTGCAGAAACAGATTCCCTTTTCCAGTCTGTTCAAGATTTGAGCCGGTGACCCTTTCAGTCACACACTCATTTCTGCTCAACTACTCAAGTCCTCTGAATTATGTAAAAGAAAGTGACAGAGGGAGACAGAGTGGGAGAGAAAGTGAGCGAGCCGGACCTTAAGATAGGGCTCGATATGCCCGGGAACCATGTTTAAATAAACATCAAGAGAGAGAGAGAGAGAGAGAGAGGGAAGGTGAGAGCCGTGCAGCATCATACATAGGGAATATTCAGCTAAGCCAAGTCATACATTATTCCTCCTGGCTTCTAGCATAGCCAGATGTCGATGGATATGCTAGAAGCCCGGGTTCCACTCCGACTGTGACTGTGTATGGGGTCTGGTGGTGGGTGTTAATGACAATCTCTGCCTTTTCCTCTCCTTTCCGTCTGCCTCCCTGCCTCTCCTAGCTTTTCTGAACATGACCGCATGGGGTCCGACACAGCCTGACAGAGAGAGACAGAGTGAGAAAGATAGAAAGAGTTAGCTTCTGACAGCATGAGGTCTGGACATGGATGTTAATGATCACCTGCATGTCCTCCTCTCTTCTCAGCTCTCTCCGTCTTTTGGCGCCTGTCTGTCCAATTTCATTCTGAATGCGACCGAATGAGGTTTGGGAACTTAAATACTAAGGATGTTCTCCATCCCCTCCCGTCTGTCCATCTCTCTTTACTTCTTTGTCTTTCAAGCCTACTGTTTGTCCTGTTCCATTTTGAATGCAGCTGCATGGGGTCTGAGGCTGGACATTAATGACCATCCCCTCCTCGTCCTCTCTTTTTTGTCTAGCCTCCCTGTCCAATGCCTTTCTTTATGTGTCCGTCTGGGGTGTGGACATTAATGACCGACTCATTAGTCTGTGAACCACCTGAGAGAGTGGGGGGGCTAGACATCACGCTCAAAAATGGTAGATGGGTAAAGGAGATAAGTCTGCTGAGTTCACACAAAATTAAAGCGGTAATCTGCAAGATATTAGTGTTGTTTATTTAGTCTCCATCTTTGGTGCTCAGCGCTCATTGCTGTGGTGTTTCTGCACTGCTCTTCCCAGAGATCACCTGTCAATCAAACAGTGCGAGCGGTTTCTGTTGATGCTGTTTGACTTGCTGTAGGTTTCTTTGTCTGTTCAGCCATGGTGGCTATCGCTGATCTTGCTAACTACCCAGTTCTTCTTTGTTTTATTCCAAACAAGCCACTGCTGCTGAAAACATAGAAGGTCCCACATGGTCTAGCAGTCAGGATTCCTGGTTTTCACCCAGGTGGCCTGGGTTCAACTCCCAGTATGGGAAGACCTACCAGACATCAAGATGTAAATCAAGGTGTTTCCATGTTCACATTACAATACACGGCTTCCAATAGTGAATTTATTAACTTTCTCATCAACGTTTTGACTCCATCAGGTCTTCGTCAGGACCACTTGATGTCCAAAGGGCAAGTTTCCAATTCAGTCTTCATGTGTCGTCTTCTTAAACAAACTTGAATTAAAAGCACGTGGTATTTAAAGGAAAGGCATGAAGCAGAACAGCAGAAAGCTGTGTTCCACCATACCAATGGGAAGGAGAAAGAAGCCAAGGTTTTCAATAAGCCTGTGTTGCAAGCAAAGGCACACCCAAAAAACAGCTCAAATGTGTGGATGTCTATCTGTGTAGGACCCGCGTAAATATTCATGACCGTGGGGAAGGGCCTAAAGGTGACTGTGTGCCACGCTCGGTCAAGTCAGTCGTCGGACCAAAACATGATGACCATACATATACATTGGGGAGAATCATAAATATTAAATCGATGAGTTTACCAGTTTTAGATTCTCCTCTGAGCTTGCTACTAGGAAGCTGGCTGGTTTCCCAAGTTGCGAATACAATGGAGCTAGTTTGAGGACATCCAGCTTTAGTGGTGACTATGACCTTTCACCTTTTGTTGTTGAAAAATTGCAAACAAGGCTTTGTGATTGTACATGAAAACATCCTACACCTTCACCACTATAATACTGATCACAAAAGAGTCATAAACTCAGATGAATCACCACAAAATTAAGTTTCATTTCTTACCTCAGATCCCACTGGTCCTGAATTATCCAGTCTCAATTATCCAGCTTCAAAAAGGCTCCAGAATGTGATCAAGTCATTGGTGATGTGATACATTTACCACTAAATGAGTTCATGAAGAGTACCTGCATGTGCGAAAACCTCAAGTGTCTTTGGGGAAATTAATGTCGTTGCACCAGAAAGAAACCGAGTCCTTTTTGAGAAGAAGCCTCATTTGAGCCACCTGTCTAAATGACTGCTCCGATTAGAGCCATGAGTATCACTCTAAAGATTTATGGATTTTACGTTTTGCTGCATCGCAAGCTTCAACCTCGAAAACAGCATTGGTTCCAGCTCCTTAGAAACCAGTCTAACCAGTCCTGCAAGACACAATAGAAACAGCACAGAAACCACTTTAACAAGCTCTCTAATATGATAATATGGGTCTAAGGTCTAATAGAAACAGCTTAGAAACCAGTCTAACCACTTCTGCAACATGCAGCTCTGGGCCACCTTGTATCCCACTGTGCTTTGGATTAAAATTTGACTACACCTATATAGCAGTTTTCAAGTCCATTTTGAATTAACAATTTAATTAGGCCTGGCTGCTTACTTTGAGCAACAATTAATGTCTGCCTAGGGGCGCTATGATATTGAATAAAGGCAAAGGGATAATTTCCCATCGCATTCATATTTATACAAGTCATTAAATGAATTTAGGTGACAGTAGTGGCCTGTGTCTCCTCTGCGGTCTCTTCTTACTAACCTTCGGAGAAAGAGAAAGAGATAGAGAGAGAGAGAGAGAGAGGGAGAGTAGTGGTGAGACAGGGAAGAGGAGAGAGAGAGGGATGATTAACTACTTTGAACTTTAACTGGTCATGTGTGCTTAGCATACTGTATATCTTTCTGCTAAGGCTCCTGTCCCGCTCTGCTCTCGCTCTCCCTATGTGTGTGTGTGTGTGTGTGTGTGTGTGTGTGTGTGTTTTCACTGACACATTTGTGAAACTGTTTTAAGAAAGAAAAACACTGTGCGGATGATCAATAGCACACTGGCCTTATATATGATGGTGTATTGCCAGAAGACGGAAGGCAAAATGCTAACAGTGATTCAAGTTGTGTTCACACAGTGTTCACTTCCACCTCGTCTGTTGACCCTGGTCATTCATTATCGCCCGCTGTACATGTGGCTCAAGGCTGTGGGCCAGCTGCATATTTATTTTGTATTGATAAAAACACAAAACAGCTCAAACACTGTCCCTGGATGAAGCCATACAGATCCAATTAATGATACTGACCATGTTACATCTCGCCTTTTCTTCTCTCTTCTTCCACATTGGTTACAGTAACAGTAATGTTACTTTTTTCCAGTTACTGTAGTGTAATGAATTGCTTACTTTGGTTAACACGCTCTCTAAATATCATATTAAAGATGAGTTTTCCAAAAGCTATATCCCCGATTTGCTTTTGTCAGAATTAGTCGTCATCGAGCCTCAAAGCGAAATGGCAGGAAAGCTTCTCTGGGTGGAAATATTCTCACTACTTTGATTTTATCCAGCAAAAAGGACGGCAAGAACATTATACGTAAACACTATTCCGTTTCCGTAATGATTCACACAGAAGTGCACAGCAGAGTTAACTGAGTTTTCCTGATTTTTTGAAGGTAAGAGAGGATGCAATTACAAGTTTTGAGAGTGTAATGGAAAAGTATTATAACAAGAAGTGTAAAAATGACTTGCATTATATGAGGAAAAAATGCAAGCAGTCCACAAGTTTTCAAAATGGATCCATGCGCACACAATCACTGTGCTACACACTCACACACACACACACACACACACACACACACACACACACACACAAACAGGCCCTAGTTGTGTTCCCAAGCCCACCCACTATATCCAATTAGTGTCAGTGTCTGCTTTGGTCTGACTGCATTACAACATGGGCCTCTGCTGCTGCGATCCTATTGGTCCCACTGAGCTAGACACAATCCATCAATTCACCAACTGTAACTGATATTGATGGCGAATACTTCCACCAGCATCTCTCTCGACACCGTGTACAATCTAATCTGGCGGAGAGGCTTTTATTTTTTCTTAAAACACCTCCGCTTTAGCACCTTTAATAACAAACAGACAAAAGTAAGGGGATACGATGTTGGTGGAGAGATCTAGGAGAGCTTGTGTGGGAAAACCGGGGAGGTGGAAGTTGTCATTCCAACTCACACGGCTTTGTCACATTCCTCCCCCTCTTCCTTGTGTGCGGTAGACAACTCCGGGGAAAACAGAGAGAAAGTGACGCACATTAGACTCGAGAGAGAGATTCAGAGAGTTTCGGTCAGAAATAGACTAGAGAGACAGAACGCCATGACAACTCTACCTGTCATTCCAGTATCTCTCTCTCTCTCTCTTTTCTTACTCTTTCTTGCCTTTGTCTCTCCTCTTTCTCTCAACCCTTCTCGCTCACACACAGCAATATTGTGATTGGGAACATGAGGTGTTCACATTTTGGTGGCATGTATTAGACGGCAAACCAGATGTTCATTGTTTACTATAGGAAACCGATGGTAAACTCTGCCAAGACATAAAGTTGAATTTTCTCAATTTTTGCCTTTTACCATGGCAGAGAAGATGAACTGGATGTTGAAAAGTCTAGCAAAATGGATGTAGCCACATGCATTTGTTCACCTGCTCTTCTTGTCTCATCTTGCGATAAAGATAGCAAGAACTTTCGGTAACACTTAACTTTACAATGGCCTCATTCCAGTGTATTAACCTGTGTCTGAACCTATGGGAAAGAACTGCAAGTACGCAATATTACTGTGTAGGTACTTGATTGAAATTTCCTTAATACATGATGTACTTAGAAGAGTTTAACAACACTGTTTTAATGAAGCTAGACATCCTGCAATACCGACTGGTATGGCTTTAGGCCACAATGTAGAAGCAGCAGAAGTTACACAGACAAGCGATAGTGGATGGAGCCTGATTGAGATTGATAGGTGGATAGGTGAAGTTCTGTCTTTCTATCCATCTATATACAAGGCAGGACCAAGCAGGAAACTCTAAAGGGTAGAGTACACAGCAAACAACATATGTTTAGGTCATTGATGAAGAAGTGTTACATCCATTTGTGTTTTTTTGTTACCATCATGGTGTTAATTATATTGGCATTTACACATTTGACTTTCCCCATCATCAACAGACTGTTAAAGATACCTTTTCTAATGCTAAGATAAAGAAAGACGTTGGACAGTTAGCAATACCCTGCAAGAACATACATAGTTACTACATACTACATACTACAGAGCATAGGACCACCGCCAACGTCCGGACACATTTCATATTTGAATCAACAGCTGGGAAGGTGTCAGTAATTCGCTGCTGCTGATGGTGCTGCTTCTGGATTCTCACAGAATAAACTTTATCCTCCAGGTAGCCCCGGAACGCAAAAATCAGGAGGATTCAAGTCAGAGGATCTGGGAAATGAAACCTCAAGGGTGTCCGAAAAGTCTGGGATCATGGGGAGAATGTATGTATTTTGTCTGGGAAGGAGCGAAAGATTTCCCTATGATTCCGGACTTTTCAGACACCCTGTATTTTGTTCGGTAGCTCAAGGCTTTTTTCTGTGGCAGACAGAAGTCACAGCGTCTGGACGTTGACAGAGACTGAATGATAGATGGAGCTTTGTACCTGTCTGTCTGCCTACGTGTCTTTCTGCCCATCCTGCACACTGCTCGGTTGGCGCAACGCTGAGAAGCTACAGTGGACGGACTTTGATGGAAGTTGATAGAGGAAAATGACAGTGAATGATGGTTTGGGCCGATGGGGAGGGGTCTCTGGGTTGATAGAATGATTGAAAAACAGAGGGAGAGCATGGCAGACAGAAAGAGATGGGGATTGATGGAAAATGATCGATGGACGGGACACTCAACCTGAAAGCGCTCTCTTACGGTGAAAACAAAGAGCAGTGAAGCTGTCTGATAGCCAGAACACTTTTTCTCGATCATATCTCTCCCAAAATGAACCCTTCACTTGTCCAAATCTATCCGTCAAGAGACACAATGAAATAATTCAGGTATTCTCGAAGCTTCGGTTGTAATAGCCTTCGGAATTAGCCTTGTGCGTCCTGAGGTGGCCACCTTGGATGTTCATGGAATATATTTGCAGCGGATTGTACATGCAAGTCTATCTACAATGCAAATTTAAACTATCCTTCCTGACACACATCAGGCAAATGCAGACAGATCTACTAGTCATCGGTCCCAAAGAATCACTAATCCCGTCTAACCGTAGGATTGGAGAAGTGTGTAATCACACCTCAAAGTACTGCTAAAAACCTCAGTGACGGCTGACTCATATCTCACTCTTTACACCTGGATCTCAAGTATTTTCCAAGGTTTGCCTACTTCCATCTCCAAATTATAGCTACAGTCACAGTTACAGTAGTTACAGTTACTCCTATCCAGAGTGATTTATGAGGGCAACTCACTGGTAGGGTCAAATTCACCCAGAAAACAGATGCAGCAAGTATTCTTGTGTCCTTAGAACAATGATGTATGGCAGAGCAGCTCTAAGAAATAAGAGTGAGGCGGGAAATGAAGAGATTATTTTCTTTCTTTCTGTCATTACAGGATCCTGAAAATAGATTCAAGCCTTTGTCAGATCCAGACACGACTACTGTAATGCACTTTCATCTTGCTGCACCGACACCAACCTCAGTAATCGGCAAGATGACAGTGTATTGCATTAGCCTAGTCTGGATCTGATGAAAGGCTTGAATCTAGAATCTAAACGACTACTGTAATACACTTTCATCTTGCTGCACCGACACCAACCTCAGTAATCGGCAAGATGAGAGTGTATTACATTAGCCCAGACTGGATCTGATGAAAGGCTTGAATCTAGACCGGACTACTGTAATACACTTTCATCTTGCTGCACCGACACCAACCTCAGCGATCGGCAACCTCATCCAGAACCTTCCAGCTAGATTCGAGGCTGGAAGCAGAAGGTGGGAGCACGTTGCCTCGCCGGCTGCCTGTGAGGTTTACAGCGCATCTTAAAATCCGTATGGCAAGTCATTACATGGACTTGCACTCTAATACCTAACCAATTTACTTCAACTTTACACTCAGCCCCAGTGAGGCCGCGCTCTTAACTGTCCCTGTCATTTCCAAAATGTGAGCAGGTGGTAGGTCGTTTCGTTTTATGGAAACAGTCTGCCTTGCCATGTTAGGGAATTAGATGCAGTTTCTATTTTTAAAGAGAGCCAAAACCTATTACCACAGTGTGTCCTGTACCTGACCTATGCTTACACCCACACACACATCAAGCCCCTGCTTCTTGCCCTGCTTCATGATCATTTAAGTCGCAGTGGGTGTGATGTCTGTCTGCTATTTACACCCACACTGTTTAACTAGGCTATTAAACACCAATGATGCTGTGCATGTGTGTGTGTGTGCATAAATGTGTGGGGAGAGAGAGAGAGTAAGGAGAGAAATGGACTGGACAATACACAAACAATGCTCCCTCAATTAGCTTGTCTCATTAGCTATGTTAAACGCGGCTAGGTTTCGAATAGTTTGGTCTGCGTCTCCATTTATTAGCCAGCAAGCCACAAAACAGCACGATTAGAAAATAATGAACACATCTTGGCCACTGAAATTAGCATTTAGTTTCGGTGTTAGAGTGACAGAGCAGGAAAACAAACAGCAGACAACTGACACTTTCCTCGTTATTTTTCTGCAAATCATTTTTTGGGGGAGGCGAATTACAGTGGAACCGATAAATTTAATACTGCAAATCATTAAAACTGAATACTGCGCATAACTTCTCCGTGATGTAAAGGAAATTAAGCCATGACAGGCCGTGCTTTACAGTGATTTTAAAGCAGCTAAGAGGCAAAGTGGAATTAAATCACTGTAGAGTACTGCGTCGAGTGGCTTATTGCTTTTATCAACTGGAAAAAAAAACCCAAAAAAGAACAGGTAGGAGTGGTGATTTTCGGTTAGCGCCTTAGCCTACTATTTAAATTAACTGTTAAATAGTCACAGGTGTGTATTTACTGGGTATTTTACAACAGCGTCCAACATGTCTCAGCCAATCAGAACTGGGGAATGGAACTATGTTTCATGATGTTCTATTTAGAATCAAGCTGTGCGGTTTTGCCAGAAATCTTCAAACAACCAAGCTACAGCTGGAGGTTCATTGGAGAATTGGTTGTGTGCAAACAATGACTAAATAACAACTTAAAAAGAAAAACAGAAATATCTGAAAAAGACACAAACTATGGGTGCAGGTCCACAACTAAAAGTGAACGGGTAGATTTGTTTTCAAATTCAGTTACTGGCTTGTTTCCAGTCTTAGCCTGTACTCATAGATATTCTTTGCTCAGAGTTGTACCTTGAGAATATAGCTCAGCTAACCTGAACAAACTGTTGGTTTTGGCTTTGTTAGCTAGCTAGCTAGGGTGCCATGCCATTGTTCCGACGGCCCATCCGAAACCCCAATAGTCCGAAAACTCCATGCCTGGCTCCATCCACAACTGTGGCTTCTGACAGCCTTGACCGTAAGCTTGCTCTAACCCTAACCTCAGTGACCCCATGCCTCAACCCAACCACCTCCGGGATGTCTGACAAATGGTCTTTCGGTCCAACATGGGACATTTTTCTGACTATTGGGGTTTCGGAATAATGGGCCATTGGAACAATGGGCAGTCCCCCTAGCTAGCTAGCCAATAAGCTAACTTACTAATGTTAATGTTAACAAATGCAACTACTAGTGAGCTAACATTAGCTATTGTGCAAATCATATGTGTTAGCAAAATGGTTAGCTGACCAGATAGGGTTACGGTTAGCTAGCTAACAAACAAGTTGGCATTATTTAAACACAAAAGATGGATGAAATGATCAGTTCCCAGTTAATAACAGCACATAAATCAACCATGTCTGTGTTGAGACAGCTGAGTGTTAAGTTCAGAAATAAAATGAGCTGTTCTCAACTGTTGTTGGCAAGAGTTGTGGACCTATAACATGGCTTCCAGGGGGCACATTACAACACTTTAACATGCTCAATAACTGTTAACCATCTACGTCGGAGTGTTATAGCCAGCTTTGGGCAGGTTTTGCAAGGTTGTAAAGACAGTGTGCAGGCTATGAGCCAGAGAGGCCACGTCAAGGCTAAACCAGACAACAGAGGGGTTAGCAAAATAGGTGAAAGAAAGAATGCAAAGGAAGAGGAGAGGTTAACAGAGGACATGAGAGCTGAGATGACGGTGTAGAGCAGATGAGGCGAGAAAAGAAGAGGAAATGGATCTGAGGGAGCAATTAGAAAAGATGGGAAGATAGAAGAGGAGGAAAAACGATGGTACGATATGACAAGAGAAGAGAGGAGACAAGGAAAAAGTAGATTGTAGAAAGGATGAGAAAAGACAAGAGAGGAAGAGAGAATGAAATGAGTAGAAAACAAGATAGATGAAAGAAAAGAGGTGGGAGGAGTGGAAGAGAGGAAAAGAGGAGGGCTAAACGAACGCTATCCATCTCAGCTCCTGTCCAGCTGCTTAGGAGGGACTGCAGTATCTAACACACACACACACACACACACACACACACACACACACACACACACACACACACAGCAGACAGCCTATTCTGCCGATGGCTGACACAGATACTGCAATGCAGAGAGAGGGAGGAGAGGGAGCGAGCGAGTGAGCAAGGAGAGAAAGGCAAAGAGGGAGAGAGAGGAGGAAAAGACGGGATAAGAGAAAAGTGGAAAGGAGGGAAGGAGGAATGAGAGAGGGTGGGGAGAAGAAAGGAGAAGGAGTGAGGAAGAGCAGGACAGGGCAGACGAGGAGTCGGATGAGAGGGAGGTAAAATGAGAGGGATGGAGGAGAGGAGCGGAAGGAGGAAGATGAGAATGAAAAGACAGAGAGAGAACGAGGGAGGGGCTGACACATGAGGAGAGAGAGGGACGGAGGGAGGGAGGGAGGGAGGTAGAGAGAGGTTTAGGTTTGGGTGTGTTTTTCGAGAGAGAGCGTAGGGATGCTGGCCTAGAGCAAATGTGTGCTTAGTTAGGCTAATTCAAAAGCATCAAAATCACACAGATGGGTTTATGGGAAATGTAGTCCTAATTTTGAGGAACACTAGCACTAACAATACCGCTGGTGTGAGATAGAGGCTACCAGTCGTCTCCACCATGGTCTCTTTTGTTTACAGTATTATATACAAAGGTATCACAATTAGACTGTGATTATGTTGATGTTTAAAAATGCTATGCACAGCACCTTTAATTCAGCAGCATCAAAGCCACCCAGATAGTGCAGTTAGTCATTGGCAACAACAAGCTCCGAGGCAGACAGATAGTGGAGCGTGGGACTTTAAACAAATCACAGCTCATGTCGGCCTTTCATCTACCACTCATCCTCTCTCTCTCTGTTTCTTTGCCTGTCGCTCATTATCTCGCTCTGCCTCGTTCTCTCTCACACACACACACACACACACCTACACATACGTCTTTCCAGTATAAAGGATGATTTACAGTTGATCCAATTCAATTCCAATTATTCACATCCTTTCTACCTCTCTCTCTCTCTCTCTCTCTCTCTCTCTCTCTCTCTCTCTCTCTCTCTCTGTGGATCAATAGATAGATATATCAGCTTTCTAGCTGCTATATGATGGACAATCATCTGATGATGGACCAAAGTACATCACTTTACAATGCTACCATCCCCACTTTAACTGTGTGTGTGTGTTGTGGTTTTGCATGTGGGTGTGGCTGTCTGGATGTGTGGATTTCTGTGTGTAGCTCCTAGTGTGTGTGAGCATGAGAAAGACTGTGTATGTGTGTTTGTGTGTTCCTGCATTGTGCGTGTGTGTGCATCTGTATCTGAGTACTCGTATAAATTTGTGTACGTGTGTGTGTGTGTGTGTGTGTGTAGGCCAGTATTGATCTCTAGCCTCATAGGAAGTGTTCTTACATTGATCCATAACTTTGATTGATGCCTTCCTCTATCTACTATTGATGTAGTGAAAGTGTGTGTGTTTTTGTGTGCGTGCGTGTGTGCATGTGTGTGTGTGTGTGCATGTTTGCATGCACATATTAGCTTGTACATGCATTAGTGTGAGTGTGTGTGCATCATCTCAGGTTCAATGATCACTCTACCACTGATGGTGTGACTCTGTGTGTGTGTGTGTGTGTGTGTGTGTGTGTGTGTGTGCGTGCGTGCGTGCGTGCGTGCATGAGAGTGTATGCATGTGTGTATGTGTGTGAGTCTCATAGAGATGAGTTATGAGCTACAATCTTCTTATGACAGAGGGGGGGAGAGCTAAAATTCTCCAGAACTGAATAAAAGATGTAGTAATAACCAACTTCTAAAGCTATAATAAACATTTTGAGACAATACAGATGGGAAATTTTATCACTTACGACCAACAGTATTTTTCCTTCTACTTTTATTGTGGTGCAGAGCCTCCCTGCAGCTTTATAGAAAGCTAAACACTCGACTCAATAACTCTAGTACAAGAAGAACACTTTATGGAAATTTTCTGAGTCAGAAGTGTGTGTGTGTGTGTGTGTGTGTGTGTGTGTGTGTGTGTGGGGGGGGGATTAGTTCACCATTAGTTAATGGTGAACAAATGCTTAACTAAGGCATGAATAACGTTCTTCGTGTTAACTAAGCAATTAACAAATGCATTTGTAAATGCAGCAATTAAACTGTTCATGAGTTCATTTATGACTGATCTGTCTCAGTTTTGGAACTTCCTCTTCCATTAATAAATCATTTACTAACATCAACAAAGTATTCCCAAAACTGTATCATCATAATCTACTCAAAGAATATAGAGGTTTGGAAAAGAAAAACACTTCTAAAGCTGATTATACATGGACAATATTTTGAGGCAATGCAAAATTTTACCCAAAATTTTGCCAAAACTGATTCTGACTTGTTCTGACCGTTAGTTTTGCAATAAGCTATGGAGTGTGAAAAACTAAAAGCTTAATATTTCATAACTACTCTGAACGCAGATGTACAGAAGAGGATTAGGGCCACGTGAAAAATGTATTTGAGTTCTGACTTTAAAGTCAGAATTCTGACTTTATTCTCAGAATTCTGACTTTAAACTCAGAACTTATATTATATCGGCTTCTGAATCTTGTCATGTAGCTAGGCCAGTCATACGTTTACATGAAAATTATTATCTTAAACATTAATGAGGATATTTCATAGGCTATTATTCTTCCTGGTTTCTTTCTTGAGAGCACATACTATTCTCTTGATTGGTATTTCAGTCGTTTTAATCTGGCATTTTATGAGTGTGTATGTGTATTAATGTGTTTTTAACCCTTTGGCTTGTGGTAGTTGGGTAGTGATGAGAGAAATCACATACAGTGCAGTGAGAAAATATTGACCTCCTTTGTGATATTTTACAATTTTGCTCATTTATTTCCACATTTAATGTCTTTAGTTATTAATGCAGAGAATCCCATTACAGACAAAATAACTTCCCATTGGCACTGCATCACCTTGTTGCCATTACACAGGATATGCTATAGTGTTTTCATATCATGCATAAATGTGTTTTTAATTGGAGTTGGAATCCTTTCCTTTCACAGTAGGCCTACATTATATCTATTCAAAGTTTACAAGCCGCAGCGTCTATTAAGCTTTGGTGTTTGTATATAATAACGAGGTAGAGTTGTGTGGTGCAGTACTGCTAGTACTGCTATTACTACTACTACTACTGCTACTACTACTATTACTGCTACTGCCACACCAAGGATGGAAGTAAAGAATTACAAATACTCTTGTTGCTGTAATTGAGTAGCTTTTATGTTGTACGTTTTTGAGTGTTTTCTGTAATCAGCAATTTTACATGTACTTGAGGGACTAGAGGGCTCTGCCCCCTGCAGCCCCTGCAGCACCACTGAGACATACAGGTACGGGACTGTTGTGGGTTTCTAGACTGTTCTAACTAGAGATGCTCAGGTCATTTGGCCATCAACAGCTATTCACTCTAAATATGAGATTAGTGATCAGTGGATTCTGATTCCATGATTCTGATGCTTGTTGGCAGCCTGAAATTTTTAGTCTGGCTGAGCCCAGACTAAATCAGTAAAATCAGTAGTGGTTAAAAAAAAATGGTGGAACCCTTTACCCTTTAACCCTACTCTACTGTATATGCCATGTTGTTTCTCCTTATACTGATAAACAATTTGGACTTTTTGTTCTGATCTGTTGTCACGAAGGAGCTGCCAGATCATATCCCCTTTCTTTCTCTCATTCTCCAGCCACAGCAGTAACCAGCAGCCCTCCTCCTCCGCTACTTCCTCCTCCCTGGTGCCAGTGAGTCAGGGCGGTTGTCACTGCTCTGCAATCCTGCCTATTACTACCTTTATGCACACACAGATTCACATTATAATGATACAATGGTAGACTTGATTTAGTGTGATTGATGTGGTCTCTAAATACACTTTAACATGATTCTGCCCAGTAGCCAACGTCTCTATCATCTTCCATCTAACAACCATGACTGTGTAACATGAAAAAAGCCATGCAGTATATATTCCTTACAAGTTGGAAAGTTGAAAGTCATCATAAAGAAACAAGTAGCAAGGTGTTTAAGGTGTTAACATTTTAAAAAAAATAAATGAAAATGACCAGTAAAACGTCCAAAAAAAAGCCAGGAAACCTCAGTGGAAGAGTGCATATAGTGCTCTATCCATGAAGAACTACAAAGACACATAACTCCTACTGTTCAAAGCCCAACTTTAGACATTATGACACAGCAGGCTGCCCATGAAGAAGCACAAATGTTGACCCTGACGTGATTTGAACACGCAACCTTCTGATCTGGAGTCAAACGCACTACCGTTGCGCCACAGAGTCTGTTTTACATCGCTGACAGGTTCACTGATCAGCTGAGACAAACCAAACAGCTGACAAAAATGAAGATAAACTTCATGAATACATTTGTTAGGTTTAAGATATCAGTGTTATGTTGGTAGAATTTAGCTGTCCAGGGATTCAGAAGTGGCTTTTGAGTCTTTGAGCTCAGAAAATGCTCAGATTTTGATGAGCTTGATTTGTGGCACAAAGCACTGACTTGGCTTTCATCATATAGTACATTGCATACTGCAGATTATGACTACTCATGGAGCATATATTTATATACAGGAAAGTTGAATGCATCATTATAAAGAAACGAGTAGTGGGGAGTAAAAACCATTTAAAAAGGACTCTCCATAGTCTGTTCTGTTCAAAAACCAAATGAAAATGGCCAGTAAAACTTCAAAGAATACATCAGTGAGAAAGACAGACATTGTTCTTCTCAAGTCTAGAGAAGTTAAACTCCTAGAAATTCTAGGTGTCTGCATTAACACCTTGTTCGTACATGGTTAAAGTGTTTTCGCCTGTCTACTCTCTCACACACAAACACGTGCAGTGCCACATCAGCAAGGTGTCCCAGTCGGAGCCCCGGACGCTGAGCTCCAGTGTGGATGTGGAGGACCTGGAGTCGGCCCTGCAGTCCCTGGAGGTCCAGATGGAGGGAGAGAGCAGCTTTGCGTCTGAGATGCTGGTCAGATGTAGTGGATGTACTTTTCATGTGAACGTCTGTTGCGGCAGGTTGCCTGAAACACAGCATGTATCCATTTTGGAAAAACTAAGTGACTTGATATTCATTGCTCAGAGTCAAAAAACAATTCCCTTAGATTGAAACTGTTTTTATTTGTAACATGAGGCACAGACAGTCAGGCAGAGGACTCTTGAAATAAAAAAATAAATAAATAGGGAAAAGCGAGAAAAATGAAATACAGCGATAATTTCAAAAATGAAAAGGGACACAAAAGTCCACATATTTGAAAAGGAAGAAAACTGGAAAAGACCTACACAGTTGCTGTGAACAGGAGAGAAAATATAAGGATAGAAATGTCATGAATGAATTGCAGAGAGAGAGAGAGAGAGAGAGAGAGAGGCAGACAGACACAGACAGTACTCTTCATCTGTTGAATATAACCCTGAAATCATGGTTCTGATATGACAGTGAAACTACTGTATGTACAAAATACTGTCCCAGGTCTGTCTACTCTGCTGTATCAGGCTACAGCTCAGTGTCCTTGGCAATGTCAGCTATTGCATTGCATGTCAAGAAGCCCATATATAATCAATAAGCTGCCAGCAGGCTATCATTTACATGCAGCATGTCAAAGTGTGACTGCCGGCTTCCTGGTCTAGATACAGTAGAATCGGCTAATGGCTGATGGTTGTCAGATACAGTTTACATTGGCCTTGAAGTGGGGGTAAACCCTAATAGAGGGGAAAAGAGATAATAAGGGCTAGAGAGTATTTAACTATTCTATTATAGCCTAGTTGAGTCTCATCTAGTGTATTTAGCCAGCATTCAGACTATAATATAGAGCAGGGGTGTAAAACTCCCAATTCGTTCTAAATGCTGGACCAAAATCATTGCATAATAACCTAAAAAAAAAGTGTGTAAAGTGTGAAGAAGTATAGGTAAATTCTGAAAACATTCGCAATAAATGGATCGTCCATTTGCAAACAGATGATTAACAGCCTGAGATGTCTTAAGAAAATAAGTGCAATTTCAGCAATATCATGTCTCATTTTTTCCACATTCCATACAACAATTAGCGGACAAGTCTCGGCTACTTCTAGTCTAGTAGCGCTTATTACAACTGATTGCAAGGATAATGTCTACTCAACTGTCTGTGATTATTACAGTTGGCGGCAACTGTCCAATGCATCTCTATACTCACAAGAATAGTTTACCATTTAATTATGAATAAAGAAAACATGAAATAGGCTACTCACCATTTAACTTGCTCCTGAAACTTGGCACCTCTTAGCCTTCATAAGTGCATCAAAATTAAGTGTCAAATCCTGAGCACTTGCCAATTTCATTATGTCATTTAAGTGCTTGTGTGTGAGCCTGGAAAACAGTTTTGTTTGTGTTTTTTTGGCTGATGTTCTTACAGAGAAAGCTCACAAAACAAACAAACAGAAACAACAGCTGGACAAAAAAAAGAGAGATACCTGAAAAGTTTGTTGTGGTGAGGGTATGGATCAATTTAGTGTTCAGTGTATGTAAAAGTGATTAGTGTGACTAGGTAGACTTGTTTCCAAATGTAGGTTACTGTGACACCCTAAACTGTCTTGTCTTTAGCCCTAGTCTCTACTCCAAAACACTCTGAGTTGTAGCTTGAGAAGAGTCAGCTCAGTTAACCCGAACAAACGATGTTTTTGCCGTTGTTACTTAGCTAGCCCAACTAGCCAGCAGACTACTTTAGCAAAGCAACCATTGTTGATGTTAACATACAACTACTAGCCCCTACTAATGCTAGCTTCTACTAGATATGTTAGTGTGTAAATCAGATGTGTTTACAGCACATGAGATAGCTGATAGGCTACTATGGTTAGCTAGCTAACAAGCTGACATAAACACAAAATTGATCAGATGTATCAGTGGCGAAATGATCTTAACCAGCTCTGAGAAAACATCATCAATTCATGAAATGTGCACAGGCCATGATCTTCTGAGGAACAATGTTGGCAAAATTAGTTACATTACATCATGCACAAATCTAATGACAGTAGTTTTAGTTAGTATAGTTTGCTTGTTCATCGAGGCAATGAGTCATAGCTCCAACAAGTCAACAACAATGCTAAACTCAGTGTTACAGTTAAGCAGTGAACAACACAGAAGTCACAGAGTCACACTATCCACACTTTCCATCCAATTTTTATGAATTATGATAGAAAAGCTGAATGAAAACGGAAATGGAAATTAGCTGGTGCATGAGAATATTACCAAGTGAATTTCTTTGTTTTCGTCTTCGGATGAAAGTATGAAAGAACAATAACAGTTTGCCCCCAACTTGTCACAGTTTTAATAGAGACAACTCCTCTATCAAAAACTTGATTTAAGTGACTGAATTTATTAAGCAATTTCTCCAACTCTGTCTCACTGTCTCACACACACACAACACATACACTCACACCCTAACACACATCTCCTGGCACACCATAGCTGGGTCAAAAAGGCAGCAATTAGCTATTTCACAGACCATAACCTTAATTAGAACGGAGAATAGGGACATAAACACGGTAACACACACACTCGTGCTCTCACGCAGATACGCATAAAAACACACCAGACACACATATGAAAACGGTGAACAGATGTTGGCTGGAAACGCATTGAGAGAAGAGAGAGTCAAAATCACTGGATTAGAGAGACAGAGAGAGAGAAAGAGAGAGAGATGATGTATAAAAAAGTTGCAGACATTGGACGCAGGAAGTCGCAAGGCCAACCCACACACTAATGAAGCTCCGTGTTAATTGAGGCTGGTAATTAATCAGGCCTGCACTAAATAATCCAGCTCGGTCCTCTAATTCAATCGGACATAATATTAGCTTCGCGGACACAAACACACATCCACACACTCGCACATAGAGAAAGGCACAAACACACATGTATTCCCGTGGACATCAGGCAGTCATGCACAAACAATTCACTCAAGAATCAGCTAAGGCACAAGAGGTTCTTTCAAAGTAGCTGTTAGACACACAAAAGTACACAGTGGACACACACCTGGACACACAATTGTACCACAAAATTAAAGGTTCGACGTGTAGCACTTTTAAACATCAATTATCAAATTAAGTATGACACCTTGTTGTAAGTACCATAAACAAATGAGACCATGGTTGAGACGATTGGTAGCCTCTATCTCATGCCAATGGTATTGTTGATGCTACTTTAGCTCTGTTTGCTCCTGAAGAACAGCGCCCTCTTCCTGTTTTGTGCCGTAAAGCAATCCAGCAGATTTCCCGCCAAATCTGACCTGAAGGTACACAATGTAAAATGCAGAGTAGAGGCTAGTAGAAGCCGACGGTCTTCTCAGCAGTGGTCGTTTGTTTACAGTTATTACACTAATGTCTCAAAGTTAATGTGGTAAAGATTTACTGAAGTTAAGATGCTACATGCAGCACCTTTAAACAACATACGGTATTAGCTGTTAAACCACAGAAGCGTTTCAGATTTCTACTGAAGGAATTTTACGGTCAGTATGCAGGCTGATGCTTTTAGCAATTACCAAAATATCATTTTAAAACTTCCTGCAATTTCCTGCAAAATAAAGTGAGCTCAACAAACAACAAACACACAGCAGATGCTTTAGCTCCACCCATACTCCATCCATACAATTTCTACTTTAATGTATACTTTGTATACATATTAAAGTATGTATAATTTGAGAGCATTTTTGCCATTTTTGAGTCAAAGATCCACAGCACTATTTGTACATGGCCCTCCCATTTTAGAGTGCTAAGAGTATTAAGACAGAGTGAGATTATATTCAATAGCGATCAATTAAAATTTTGTCAAAAAATGTCTGTGCAGTGACGTCAATATGTCTGAAACACTGTTTAAAAATCATGGATGGATTTTGACTTTAAACTTTACATTGAAAACATCTTCAGTCTCAGACTGTATTTCCCTGTGCTTCTGCACTGCAGTATGCTGGACCGATAAACCATGCCTTAACAATCATAGAGCAAGCACACAAAGCAGTCTAACCAGCTCTGCAACACACTGAAGCAGGCCACAGTATGCCTGACCAGGTCAGTTTTAATGAACTACAACTACAAGTCTAGTGACTGGGTGACAAAGTCATGTCGTTTATGTGGTATGGGACTATAATTGTGTCATGTACAGTAAGATCAGATGTTGATATTATATGATGATATTTGGAAAAGGACAAACTGTTTGATCTCTTGGCTCCACACTGTTACTACGCTGAATGTGAAATGATATAATGACTATTTGGGTAAAGACGGACTAGAATAGATAAGAGTGTCCCATCCCTACTAATTGAGATGCTGTAGATTTGCCCAATTTGGCCAAATTAAATTCTGGTGTTGGGTATGGTCACTGGCAGGAAAAACCCTAAAGGCCTTTTGTAGAAGAAGAACTAAAGGTCTTTTTGTAGATTCCCACTGTTTCAGAAGGCCAACGATGATTAGAAAGGTTGCATTATTCGATATCCAATTTTTTAAGAGTATGAAGCCTACAAAAGACTAAACTACTAACGGCCACAGAAAAAGTAAAGTCAAACTTTTTAAAAGCTTTTTTTGCTGACAGTCTCAGTTCATATAACCCACACTTTCAGCCTCTGAAATGTCAAAGCACAGTGGGCTACATACTGTAGAGGTACAGATCAGCCTTTTGCATAACTGGTTAGATTGGTTTCTATGTTGTTTCTTTCATGTAACAAATCAGCATATTGCAGAACCTGTATTGGTTTCTTAATGGGGTTTTTTTCTGATGTGGCATGGATCGGCATGTTTCAGAACTGGTTTCACTGGTTTCTGCACTGTTTCTTGAGGCGGGCTGAGGTATAATATAGCAAAATGCTAAACACCTACAGTAGAGCAATTAATTGGCTATGGCTGTAACAAAAATAACTGCCTGAAACGCAGGCAGTCTAGAATATTTCCTGGAAAAATCCTGTGAGAGAGTCGCTAATGATTCATTTTGCACTTTGTTAGAGAAAAGTTTTTGAAAACTTTGACAATGCAATAAATTGATGTCACAATTCATTTTAAGCCAGAAACTTCAATGCATGTTCAGAACCACAGAGCAGGGCTGTGAGAGAGCTGCTAACAAGGACACTTCTGAAAAGACATGACAATGCAATTACAACAGCACATATTTTCCTACAGCTCAATAAAGTAAGATTCCATACAGTTCAATAAATGTGAGCAACACTCACATCAACCTAATTACCTGCTATCTGCTTCAGCAGAGCAGCCCACAGTAGCCTTTAAATATATTCTGTATATGTATGTCAGACTTCATCCTTACTTACACACCTCTATTTTGGTGGTTATTTTTCCAGACTGTGAAACCACATATACTTTTTTAAAGTCTTCATTGTATTTGTAACACACTAGCTCTTATGTGCTGTTACAGAATAAGCAAAACATACAATTGCTTTTATCTGTCCGCACACTGTATTTGTGTTTCTTTTTCATTATTACAGTACAACATAATATTGTAAACAAGTTTTTATGTGCTACATATTGCATCTACTGCATCTATATATTAGTGAATTGCAACCAATTGCATTGAGTGTTTAAAAGTAATTGTGGCCATAAAAAATAGGAAAACTGTCATACTGTTGTCAGATGTGTTGAATTAATGAATGACTTTCTTATAATACAGTAGTTGAGCCTACCTGGACCTAACATTTATTAATAATCATGCTTATTTAGCTACAAGCATAATTATAATGTTGTCCTGACTGGTTGGCCCATCAATGACCCACTGGTCCATTATTTTCACCCAATGTTGGATCAACAAGACAGCTCATGTTGGGCCAAAGTTGGCTTGTTACCTAGGTAACGTCCAACAGTGGAAGACTATGGTTGTACTGCACAGCTTAGACACAGACATAAAACTGCCTTTCTCTCTCTGATATCCCATTGGTTTGCCCCTTTGAATGATCCTTCCCCACATTATGTCCCGCCCCAACATCCTGTTTCAATAGAAAATATGTCAAATTACGGAAGCAAGATGCTTTCAAAATGCAGTTTCATTGTGACTTTAAAACATTTTTTACTGACATTTACTCTCTCAGCTCTGCCCTTTTTATACTGACACTATGTGACAGCTAAAAATGAGGTTTAGATGTATGTTGAGGCTGTAAAAGACGAAGATTTGTAATGCTGGTAAAGACTAGAGTATCTGGAGTTGTGATGGGCAAGTTCCAAAAAGCTTATTTTCCATTTATGTCAAACTCTACAAGAACATATAAGAATATGACAAATATTTAAAGCTGCACTAGACAATTTTGCACATGTGCAGCCCCAAATGGCAGCGAGAGGTAACTGTTTAAAATTTAAGGACTCTAATACCCAGAAATCCTGTAAGTTGACGTCAGTAAACTGCACACAGCACGCTCATGTTTACCAACCAGGCTGTGATTTTATTTATTTAGTTTTTACTTACCTTTATTCATTCAGGGTGGTCAATTGAGAGAAGGTGTCCACTTTTACAATGATTCCCTGATACAATACAGACACAATAATATACAACATAATAAAACAACAATCAAAAATAAAAACATTATAAAATCAATGAATAGGACAACATCAAAAAAGTAAAAAAAACAACAACAACAGTTCGGTATTTTGAACCCTGGGCCCAAATAACATGTTTTCCGTCATGATCCCTATTAGTAGAAACCATAACTTCACTAGCCGCCTGCTCCGCCCGTCCGGTAACACCGGGCGGCCCCCTCCTACTCTACTGCAATAGAAACCTAGGGGCATACGCGACAGTCTTTGAAAACGATCACAAACGTTGCTTTGCAAAACTCGACGCTCACAGTATAATCATACTGGCGTCAGTATGTTATCTTCAAAAAATTTTAAAAAACAGAGCTTTCTGTCAATAGTGTCAATAGTTCCTATCCAAATAATATTTGGATAGGAACTATTTTTTCTCAAAGACGCAGCCGGTGTAAGTGTCCACGAGAGCCAGAAGAATCCAAAAATAAATGCTGACAGTAAGCTCGGTTTTTTAAATTTTTTTCAAGATAACATACTGACATTTAGCATAGTTTTCAAAGACTGTCGCGTATGCCCCTAGGTTTCTATTGCGGTAGAGTAGGAGGGGGCATTCCGGTGTTAGCGGACGGGCGGCGCAGGCGGCTAGTGAAGTTATGGTTTCTACTAATAGGGATCATGACGGAAAACATGTTATTTGGGGCCAGGGTTCAAAATACCAAACTATTCCTTTAAGTTTTGATTCACTTGCTGTGCACTGAGATTTCCCATCAGTACACATACCCAACACCAGAATTTAATTTGGACAAATAGTGTAAATGTACTGCGTCTCAGTTAGTGGGGATAGCACGCTCTTCTCTGCTGCAGCACCACTTTGTGAATTAGGCTAAAACAGGTATATTTTTACTTAACTTGCCTAACTCAGCTTTAAATAGTCAAAAAAGTGCATTGTACCTTCAATACAAAGTTAGAACTACGCACTCAAAAACATTCACTATTTTAAAGTCTCTGAATCTGGGGACCCATCTGTCAATCTGCATTCACCATTCTGTCGCTGTTTCCCATCCTCCTTGCTTGCGTCCTTCCTCCCTGTATGCATGCATCATGTCTTTTTTCCATCATCCCTCTTTTTTCTTTCTTTCCCTAGCTTCCTCTCCATCCATCATCCATCCCTCCAGCCCTCTCTCCATAGTCTTACTGATGCAAGCCCTACTCCTGCTGTAGGTTTTCACTGGGAATGAGTTTTATTTGAATTGACCGGAATGAGTTAAACGCAGTTTTTCCCGTCTCTAATGCTTTTAAAAGCTATTAACAGTTACATGTTGACAAAGCACGCATACATCTCTCATATATGAAGTGATGACGTACTATATTGTCAACTTATATATAACTAATATGATTTTGAAAAACACTAACAGTTACATGTATAGTGCGTATACACAGTATACATAGCATGCATACATGTCTCACCCGCAGGAACTGACTATACATAGTCAGCATACACAGAAATACACACAAACACACACAAATTAGATCACACGCTGCAATACACCAAGTTACAATGACACTCTGAAACATTTAAAAGCTACTTACACGCATGTGCACATACACATACACACACACACTCAAAGACACAGTAGATCATACGCTGCAATGGAGCTGGTTGCGGTGACAAGGAGGGAGATTTAAAAGCCACTTACACATTTAAACATGCGCACACACATACGTGCACACACACACACACACACACACACACACACACGTTACGCTACAATAGACAAGGTTCCTGTGACAGGAAGAGACATGTAGAAGCTACTGGAAGCCATGTTGTCATCATTGATACATCACCTAAGGCATGACTGCCTCTGAATGTTTACTGCCTGTGTGTGTGTGTGTGTGTGTGTGTGTGGCACCAATGTATTTTTGCAAGCATCTGCAGGCACATGCACAAACACAAAACATAATAGGGAGACATTCAAGGTCAGAGTGTGGGTGGATCTCATGAACAGATTGAAGACCTGACGCACAGAAACACACACACACACACACACATAGATACACACACACACACCCCAATAATGCATTACTGTACATTTCCATATTGTGACTATGATTGCGTGTCCTCCTCCACTGACGAAATTGTACTTGTCACTCTTGATCTCCTCTCCTAACTATAGCCAATCAATAATACAGCAGTCACCCACTGTTTGGCACACACACACACACACACACACACACACACACACACACACGCCAAGCAATTATGGCTTTCCCGAAAGTGTCTCTCACTTCATTGGCGTCATCTCTACCCTTCCTCTCACTCTTCCTCTCTGACTTTAATTTCTGTCTTCCTCTCTCTCCTGACCTCTGACCTCCATCCCTCACTCATCCCTCTCACCATCTCTCTCTCTCTCTCTCTCTCTCTCTCTCTCTCTCTTTCCGGCTCCCTCCATCCCCCTTTCTTTCCCTCCCTGGCTGACATATATAGCACAGTCATTAGGTTTAAATGATGTGGTTGTAATGGCAGAAAGACAGACGTTCTCTCCCTCTCTTTCTCTCTCTGTTTCTCACTCTCTCTCTCTCCCTGTCTGTTTGACTTGTATATTACAGTCATTAGGTTGACATTATGTGTCTGTAATGGCAGAACATACTTCTAGGCTCGTTGACAGTGCCAGTAGAGCTCCATAATTTCTGCAGGGAAATCGTTTCTGAATGCTACAATTACACACTGTCGCCAAAAATTCATGTGATTTTACCTTTCTATCTGTCTTTAGCTGCGTCCACTCATAAAAATCCCTTCATCCATCAACCCCTTGTTCCCTGCCTACCTCCATCCATCCATCCTTCCCTAGCTGCTTCTGGTGTCTATAAAACACGTCTGTTAAGTTTTTTTCAGTAAAAATCGTTTAGTTATAGCTTTAGCTATTCACTTCCCAGTGTTTGTTTCCCATGTACAAGAAAATAGGTCGTTTTACATAAGCAGCTTCTTATGCTAATGAGCTACTGCTCTGATTGGCTGGCCATTCTGGAAGGCCCGCCCTCCTCTTAGTGCTGATTGGTCGATTTCAGACAGTCCAGTGTCTACATAGACACTGGAGCAAAAACATGATTCCATTTTTTTACTGTGATTACTTCATACCTCCAAGAACCAAAATCACCATAAATACTAAGAATTGCCACATCCTAGGATACCCCCCTCCCCGCCCCCCCCTTAAGATATTATTTGTGCAATTCTCCAATGGACCTCTATATTGACGCCAGACAAGGTAACTAGGCAATTCGTGACACAACTGCAAAGCCTCTGAAGGAAAAAAAGAGTTTGAAAGACACTAATAATCAAGCTTTCAGTAAATATGTTGTCCACTTAGGAATGATGCTGCACCCTCCATTGGGCGAGTCGGTAGTAACACTTATGTGCAATACAAAAGTCTTAAATTTTCTAAAATCTGAGGAGCTGATCTTTGTGAAATATTGGTTTATGAATGAAATAATGGATTATGAATTATTCACATGTAAATATTTCATGAGACAGGATGTTTTCTTTCAGTTCATTCAATTTTAAATATTGGCACTTAGTGGTAAGATTTATCAAATTCAGGGCCAGTAGTTTCTGAGATGTTATGTAGCCTGTGACTAACAAACAAGTGTGCAATTCCACAAGAGACAGAGGGAGAGACAGATCGTTTTTGGAATCTCCTCCTCCATCAGTAGATGGAGAGGGGTGGTCATGTCAGTGATTTTGCCAGAGAATTGCTTGACTGAATGGCTGACTGACTAACAGATTGGGGTCAAATATGGAGTTCTTCTGAAATGGTTCAACCTTGTTTATTTGGAAAGCCAGTTGACTGACTGAGAGTGTGGAAATGAAAGAGATATGTAGTTCTCTCTCTTTTTCTGGGAGATTGTTCGACCTTGTTGAAGTGGATTTATTACCTGCTAAATATCCTCTATATGGAGTGGATTCATATTCTTCAGCTCACACGATCACACACACACACACACACACACACACACACACACACACACACACACACAGGATAAAAAAGTCTGTGTTTTGCCTTCGGGCGCAGATTTATGAATTTGAACTCTCTATTAGTATTCAATTACTAGACATCACACACAAACACACACACACACACACCAGTTACAAAACACAGAGTTACCAGTCTATTAAGTGATTAAGAGTGAGGGAGGTGTTTGAGGTAAGGTGAGGGGAGGAGTGGAAAAAGAACAGAGGGAGGCAAGGAAAGAGGAAGGAGAGAGACGGAAAAGGGTTGAAAAGAGTCAAAATAAAAAGAACAAGGAACTTGTGGATTACCACAAACCATTACCTATCTTCTCACTGCATTAGTGAAAGTTGATCAATGGGCTTATTTGCCAAAATATGGAAGACATTTTGGGGAGATGAATGAGAAGAATAGCGCACACGAGAGCAGGAGAGGAGAAGAGGAGGGACAGATAGTGAATGACATGGTATGAGATTATGATAGAGTGACTATGTCAGTCACACAGACAGCACTGTATTAGATCGGGATGGCGCTGGATAGATATGATGGATAGACGGAGGAGTGGAAGAGGGAAGCTGAGTGTGTGAATGACAGAGAAAAGACTGACAAAGAGAGAGATATAACAGGAGGAGAGGATAGAGGAAGAATGTGGGGATGGAGGGAAGGAGGAGTGGAGTATGAATGGCAGGTATAGTGGTGAGGAGAGAGGGGAAGATTAAATGACAGGGATAGAGAGGCGAGGGGAGGAGGGAAGGTGGCACTCATCAGCCTCCAGCTGAACGAGTGACACAGAGAGGGGAATGGGTGAGAGAGGTGAAGGAGGTGAAAACAGAGAGCGAGAAGGGAGAGGGACACACTGAACATACAGACTGAGAGAACAAGAGAAATAAAGACAGTTTGTCCTATATGCTGTAGGAAATACACATGTGAGAGCTACTACTGCTACTACTGCGACTACTACTAATACTACTGCTGCTACTTCAGTCAGTACCGTAATGCACTGCATTGCTCAAAATCTGTAGTAATCTGATTACCTTCTAGGTTAGACATCACAAGATAAAATGTTAGAAATAGAGGGTAAAGGCAATATGATAGCAAATGTAATAGGGCAAAAGAAATAAAATGGAAGCAAGTCCATAAGAAGTTTTAAGAAGTGGTTAACGTTATCAAATCTCCATATGTCAGCATTGCATTTTCAATATAAGTTGAGATGCTTTTTGCAGTAATGCTTTGACGATGTAGGGATGATATTACTGTACTAATAAATTCACTTAAATTGAACTGGGATAAAGAGAAGGAGGTCTGCCCAGTCCACTTTGAGGTGAAATGAAGCATGTAGAGAAGAGGGAGCAGGGGATGAACCAGGTCTACACATAGACAGCTACAGTACGAAGGAATACACAGAAGCCATTATGCTGCAGCCCTGCCATCTTAGTTTATTGAAATTTATTTTCATTTTCTTATTATTCCCCTCTGCCAGGCCTCTCTGTAAATGAGAATTTGTTCTTATATGGCCTGAAATGCCTTGTTGAACTAAATATTGAATAAATACTGAATTAAAAAATGAATGCATGAAAAAGAGATAGATAGATAGATAGATAGATAGATAGATAGATAGATAGATAGATAGATAGATAGATAGATATGCCTGAGTAATAATAAGCCCAAATATTTTCTTTAATTGATGGAACCAGAATATATATATTTTTTTTTACCAACAATTATAATGGTGCTAGAGGGGAGGTCTTGTGATTAAAAGCAAGTCAAAAATATTATGTACTCTTAGGACTCAGGGAGAGATAATGCTGAAAAGACAAATGCTAATTTCATCATCAGTGGTTCAAACATGTTGGCTTTTAATCTGCATGTTAACTGAGCCAGTTTAAACAAAAGAAAGTCTTTTTTAATCAAACAATCCCTATTTTTTTTTTCTCCTTCAATAATTCTCATTTTGATCTAGTGCGCCTTCTATGATAGTAGAGGTTTTAATTAATGTTTCCTGTAGTGAGGGGATAGCCTTCTGGTTGACTAGATGTATGATTGATGTAGCTGGTTTCAGTTCAATTTGATAGAGTGAATGAGGGATAGGATGATTGACAGGCAGCGTCACTCATTACCCTTGGAAGGACGGATGGATGAATGCGTGGATGGGAGGAAGGGAGGATTGTATGGACAGATGGACAGATAACTTTAACCGGTCGTGACTTCCTAGATGAATCCATCCGAATGTAATCCACGCTGAACTAATAGCAGCGCATGAGCCGCATTCAGACAGTTATAAAATACACCTGTCAGTCATCATTAGTGAGTCATGTAGCTGCTGTGCTGCTGGGCCTGAGCACAGGCCTGGAACACTGTTAGTCTGCAGCAGCACTTACAGAATGGGCTTGCAGTTAAAGAAAGTGGCATGTAGTTCAAAATGTGAACACAGTGGGGCTATTATAAGAGATTAAATATCTTTATATATGTCATAATTGCTAATTGCTCGCCCCACACCTGAAGGGGAGGGGTGAGAACCATGGTCTTGGTCCCAGTTGAGGTCAGCGTTTCCCCACCCCCGCTGAGAACAGCCTGGGTGATGTCCTACCTTCCCCTCCTGAGTCACCAAATGGTTTTCCAGAACCTCTTTGAGGCTTTTCATAAGGTGTTCCATTTGTGACACAGTGTGTCGATTTATGAAGCAGGTATTTCTGAATGAAAGCCCTCCTGGAATTTAACATCCAACTAATTCTAGGTAATCTTTTACTCTAGCCTACTTGAAGTGTGTGTGTGTGTGTGTGTGTGAGTGTGAGTGTGAGGGTTAATATAATAGGCTCATGACATTGAAATGGTGAGTCATTTCACATTTATGTCTGCTATACAGTTGTCATCTATACACACACTCAAACATACAGACACACACACACACACACACATACACATAACAGAACACAGATCACAAACAGTGTATTCATAGAAATTAAGTGTAGAAAAATGATTCTCCTTAAATCTAACAAACTTTTAGACTCAGGTTCCTCAGTTCCTCAGACTCCTCAGATGAAATTTGCTCTGATACATCTAACAAACCTGGTTGCAGCAGATAATTAACACAGAAGCAAGAGTAGTCAACTCCAGATTCTATACAGTCCAGCGGCACATTTGTGGTTTTGCAAGTTGCACAGTTACAAATTATTTCAAAATCACAACAATTTTGAGGTGGTCCCAACTTTAAGTTAGTTGAGGATGTGTTGAAAAAATTCTATAAATAAATCTAACAAAGAATTTATGATTTGTTGTTTGTATTACACAATACCTGCTGCAAACAGATACAAAATACCTGTTCTGAACTTCTGTCATTATACCGTTCACAAACTACCATCGTTACCAAAAATACTTTAAAAAAAAACTGAAACAAAATAAAAAAAACAAAAAGAAAATAAACATTTGTGATATATATGTGTACAAAATAAAAATAAAGTAAAACAACCAAAGTTACTAAACTGAAATTGAAATTAAGGGGGAGTGAGGTGTCTCACCCTGACTGACCTGAATTTTACTCTTGAATTTTACTCCTGAAAACATAAGCTATAGAATGAGTAAATGTTTCACATGATTTTTGGCCTGAGGCTTCAGTTCCAGCCCTGAATCCCAAATTGACTTAGCAGAAGGACCAAATGAATATTTTAATATACTATTAATGCCTCAGGAGTCACATTAAGTGTTTTTTTAAACCACAGCACCAAGTTTTTGAAATTTCCATGTGTTTCCCAAAGGATATCATGACGACCAATTTTAAAGGACTACTTTAAGATAAACTTCAGGAATCCCGTCACTGTAAGGCATCACAGGTCGATTAAAGGAATCATCAATTTCCTGAGCTGAAAGCATAAGTCGATTGAAGAATTATAAGATATAGGTTATAGCCTACAACAATGCACTTTTGCTTGTAGCATGTAGATTGTGAATGTACATACTTCTCTCTATTCTCTGTAATGCTGCCATTTCCATTATAGGTCAACAGTTTTCACCTGTTGAAGGAAAATATTTCCTCAATTTGCAGGCTCATAAACGTTTTATGTTGTAGGCCAGTTGCCTGGGATTTGCTTTGAATGATGCCAAATAGCTGACTGCATAAGGCACAGAGTATTAATGTAGACTCACCAATGCATTTATCACCAGGCTACACCAAATTTGAGCATATGCTGTAAAGAGAGGTACTTATTTTTCACAATAAGGGTCGGGGTGAAAAGGAAATGCTCTAATGCTTTTGATGCGTTAAGAGTTTAGACAGCAGCCTCTGTCTGCAGTGGAGGATCTTCCCTTCAGAGTAACTGCAGATACTTGAAATCTCACAACTAGTGTCAGCGTTGCGAATGACCGACACATTTCACGTACTACTTGAGTTGTGAGTATTTTCAGGAAAAGCCTCATGAAATCAACGAATGTCTTGAAGAATATACTTCAAGATATACTACATGCGACATGCTTTGGGAAAGCCACCCCAGGTCGACTCCTCCAAACCTGAATGCTATCAAACTTCATCACGTTGTGGTAAAAACATTTTCTACAAGTCATGCCTGTTCTTTATTTTCCACTATCTAATTAATAAATGGAAGTAAAAGTTCTACTTTATTATTGTTAAAATGTAACTAAAATCATATATATATATATATATTCATATATTCTGGCATTTTTTAATGAAACATGTATGTGCCTCTATATGTAATATTGTAGAGTCTATGTTAGCTAACGTTACTGTATTCTCCATAGGAGAGATATGCTGCTAATCAACAAGGGAGCCAGAGAGCTGAGATTACGACCAAATTTCCAGCAACTTTTCGCAAAATTTAGTGAGTTTTATGTGATGAGAGAATTGTCAGAAAAAACCTAGCAGTACTCCTATCATAACATATAAAAGGTAAGTTGACCAATGAGCTAATTTCCCAAAAGGTTGATATAGTCCTTTAAGTAATTAGCTCTATATGTCATCATTGCCACATATGCACCATGGGACTGAACAGAATCTGTACTTATTAGGATTGTTGTTGTTTTTTTATATTAGAGCACGCAATGGCCTTATTACACATAGAGCAATTAGGAATTTGTTTGGGTATGTCAACCACTATGCTTTTTACCACCTCAGCACCTCCCAATCTCTCTCCCAAAGTGATACCAGCACTACTGAATAGGGCAGGATGGCCTAGTTTATAGTGACACTGGCATTACCATTACACCATCTACACTGTGCCAGTATTTATATAACTCCACACCCACCAGAGTTAATTTAACAATTTTAAATAGTTTTGAACAGCTGCCCCAGAGCCACATCAGCTTTACAGGTGAACAATCCAATCAACACTTATTAACATCGGAACATTTGCTGTGTAGGTTGATTCACACTCAGTTTGCTGTTGGGGAATCCACTCTGCTGTGTTACAGCCTGTCTCACCTAAACATAAAAACTGTCACACAGAGACACACACACTAATATAGACACAGACCCAACAAAATACAGATATTCACCACAAAACTGATGGGTGCTGGGGGCCCTTATGGTATGCTAGAGCGCGTACCATAAGGCTCAGTCCTTCCCGCAGCGACCCGGGTTCGAATCTGGCCCGTGGTCATTTGCTGCATGTCCTCCCCTCTCTCTCCCATACCTTCCTGACTATCTCTCTGTCAATAAAGCATAAAATGCCAAAAATAAATCTAAAACTGATGGGTGCACACACACAAAAGAAGACATGGTGTTATCCATTCCGGTTAAGTATTGTTTAGATGGTAGTTGGCGTTTAATTCTTTCATTCTATTAGGTCTACAGAGAGAGAGAGAGAGAAGGACCATTTAACACTAATCCTCGCCAAATAATACATTCCTTTGTGTGTGTAGAATCAGAGGATTTAACGCCAGCTCACTTCCAAACAAGACTGGAGTGAAATTGATGCCACTATGGCTGTGAGTGTGTGTATGTGAATCTATTAGGGATGAAGACAGAGAGACAAAATAAAGTGCTATTTCACAGTCATCCTGAGATTACACATGCCATAGGAGCCACATTCATCTGTATGTGTGTGTGTGTGTGTGTGTGTGTGTGTGTGTGTGTGTGTGTGCGTGTGCGTGTGTTCGGTAACACTTTAATTGAATTGTTGGTTATAACACACTGCAAGTCTTAATATGCACATCGTAAGTACATTATAAGTACATCATAACTGCATCAGAAAAGGTCATGATATACTATAATACATCATGAATCTGGTATGGCTAGGAGGCTATTTGCACAATAACTAGCGTTACATTGCTAGTAGCTAGAAGTGGCCAAGTAGTTACATGCTAACATTAAAGCTACAATAGGTGAAGTTTTCTGACCACTAAAGGGTGACAGAAACTGCAACAAATTTGTAAATAAACATATACACCCACTGCACTACGGAGGCCAACCAAGGACAAACATTAAACCACCGTGCATAAAGGCTAATAGCTAAGCTAAACGTACCTACGGAAAGTCTCACCGGTTACCAGTCTCACTTTGCCAGACCTTTCTTAGGTTAGGTTCATTAATATTAATTGCTTTGCTAAATTAGCTTGCTGGCTAGTTAGCTAGCCAAAATCCACCTATTTTTTTCACTGTTGCCAACTTGGTGACTATCACTTGATTTAGCAGCTTCTCACACACCCATGACAACTATATTTCTCAAAAGCAATCAGCCACAAATGTAACATCTTTTTTAGACAATGTTCAGACAATAGGAAACAATGTTAATGTGTTGACTCTGCACATCATTTGCGCTACTTTTGTCTAATCCAAAGAGTTATGATGATCACAGTGCTTCCCATACACAGCGTGTAGCAAATATATTGATATGTAAATAACTGTATGATGCAATTTGGCGACTTCTTGTAACTTTATTGAGTAGCCAATAGGTACTTTCCTTGGAAGAGAGTTGGTAACACTGGTTGGTTTAAGTTAACTCTTCAACAGGACATATGGCTGTCTCAGCAGACCATAATATGCAATATCATGAGTTTATGAAGAAGTCATTAGCATGCCATACTAAAAAGACATTTACAGCACGTGGTGAATGTAAATACATATTGTCAGTTGACTCTCTTATAATAGATAATTTGATGTTGATAATGAGTTCATGGATTACTTAATAAGTACTATAAGCTAATAACTCTAATTAATAACTATAAACTCTAATAAGAATTCCACAGCTCATAATACATTCAAAGTCTTATAAACAAATAAGTATATAGGTTTCAGTGGTAAATATATTACTTTTAACATCCTCATAACCCAGTAATGCCAAATTCATAATGTATTAATGTGTATTGTCTTTATATTGTGCTTATGATGTGCATATGATGACTTATAGTGCGTTAGATCCTCATGACGACCACATTACTTCAAAGGGATAGGAAGCTGAGGAAAATCCTCCATATTGAAGACATTTTGTTAATCCAATGGGCGAGTTAAGAGTTAGGAGAATGTAGTCAATCAAAGGTCCTCACAAGCATAGTAAGACAAGTGTGTGTGTGTGTGTGCTGACTGTTCCTTATAGAAGCTGCGGTTAATTATTGAAGTCCTAGAGAGCAGGGTGATCTTTCTAATAGCACTCAATGAATTAACCATACCAAACCTCTACTATGGCTCACTGGAGGTGAGGCAAGGAGAGCTGCTCTTACTTTTAAATGTTACGCTCTGGGGAGCAGTGGCACAAACTATGTACACCTGACATTGTGAGTTCAAGTCCTGCTTCCAAACCCACCATTGCCTCTGCTTTCACACACCCGTCTCTCCTGTTGCTCTCCAATCTAACAAGGCACAAATACTATGAAATAACCTTGAAAGAAATCCTCCTCGTGCCCAGAGAGAGATGAGTGTCCCTCGCCTCTGGAAATACATGTGGATCCCTGGTGGCTTGAGATTGCTCTTGCATTAAGTACATTGAGGAGAGTACTTCAGAAAAAACTAAAATGACATCCTACAGTACCTAATGCCTCAGGTCTCAAATTAAAAGGATCAACCAAAATGACAAAAAAGTACATAACCAGACATGGTTATGACAAAGACAAATCTTTTTTATCGTACGCATGTCAGTTTGGAGCGAGAGTATATGAGCGAGGAGGAGCGTTCAGTCTTGGAGTTAGCAAGTAGCCACAGTGTGTGGAGCAGCAGCTGGTATCCAAACCTGTAACTCACTCTCTGGCCACTGTCACAACAATGGTTCTGGTCTGGCCACCTTCTCTCTGCGATGCAATATTCGTCAAAATATAGGCCTACACAAGATGGAAAAGCATGTCCTATTATCAGTTTTGCAAGTTGTGGTATTATCATGAACTCCTATCTAGATGAGCAGAGCTTCAGCCAGGTTCTGCATATGCAGTCAAAGTATTGCAGCCAGCTAAATCTTCTAGCCTCAGCTGCACTTCTTGTCATCCCCAGTTTGCTGAAAATCACCAAGCGCAGGGCTCTCACTAGTGCTCAGCTCTGACCCGACAGAAATAAAATGGACAATACGATATTTGTAAACACCTAATATTAAAAAGCCTTTTTGCAAGCTGAAGGTAACTGGTATTTCTCATCAGACTCAGCGGGTCACATCTTTTCGCAATTAGTTTGTTACCATGTTCTTAATAAATATCAAGCTGTGTTTAATGGCAGGGCCACAATAGCTGTATACTGTACAGCTATTATACAGCGGGCATATCTCAAGTGGGCCTATGAAAAACTCACAAATGTAACCATAAATATTGATGCACAGGGGTTTCAATTGCTTTCTCATTAGCTGCGTTTACATGGAGCCTTTTAATCAGAATAGTAGCCCAATCAGAATAAAAATGCCTCATATAAACGCCTCAATCAGAATAAACTGGCCGATCCGAATGAAGTTTCATGCCATTTGAGAGGGGTGGTATAACCCTTTCATAATCCGGTCGATGGATAAAATTTCATCATGTAAACACTCATTCCGATCACTTTCTTTATCTCGCCTCTTTCTGCACATGCTCGTCCATTTAACGTAAGTAACGTCAATTACGTTACCCTTTTTTTCCGGGAGGATTCGAATGGATGTGCTTGTTATTAACCCCGGGGCGCTCGGGCTTGAGTCCTGGGTAAGATACATAAATGGTGGGGGGGTCAGAAAAAAATACCGTAAATCCTCTAATAGTGGCCTGTAGTCAATTAAAAGCCGGGTCTCCGATAATGGCCGGGGGCGTGGTCGACACAAACAAATAAAGGCCGGCCTCAAATACAGGCCGGGGGAAAAAACAAAGGAAACAAGACTAGGTCAAAACCTAGTATATGGCTGGACCGTGTCCGTCTCCTCTCTCCGCCGCTGTCCTCTCCACCGCGCCCACGGCCCACATTGATCCTCCCGGTCCAAGCCCCGGACCCCTGGCGAAATCTCGGCCGGATCACCGGGAACACATCGGCGCCCAGCTATCGGCACTGGCTGGAACCGTGCCCCCAGGAAACTCCGGGGGCCGAAACCTCCATGCTTGTCTGTCTCTCTCTCCGCCGACAGAACAGAGGGCTGTCAGGTGGACTGAGCTCGCGCATATGCATCGAAATAAACGCCGATATGATATAACTGTATAGATTCTATTCTTAGCTTCAGTTAGCTTCAGCTTACATGCAAACAATGGTGGATACCGGTAAACTCCTGGTGTCTGTTTGTAACTGTAGTTTGTAGTAACGTACAAGTGCCACAAGATTAAGTCAAGAAACAGCAACCCTGTATAATGTTAACCAAAAATGTAAAATTATGTTATATCACTAGATTTCAGCATTGAGGTGCTTACATTCATGATTTTGCATAGGCATACTAACCTAAAAACCTATTATTGGGAATCGCGAGAACGTTTCAGAGCAACAGACACAGAGCGTCCCCATAACCATAGTAACTCACTCTCACTCCTGCCTGCGTGCGCACGGCGCGAGAGGAGAGGGAGAGACGCAGAAGAGCCGCAGACTGACATTACTCTAAGCACCATGCATGGGAATAAATTACAATATAATAGATTTGTGTATATTTCTCGCTATTCAGATGGTCTGAATAACTCTCTGTTGCACGGTGCTGCTCTGTCTCGTCTCGTGCGCTGTCGGTGTCTCTTTTCGTGCCGCGACGTTATCAGTTATGAATTTGTTTTTCATTGCGTGAGAAAATTGACTTGTGTTGTGAGAGCATGTGAAAAATGTGAATTACGTGAGTCTCACAGTCAATGCGTGAGAGTTGGCAGCCCTGTGAACTCGCTTGACATTATTATGTATGAAACTGCCAATCAGATTTATTTACGCCGTTCCGGATCGGTGCTGGATTCGGTGTTTTGCGCATGTCAGAAACTTTTATTCATTTTTATTCAAGTTCATTCTTTTTATTACATAGTGTGGAGCATGTAAATGCACATCTCAATGCGATCGTTATATTTAGCGCTCATGTAAACACTTGCGTGGCAATCTTCCTTCGGAATGATTTCATTCAGAATGAAAAAAAATGTCTTATGTAACCGCAGCTACTGATGGGGGGGGGGGGGAGGGGGGGCAAGAGGTCTGGGCATTAGGTAGAGGGGCGTTTATTCAAAAAAATACAAAAATACAAAATTACAACAACGGAATAAAAAGACAAAATGATATGAAAAATACATTTTCAACCAAATAAAGAGAATTCTTACTTTGTTTTGAGCTGGGTGAAGTTCTAACTAAAAAAAAAAGACATGAAAAATAAAGTTTCAACCAAACCAAAAGATAAATCCCACTCTGTTTGAAGCTGGGTGATTATAACTCTGACCTTAGTTTAGTACCCCATATATCACATTAAGGTCTACTTGCTGCAATAAGTATGCAAATTCTTTACTTACATAACTACTAACTGAATGTTTCAGATAAATGTAATGGAGTAAAAAGTAGAATATTTGCATTGTAATGGAATAAAAGTATAAAGGTTTTTCTTTTTATTGGATTGGGACCATCATTTACATGTTGAGGGAAATAATGCAGTTATGTAATTTTTCTCCCAAGATTGTTAATACAGACTAGTCTACAACCTAGATCCTTTTTTTTTGTTTTTGTTTTTTTGTCATTTGATTATAATCACCTGTTAATTTAGTACAATCACCTGTTATTTTCCTACCAAGATGGCCGTGTGGTGATGTAACAGAATACTATGAATCGGTTGAAACACAATTTTGTTCTAACAATCGGCAACACAATCTCTGTTTATATGAAAATGTTGTGGATTGTTACTTTAAAAGTTTGCTCTTGCTAAGTGCATACAGTACATACACACATTATACAATACAGGACAGGACACAGTAGCCACCTAATGGTACAAGACCCTTGTTACAGAGGAAGAGGCCGCTGAATAATGCAACCTTCTCTCCAAACTGTACACACACAGCCACAGTCTCACATAAATAAGCGTGTTCTGCCCTCAGGGATAGATTAATGACTTCATTCAAGCTCCCTATTAGAAATCAATTACAGGACATCACAGCCACAGACACACAATCACGTATGAGCACACGCAATCTCTCTCTCTCTGCATTCCTGCAAGAAGTTGGAAGAAGGAATGAAAAGAGGAGGGAGGATAGGGAAGGCAGAGAGCAAGGGAAGGATTTAGTAGAAGGGAAGAGGTGAAAGGAAATGGGGGAACGGCAAGGAAGTGGAGGAAGGAGAAATAGGGAAGATAAATGAAAGAAAGAGGAGAGGGATAGAGGGAGACGTGAGACTGAAAACTAGGGATATATTGAAATTCAATATATCGTGATACAAAAATGTGACAATACGTATCGTGAGGCAGAACAAGTCCAGATCCTGTCCAGGCCCACGGCACGTGTGTTGAATTCCACTAGCTGCGGCCACACTGATCCCTCAGAAAATGGACAGAATTATTGACAGATAGATTTCTCTGCTGTTTTGGAACGTCAACATGGTGGAGAGGCAGGAATACAGCAGCAGCTTCACTCATAACGGGGCTACTTCATAGAAACAAGTTGAATTTCTTCTTTCTCAACATTTTCACAACACAACCTGTCAGCTCCGCGGCTCAGAGTAAACTGTCTGCTTGTCATTTGATTGTGCGTTTGTTTAATGTCGCCCAGCATCCCGGTTGAGTGGAGTTTTCCTTTTTTAAGCACTGTGATTGGCCCGAAGGTCCAAACACCGCCCAGCCGGAAAACTCTGGTCATAAAACGAACCAGTAATTTAAGCTCCTAAAACTCCTAAACTCCTAGATTTGTTTCCTCTGTCAAGAGACTCGGGGCCATCTCTTAGTCAAAGACGCCCTCTAGAGGCCATCTCACAAAGTGACATCTCACTAAGCGTTACCTGACTGAGTGACTGACCTGAATCTGCTGCGTGATGCCCTCGGCTGCGCCGTGAGAAAAATGAACGGTGATATTAGCTCCATTTTATTTTGCTGTAGTAATCACAAATAAGACGCTTGACCATCACAATTTCACAAGCTCTCCATCCAAATTATATTATTTACACTTTGTAATGACATTTTTAAATTGTTGTTTATATTCTAGCGAGCCACTGCCATTACTAGAACGATTTGTGGCTCAGAAATAAACATAATTCTGCACAGCCGTACTATTGAAAACAGATACAGTTGCTATCAAAAGATTATACACCCTTTCAAATTCTCTAGTTTTTTTCCCCTTGAAACCTAAAATGAAAGTACACTTTTTGTTTTTACCTTGATTTTGTCAGTTACTGTATTCGCATGAAAGTGAAAAAGTCTGATTTAATGTAAAATACCGGGATAAGAATGTACAATCATGGGAGACAGGTGTTTTTCTGCAAGGTGCCCCGCCTCTCTGTATGGATTGGCTGGACAGCAGAAGACATGGACAGATAGGTTGACTGACAGTGATGGAGCGACTGTGTCTGGCACTCCAGCAAACCTGCATCAGACTGAGGCGGCCATGATGAACATGATCGATGGCTCATAAAACGGAGGAGTGACAGAGAAGGGATTTGAGGCAAAGAGAGAGAGAGAGAGGATGAAGATGGAGATGCATATTTCGGTTGACAGATCAGTGGAACAGCCAAAGTTTCTTTTGACAATTCTTATTTCATTTTTGAAGCGAATGGCTGCATCAGGTTTCCATGGCAGGTACTTCCCAAACATGAAAAACATCATGGTCGTGAGCAGATAGATGAAACCATGTCTCACACATCCTGAATGGTTGCCATGCATACAGGGGGCTTTACATATGTAGGCATGACAGAATAGTCAAAAGATATCGTATCTATTCTCAGGTCATCTATAATGCTTTCTAAGGATTCTACTGTCAAGCCGGGCATGTTCAGTCTGTGTAGCGATGATTCAGACGTGTTCTCTAATATTACAGCCAACACTCCCGATGTTGTTGTTGACTACAGCCTAGAGCAGGGGTGGCCAACTCGAGCCGCATGTGGCTCTTTGCTCATTCTTATGCGGCTCTTCAATTCACATCAAATTGTGTGTGTGTGTGTGTGTGTGTGTGTGTATGAGTTTTTAACACACTGCCTGTTACAGGCCATGCTTATGTATACCACTGCTTCAGTGTGTGAGCCAACCACTTCAAACCAATCATATACCGTGGAAATGAAAAAAAACATGCCAGCGAACCAATCACCTTGGAAATAGAAAAAAAAAAAAACATTGCGGTGATTTTGCCGTTGAGCGTTCCGACATTTTCTTTTAAGGCAAGTTCACTCTAAAAATGGCAGGGAAATGTAAAAGTAAGCGCAAATATGAAGACAAACACAGGACATTTTTAGAAAAGTGGAAGAGTTTATATTTTTTTATTGAACGTAATGGCAAGACATTCTGCCTGATATGCCAAGCGTCATTAGCACATTTCAAGGCTTCAGATCTACAGCGCCATTTCAGCTCACTCCATGCTAACATCGACCAGGAATTCCCGAAAGGTACCGAACTTCACAAGCACAAATTAAACACCTTGAAAAGTCAGGCAGAAAAACAGACTCAGTTGTTCTGAAAATGTGCCACGCATTTGGAGACAGTAACGCTTGCATCATATCAAGTGGCGTGGAACATTGCCTGTGGTAAAAAGCCATACAATGAAGGCGAGTTTGTAAAAAAATGCCTCAGTGAAGTTGTTGAAATCTTGTCTCCAGAAAATGACAAACTGAAACGAATGGTATCAGACGTCCAACTGTCACGCCACACTGTTGAACACAGAATATCGGACATAAACAATGCCATTGAATCACAATTACATTCTGATCTTCAAAAATGCGAGTATTTCAGTGTCACATTGGATGAGTCTTGTGATATACAAGACAAGCCTCAGTTGGCAATATTTGCACGTTTCAGAAGATTGTGTAATAAAAGAAGAACTCCTTGATATCATACCATTAAAGGACAGAACCCGTGGCATCGATGTGAAAGAAACAATGACAGATGTGTTTGTGAAAGCAAATCTGTCATTACCAAAACTATGTGGGGGTCTGTAAAGCTGACAACACATTTCCTGAGTTTTGGACTTTCCACTGCATCATTCATCGGGAGCAATTGGTGTCTAAAAAGCTGAATTTAGACCACGTCATGAAGCCCGTGATGGAAATCGTCAATTATATTCGCACACATGCTCTTAACCACAGACAATTCAAGAATCTCATTGCTGAACTCGACCAAGGGCTTCCCGGAGACCTGCCGCTCCACTGTACTGTGAGGTGGCTTTCTAAAGGTAAAGTGCTTTCTCGCTTCTTTGATCTTGTGGACGCTGTGAAACTGTTCATGGAAGAGAAGCACAAGGAATATCCTGAGCTCTCAGACCCCCAGTGGATTTTGGATTTGGCCTTTTTGGTAGACATGCTGTGTCATCTGGACAGACTGAACCTGGATCTACAGGGGAAGTTAAAAATGCTGCCTGACCTGGTGCAAAGTGTATTCGCGTTTGTCAACAAACTCAAGCTGTTTAAGACACATCTTCAAAAGGGAGAATTAGCGCATTTTCCCTCTCTGCTAAAATCAAGCGGACAAGCAACCGCCCTGAAGATGGAAACAGCCTGATATGCAACACTGCTTGAAAACCTTCAGGAAAGTTTTGCGGCCCGATTCCATGATCTACAGCTGAAAAGGCCACAGATTACTTTCCTCATTGACCCTTTTACTCCGGAGACAGACTGTTTAAAAGCCCTGCTAGTCACAGACGAAGCAACGTCTCAGATGGAGATGATTGAACTTTCTGAGGATGACAGACTGAAATCTGTTCTGAGGGAAGGGACCCTTGAGTTCTGGAAAACTGTGCCAATGGAAAAATATCCCAATGTCAAACGGGCTGCGCTCAAGCTACTCTCAATGTTTGGGTCAACGTACGTTTGTGAGTCTGTGTTTTCTACCCTGAAACACGTGAAATCAAAGCATCGATCTGTTCTTACTGACACACATGTGAAAGAATTGCTTCGAGTGGCCACAACTGAATACAAGCCAGATTTAAAGAGGATTGTTGAAGGCAAGGAATGCCAGAAGTCCCACTGAGTCAAAAGCAGCAACATGCATGGTAAGAGAAAAACTTTTGTCACATGAAAATATTCTGTTATTGGAAGGTATTGTAAATTGTTATATTATCATTGTGTGTGTGTGTGTGTGTGTGTGTGTGTGTGTGTGTGTTTGTGAGGGTAGGTGTGCTTGTGTGTGTGTGTGGGTGGGTAAGATGAAAGATGTTCTGTCTTTGCAAGGTATTGTAAATTGTTAGATTTTCATTCTGTGTGTGTGTGTGAGAGAGGGAGTGCGTTTGTGTGCCTGTGTGTACATACATGATGTGGCTCTTTGCAGTACCACAGCAATTTTTTTGGCTCTTAGTCTCTGACTGGTTGGCCACCCCTGGCCTAGAGGAAGCCTTTCTGCTGAAATACAAACAGCTGGAGCAGACCATTTGGTAAGGTAGTGATAAAAGAAACATCTCTATAGCTAGGTGGCTGTAACAATAATCCCAACTCAAGTCAGGTGCAGAGCACTTTGAGGAAGCTCCTGGTACGCTGCGGGGTTGAACCAGACAAGACAGCCTTTCCCCTGGAGAATGGGGATCAGTTATGTGGAACATCATCCATCCAATCCCTGCCGCTGACCCTGATCCATTCCAGCCTTTTGGACCTTGAGAACTCCGGGAAACCCACTGAGTGGCACGCTCAGTAATATGTTGTACCTGACGCTCTGCTGCCTTCTGCCCTCTACACTACTGCTGCTTCCACATACCTGTCATCCCCAATCTGGTGAGCTGATGCAGCTGCAGAGCACCTTCAGCCTCCGCCCCGGCACCCCTAGGTGCAACACAGAGGGCTTTAGTAGAAGTAGTCGTAGTAGTAATGGTAGTAGTATCTCCAGCCTCTACCTCAGCACCCCAAGGTGCAACACAGGTCATTTAGTAGTAACAGTAGCGGTAGTAGTAGTGGTTTAGTCTCTCTTGTGCCAACAGCCATCAGACTGTGCAGTGCTCCCTGTCCAAAAGGCCCCAGTCTCAGCCAACTAGGAGAAACTGAGGCAGTCTGCACTGTCTGTACCAACTACCATGGACCACATCTGCACTGTTCATAAGTATTCAGTATAAATGTACAAAATATGTTCTGATCATATGCCTTAATGTCACTTTTTCTGTAGATAGGGTTCCTCCATCTAGTAAGGCACATACCAAAATCTGCTTGTCTATACATATTATCTACATCTGTAAAGTGCAGGGAATATATCTGCAAGGTGTATAGTTTTCTCAACACACATCTGCATAGATCCATTTCTGTTGCAGTAAGGTCTGATACTACTGATGCTATTCTGCACATCCTGTTAATGCTGGAATCCATACTTTTTGCAAATTTTTATTCATACATTTCTATATGTTTGAGTGTTGGAATTGTCCATTGCCTTTGTTTATATAGACACCGCTTGCTCTATTGTTTTTTTATATCCTGCTGCTGCAGGTCTAAAAATATTGATGATCTGTTTTATCTGAACTGAGATCCTTGCATAGCTAAGATGCATAGATTGTTGATCATTTGATCATCACTAAAACTAGGAGCCAGACACAAAGAGAATAGAAGAGAACAAACCTTTAAAAGTGAATTGTCTTTGGCTTAATGCCAGGTGTGTGTGTGTGTGTGTGTGTGTGTGTGTGTGTATCTGTATCCCTTTGTGTGCAGTTTGAAACGTTACACCTCTGTAAGTAAAACTAGCAGTGTAGAAGTTAATACATTCTCCTGTAAAAACATATAATACTGACAACCAGTGCAACTGTAAATTTGTTTTTTGAATGAGTTGCTTTATTTTTTAAGGGAGAGATTTTCTTTTGCATTCATTCCTTTTCAGGGTTAAAGGAATAGTTCACCCAAAAATGTCATTATCTACTCCCCCCATGCCAGTAGAAAATCAGGTAAAGTTTGTTAGTCCATACATTGCAGCTTTCTCCAAAACAACTGAAGTTGCTGGAGACCTGTCTTCAGACTTCAAAAAATAACAGAAAATAAAATGGGTCCATGCAGCTCTTACAGCATAATCCAAGTCTGTTGAAGCCAACAGATCCCAAAGTGACCTGAAAAGACAGACATTTACACCATTATTGATTGATTTCAAAACGTCCGGCCTCAATAGGTAAGACTAGCTTGAATTATCAGAAACAAGACTTTGGCTTTAGCCGTTTAGCCTTCAAAATCTTGCGCTTTTATTTTGAAAGCTAAACGTCCAAACTGGAAGTGTTGTTTCTGGTAATTCGAGCTAGCCTTACCTATCGGGCCGGGGTGCACACAAACGTGACATTTTTTTAAATCAACAGCTAGAGTGGTGATTTCAGCTAAATAATGGTGTAAATGTTGGTCTTTTCAAGTCACTTTGGGATCTGTTGGCTTCAAGAGACGTGGAGTTTGCTGTAAGAGCTGAATGGAGCCATTTATGGTTATTTTCCGTTATTTTCTGAAGTCTGAAGACAGGTCTCCTGCAACTTCAGTTGTTTTGGAGAAAGCTGCAACGTACTTCAGCTGGGAAGCTCAGGGACTGTTGTACGGACTAACAAACTTTACCCGATTTTCTACTGGCATGGGGTGAGAAGATAATGACTGAATTTTCATTTTTGGGTGTATTTAGATTTTTGGGCAATTTAGAGTCTCCAATTAACCTGATCTGCATGTCTTTGGACTGTGGGAGGAAACCGGAGTACCCGGAGGAAACCCACGCAAACATGGGGAGAACATGCAAACTCCACACAGAAAGGAACTTGTGTCCTAGCTGTGAGGCGACAGTGCTAACCACTGAGCCTCCATGCTGCCCACACAGAGAACTATGAGGGCTTTTCTTAGCAAAACACCTGACAACTTGCATGATGGATTTTACACTCAGAAAATACTAACCCACCCCTGTTCTTCATCTAAAGTCACAGAAAAGATCAATTTTGAATCGGAGAAAATATGGCGGTCTCACAAGTATAGGTCACATTTTGTACTCAGGAATGCATGAATACATTTTAAATTGTGGAATGAGCCACTTGGCTCATTTCACAGTTTTCACAGGTAAGTCAGGTAGGTGTATTGTCAGGTAGGTATATTGTCTTGAGACAATATAGCTGACTGACTTACCTGTGGAAATCAAATATGTAACATACTTATTTGATTAACCAGTGAAGAGTGATATACTTACCTGATTTACCTGTGAAAATAAAATGATCAATACACGCCTGATTTACCTGGCAGACACATTTTTTTATCTACATGTTCTTATGTAGCAATGTTTACAACCACAAATACGACTTGTGTAATTGTAAAACATGTATTCTCCAACATTAGCTGTTATGGGCTTATGAACCCTGACAATGCTGCTTGCAGCTATATTCCAAATATTGATCTTTTCTGTGACAGTCAACGTCAAACTTTTTCCTAAAGCCAGAGATCAGAGAGAAAACCCTTGAATTTGTGATGTCACTGGGATGTAAAATCAGGGGCTGCTCCAAGTGGAAGCCGTCATTTTATGTCATTTTGTATGCCATAGATTAGCATCTCCACCATTTGGTATTTAGTCCCAAATTCTCCAGTTTGTAGCTTTAGGAAAGAGTGTTGCATGTTCAGAGGTGTTGACTGAACTGTCCTGGGGCAAAGAAAAAATTTTTTTGTGGCATTTTTGCCTTCACTAGATGGTCTAGTGGTATAGTGTGAATATTTTCTGAGTGTAAAGAAAGTTGTCAGGTGTGTAGCTGAAAAACCCTCATAGAAACCTTCACTCCACATCTTCGGCGTTGCGCACGAAGCTGTGGCAAATTGCCCCCATCATCCTGGAGAAGAAGCCTCGGATTCCCTTCTTCTTCTTCTTCTTCTTCTTCGGCTTGCCGTCCTCTGAAAATCAAAGGAGCACAGTCAATGCCTCCACCGACCTAATTACCTTGAGTGTGGAAGGACTGGTCAATTCAGACACAAGTTGAGGTGAATGTCTCCTACCAGATGTGGTGTGAGAGGACTCTGTGTTGTCCAGGTGGCTGTCTGTCTGGTTCAGAGCAGCGGCTGCAGCAGCGCTGCACAGGGAATCCGATGTGGTGTCCACAGAGTCAGAGTCCACAGCTGGAATAGCTGCAGCTCCCACCTGAGAGGAGGTTGTTAGTATTAATAATAATCACATTCATTATTGGTTGAGTCAATTTTTCTACTGTACTGTACAAAATTGCTAATATATAAATCAAGCTCAGAAAGCGGTGATTCCTACCTCTGTGGCGTCCAGTGAGGGAGTCGCCTCAGTTATGGCAGCAGCCATGGCAGTTTCACTAAGAGACTCACAGCTGGAGGTCTTGTTCACGACAGCGTGGGGGCAACACACACACACACACACACACACACACACAGTCACTGTTGGTCCATACAAGTTTTAAAGCGCAGTACTTTACCAGACTAGAGGGAAAATTATCTCATCTTGTTAGGAGTAACTTGTTGTTAGTGGACATGCTTGCCCTGATAGTGGCAGTGACTGTTAGCATACTATTCCTTCAAATGTTATTTGTCACAATGCCGTTTAACAATCATGCAAATTTCCCACATGCACATACTCCCTGATCTGCTCACATTAGGGCCTAACTTGACCTCCTCTTCCACCTTTATCTGAGGGATGAGTCTAGTGAGCAGAGGAAATAATCTTACCTAATTTGGTGGTTGTCACTTTGCTGTTCAGTAGCCCCATCCTCCTGCATGCTGTTCATGACTGACTTTGGCTGAGCCAAGATGGCACCCGACTGTGGCGATGTGGAAGTTCCACTAGTGCTGATGAATGAAGACACATGCAGTTAACATATACTGCTCCCTCAAATCTGTTGTTCAGGTACATTCAGCAATTCAGCAATAGATTCAGCAACATCAAAAAGTTTGAATCTGATAATAAAGCAACTGTGGCCGCTGCCACACAATCCTCTAGCAGCAGCAGGCAAATGGAAAGATGGAGCAACACCTACCAATCGTCAGCCTTGGTCTTGTTCCCGATGTCTTGGGATCTGGTCTGGGCCTGGCTCCTGCTGGGTTCCAGTGCTGCAGGCTGAGACTGTTCTTCATCCACATTCTCACTGTCTCTCTGCATGGTGGTGGCAGGTGGCAGAGCTTCACTGCTACCAAACAACAAACTCACACTGTTATACTCAGGACTTACTACTGAACAAAGTATGTCAATCAATGAACCAACTGATCAATTTCTAAATCATTACAGACAGTGCCTACTGTTGTCTGATAACCTTTACGCAAAGCAGAAATATGAGGACTTTAATGCACGACACACACACAGAAACACACACTTACTGAGAGCTGTGACGGGAGCCGTTGAGGTGGCTCATTGTGATAAATGGATGGGCGAGGACTTCACTGGGGGTAATCCTCATGCCGGCATCCATTTGGAGCATTGCCTTCAAGAGATCAACAAACTCCCTGATCTCTTCACCCTGGCTCTTCTAAATTTGGAAACAATAAGCAAATTCCAACAGAAAATCAGACGAATCATCTCCCTGACTGATGAAAAGGCAGTCAGTGAAAGTCATGAATTCAGCCAATGCTACATCTTCACTTTTCAGCAGCTACCACCTACTTGACCACCTACCTCCCTCAGTTCATCCAGAGAGCGCTCATCGTAGAACCTCGTGTCTGCGGACTGTGCGCCTGTTGTTCTGGTAAACTCCTATGGAGTCTAAAAGAACAGAAAATCTCTTTGAGATACCTCTTAATCACTTTACTGTTATACTTTCATACTATTATGTATTCTTAAATCAAATCACTTTAAACAGAGAAGAACATGTTCAAGAGAAAATGATATTTGGCCAGTGAAGCCAGAGAAGGGGTGTTGTGGTACCCTGAGCCTCCAGCGTCTGCTCCAACGTTTTTTCTTGAAGAACGTCTTTGTGTTCAGCCCAGCGTCCAGAAGATGGTCTGCAGGCTGACCCAGGATGTCGACGATGAATCGCATCTGGAAGCAGAACATTGAATCATCTGTCTAGACTATCAAGACTCCATACGTTTTGGGTGATTTGTCTGCTGTGATCATTATCTGCTGCTCTTACAACAGCTACTGTAATCATTAATGAACATCTAAACCCCGTCATCCTTTACAGAGTGAACTGAGCCTGGCCTTTCAGGAAGACTATATGTGGATGCAGCAGTACTACATGTATTAGGAATAGAGTCCAGCTATAGTAAGGTACTGACCACGTCATATTCACACATCCCAGGGAAGATTGGAGTGGCAAGATGCATAAAGACCATTACACAGCCCAGGGACCACATGTCGATGGCCTCAGAAAATGGCAGACCCAACAGGATTTCTGGAGACCTGAGTGTGGAAGAACAGCAACACACAACATGAGAAACATTGTTCTGAGGAAAAAGAATACAACATGGGACATGGCAGAAATCCCTCACAAACAAGAATGCACAGCATCACTACAAGGTTGTCACAGCAGCTGAGAATTATGGAGCCCTGAATTCATCATTTGTCCTAACAAGTATGGAGAGGAAACACACACTGCTACTTATTTACAGCAGAACTGAGAAACTGCAAGCTCACTCCAGTAGAGGAGATCCATGTTTCTATAGACCTCACCTCCAGCAACGGGGCTGAAGATCAGAGCCAGTCTCTGCTTCACTCGACTCAAGAAATCGCTATGGAACTGTGAGCCATATCTGGGCAAGGCTGACGAGGTCTATAAATGTCCTTTACAAGGACAACCAATGACAGCGTTCCTACAGTTTCAATTTCAAAATTTTAGACTTTTTCCAGACCTTAATCTCTTGATTTAATTTGAAGATTTTAGTGTTCAGTATGATTTACACCGACAGTCACCTTGCCTCTACTAACTATAATGTATCACTCAATAGATGAATATTATTCTTCACAGCAACAAATATCCGAATATGTCGTGACGGCCTTCAGGCCATGGCCCTGCCTGTTTGTGTCTCTGTCTCTCTCTCTCTGGTATCTCTCCGTCTATTGGTCCTAGGTGCTGGCCTGCTGACTTCCTCCCCAATCAGTAGGATTGGCTGCATCTGGAGGGGAGGGTATAAAAGTCTGCTCCCCAGTTTGGCTCATTGTCCCTCCAAGCCTGTGTGTCACCTGGTTGTCTCCGTGCTCCCTCCTGGGGAGCCTATGCCCAGGCCCTTTGATTCTTTTTATGTTTGTTTTGTTGCTTTGGTAAACTGGGTTCACCCCCCAGCACTCACATACACCTACTTGACCATGTATCCAACACCTGCACTAAGGGGTTAAAGTGGGATTTGGCAAGTGGCATACGAACCTAAAAACGTATTATTGGGAATCGCGAGAAAGTTTCAGAGCGACAGACACAGAGCGTCCCCGTAACCATAGTAACTCACTCTCACTCCTGCCTGTGTGCGCACGGCACGAGAGGAGAGGGAGAGACGCAGAAGAGCCGCGGACTGACATTACTCTGAGCACCATGCATGGGAATAAATTACAATATAATAGATTTGTGTATATTTCTCTCTATTCAGATGGTCTGAATAACTCTCTGTTGCACGGTGCTGCTCTGTCTTGTCTGTCCGTGCGCTGTCAGTGTCTCTTCGCGCCGCGACGTTATCAGTTATGAATTTGTTTTTCACTGCGTGAGAAAATGGCGTGAGAGCGTGTGAAAAATGTCAATTGAGTGAGTCTCACGGTCAATGCGTGAGAGTTGGCAGCCCTGTGAACTCGCTTGACATTATTATGTATGAAACTGCCAATCAGATTTATTTACTTATTAATCGAAGGTGCCGGAACGCCATTCCGGATCGTTCCGGCCCACTAACCCCTGCCTGCACTACATGCTGACCTACTGACTGTCATACCTTATAAGGTTTAGCCTTAGTTTTTTCTTGGATTATTTAAAATAAATATTGATTAATTGACTCTACTGCTGCCTGGTCTCCCTCATTTGTTGTGACCTGAACGAGCGGTCATAACAAGGTGACATGACAGAAAATGTGTAGTCATATGTAAACAATGTGAAAAGAATGTATTGCATGTATATTGGTACAACAACATTTTTCCATACCTTTCCAGCTGGGCATCCACCGCTGCACAGTAAAGAAGTTTGTGTATATGTTATACAAGGGCATGATGAGAGGGCCAGTTAAACAGCTGATGAAGTGGAGGCGTCAGAGATCGCAAGGAGGTTTGAGGCAGCACATCATATCCCTCATAAACGTCCTGTGCTTTAGAGTCTCTATACAAGGTGATTATTAAGGGAATATGTATGACTCTGGAAATAATTCGTATCCAGATCATTTTATTTGGCCATTGTTCCTATCTTTTCTGACAACAGTAGAACTCTAAAATGATTATACCTCCATGTTGTCCCCCAGTTTCTGGAGCATCAGTTTTAAAATGGCAGGAAGTGCACATGACAGCAGTGGGGGGTGAAAGTGGGGTGAAAGGTGGTGACGATTCTGGGGGCCCACAGCTGGAGAGGGCCTACCACAATTCCAGAAGGATGTATGAATGTAGATCCTGCAAAGGCACACACACACACACACACACACACACAAACAGACATACTGTATACGTACATGCACATATAACATACACACATGCACACTCTCATGCACATATGAGAACACTCATGCATACACACACATGCACACACTCACAGTGTATTCAAAAGAATATAAAAGTGCATGCACAGAAGCTTACACACACATTAACATGCACTCATATGTGTGCACACATCAACACAAGCCCATTGTAAATAAACTTGCTGCCATCACATAACCTGACATTAACAAATTTGATTACATGTCTCCTGCCATTGCATGCACTCTGTTGGCTTCAATGATTTATCACTGACATTGTGATTATATGAGCCTTAATAATTACATGCTATGACATAGATTTAAATGAGAGGGCATCAATATCTCATCCCACCGCACACCAAAGATTAACCATTAAAAAGTCTATAGTATGTACTGCATGAAATACACTACACATGAACGTGCGCTCACACACACACACACACACACACACACACACACACACACACACACACACAGAGGCTTAAAGCTGCACGTTGAGTTAACTTTGAATTTTGAGAACTTTGAACATTGGTAAACTAAATTTCCTCTTCTTAGTGTGTGGTGGCTCCAACTTTCTCTGGATGGAGGCAGTTTGTATTTTGCTCCTAAGTTTTGATTTGTCACTTCCTGGATGTGGAGATGGTTTCCTACCAGTGTATATATCCGACACCCGAATTTCATTTGGGCAAATAGTGTGAATCTACGGTGTCTCACTTAGTGTGGATGAGACGCTCTTCTCCGTTGCAGCCCCACTTCAGGATTTAGGCTGATAAGACCTAAGATAAGATTTTTTTGCACACAAATCTCGCCTAGGGCAGCTTTAACTTAATATGGAAGTGCTGTGTACAGTCAATGTGGTATTGCTGCAAACATTCACAAGCACAGCTACACACACACACACATGTAGGCTTGGTAGCAGATAGGTGTTCACGCTTATACCTTAAACCATATGCATACACATACATGTTTTGTAGGGATGGAGCGATATGCTTATCTCACGATACGATTCGATACGCGATATGTGGTTCACGATTCAATACAACCACGATACGATGTAATAAATAAAAATTCAATGACAAGTCTGACTGTGCAGAATTATGTTTTTTTTCTGAGTCACAAATCTTTCTAGTGATGGCATTGGCTTGCTAGAATATAAATAACAATTTAAAAATGTCATTACAAAGTGACAATAATATAATTTGGATGGAGAGCTTGTGAAATTGTGATTAATACAGCAGAATAAAATTAAGGTAATTGCGATTCATTTTTCTGCCCCATGATACGTATTGTCACTTTTTTGCATTGTGATATATTGAATTTTGATGTATCGTCCCATCCCTAATTTTTTGTATTACTTTTATGGTATTTCTGCTGATTGAGAGAGTATGACAATGATAAGGGTCCTGAACTGGATTCAAACCTACAACATGAACAATGGTTCAGTATGTGCTTCTGCAGAAATATGACTTCAATACAGTTTGAAAACAGAACTTTACTGATCACGCAGCATAAATTAGCCAAGTGTGTCACATCACAGTCGGCTTCTTCCAGTCACTTCATGAGACATCATTGCTTTCCACCAATATATTTCAGCTTCCAATGTCATAAAGCATACGCACATGCATACATGGAAATAATTTTGTTTTGAAAAAGTGAGTTTGAAAAGTGCTTTGCCTTCGTCTCACATTATATAGGACACCCTGAAAAGGAGCTTTTTACACACACAGCAGACAAAACACACACACACACACATGCACCCAGGCACACACCCAGACTCACAGTAATATTTCATGCAAACATAATTAGACACTAACCAAACGTCAGTGTGTGTACAGGGCTTCATGTGTGCATATGTGTATATATGTCCACTGTATGTGTGTGTATGTGTGCTTGTTTCATCGTCAGGGATGTTTACTCTCCCATGGTTACCTCTTTATGGAAACAGCTTCCTATATATATTCTTAGTCAAATCAAATGTATTCATTACGCAGCAGCCTGACAGATGACAAATAGAGGGCTTAAAGACGTTTTAGATTCACAAACTATTCTCGCAAAAACAAAAACAAAAAAAAAACTCACTCAACGTGGGTTTTATTCAATCATGTTCAGCGGAACGTGATCTGTCTTTCACAATTTACAATCTTCATTCATATCAGCTGTGCACCGCTAAGCCTGTAGGTGGCACTGCAGGCTGGTCGTATGGAAGTTTCCCTACTTTGTGTGTTACTATAAATACTGAGCGGTATCCAGTGTCCCGGGAGTAGGACTGTGTCACTGCTAGGTAAATGTAAAATAAAATCACATTCAACAGCTGAGTTTGAGCTTCCTCCTCGTCTCCATTTTGGTTTTGTTCGTAGGAAACCACGCAGATGTACGTGACATGGCTTGCTGCGGCGGCCATGTTGCTCCCTCTGTCAGCATCACTGTGGGTTGCGGTTTGAACCGCTGGCTGTAAAAACCTTTAGCGCCAAAAAATCGACACATTTTTATTTTCTTGTATTTTTCTATCTAAATACTTTTATCTTTTACCTTTCCTTTCTGGAAAACAGTGCATCTTTAATGGAGACCACATGCTGCACTAGGAGGCGTCAGTAAAAACTCCGACCAATACGACATCACAGATTTTTGAACACCCCTCACATCCAATCAAACTTCCTTTCTCTCCCTGACTGATCTCCCATTGGTTTACACTTTTGAATGATCTCTCCCTGCGTTATGTCCCGCCCCAACATCCTGTTTCAACAGGAAATACATCACATCAGGAAGCAAGATGCTCTCTGTTTGTGTCTGCAGAGCTTGGGAAGGAGCCCAGACTCTGGGCTGCGTCGGCCTGGATCACATGACAGCAGATCAGGTGCCAAAGCTCTCAGGGGGAAACGGAGGCACAGCCAGTACTTTATAAAATATTACAGGCACGCAATTGAAAGATAAAGAGTAACGAACTGTAAGGTCGTTTAAAAACATGACAGGATTGTTCAGTCATCGTGAATTTACTGCATGGAATTCTTGGAATGTGCTTTTATGCACGCACTAATTTCACATACAGTGTTATATAGTATAAAATAATAGGTAATAACCAGTGTTAATAACATTTGCTAAATGTCAAATATTTATACATATATAATGAGCTCTGTCCATTAAATCCTTTTGGGAACGTACTTTTACGCACGCACTCGTCTCTCTTCTCTAATGCTAATTCTAGTGCAGCATTTTGGTTAGATTCCAGATTATCATTTCTATTACAGATGTCTGACCAGAGAGGTCATTTCAGTGTGTTGTGGGAGGATTTTACTCAACAGTCTGCAATGAAACCTGCCTCACATAGAAGAATTTCATTAGTCGGGCTTTCAATGGAGAGTTTTAGTGTCCCATGATGTTGCTGTGATGCTGTTTCAGAGGCTTTCCTACCTTGCAAAGTATGCAATTCTGGGCATAAACATGGTTAAATTTAAATATATCAATCCAAAAATATCTGTGGAAAAAAGGAAATGACTGGTTGCTCTATATTGTCAAGGTGGGATCAAAAATGTATCGGGTGCTCTTGGAAACGGGGAAAAAAAGTGTGCTACAAACCGAAGGACAATCCAGGCACTCCAAATATATAATCACGAGGAAGAAAAAATTCTTAAAAAGCCTTTATTGTAGTGGCTAAATCATTAAAAAAGCCAACATGTTTCGACATGTTTCCAAAAATATCTGTATTGGTATCAGCCTTCAAAATTCCTAAACAGAAGCCTATACAAAAAAAGCTAATTCCCAATCACATGTGAAATACGGCAATTCTCTAACAAGAACCTATTTGGAAAATGTGCTTCACAGAAGAAGAGAGAAAATATCTCCTAAGCACTTTGGATTTATTTTCAGATTTTATTTGGATGTTGCTTTCTCAACTCAGAGTCCTTCCTTCCTCAGCACTCAGCCGCCCGCAGGCCAGTCTCTCTTGTCGCTAAGCCTTTAATCACATAAACACTTACTCTATGTTTACTGCGCTTTTATCTGGCCCCCATCTGAACCAGCAGTTCCAATTCAAGCCAGTGTATTTGTGTGAAATGTGTACTGTGTGTGTGTGTGTGTGTGCAAGCATGTCATTTTGTGAATCTGCATATGGGATTTTGAGTGTACATGTGCTAAAATTACATATAAGCAGTATTTATAGTTTTTAGTCCATAGTTCTCTTCCAGTTTTAACAGTAGGAAATGCCAAAATCTATTTGTGCGTTTGGCTGCATGTGTGTGTGTGTGTGTGTGTGTGTGTTTATGTGTATGTGTGTGTGTACGGAAATGTGTCAGGGTAAACAGGTTCATGAAATGTAAATTTTTTTTATTTTTTATTTATTTAACAGGGACAATGGACAGTTAGCAACTGTCCCAGAATTAGCTAGAAAGCTAAATTTCATCTGCAGTCCCTGGGCAGGTGATACAAAGACAGGCAAGTTTTACAAAATACTTTACAACAGAAGTTTACAACAGAAGTTAACATTGCAGTGTCCAGTACATAAACATTATAAAATACAACACATAAAAAAGTGCACTATGCTTGGTATCTTAAGGGAGCTAATGGTCACATGATTGGTTTGATTTCAGCCATGATTTTAGTTGTAATTTAAAACTGGTAAAATTTGAACTTTGTCTGATACTGCTGGGAGTAGAGTTCCAAATGTTTGTGGCTCTAATGGAAAAAGCTGATCAGCCAAATTCAGAGCACCTGAGTTGCACTACACAGTTGCCTCTGGTGGAGGCTCTTGTTTGCCTGATGTTGTCTGAACACAGTGAAACAAATTCTTGCAGAGGAGGAGGAGCAAGATTATGGATAATTTTGTACATTAAACAGGTGTTTGCATAATTGACAAAATTATCAAAAGTCAGAAGGTTATACTTAAAAATGATACGACAGTGGTGATACCTAGCTGGCTTTTTGTCCAGGAATTTCAGGGTGTATTTGTATAAACTGTACATCGGCTTGAGAATGGTTTTTCCTGCCTGGGACCAAGTGGTGATACAGTATGACAAATGTGGAAAAATCATAGAGTGCATGTACAACTTGGCAGCATCTGTTGATAATTGGTTCCTGATAAATTAAAAATTTCTGAGGTTCAGTTTGGCTGTACTAGTTACCTTTTTCACTTGCTTTTCAAAGGTCAGGTGTGAATCAATGATTATCCCAAGATATTTAATATCTGAAACAATTTGGAGCTTTTCAACCTTAACAAGGATATCAGGATGATGGACCTCCTTCTTGCTGATTGAGAAATACATGCATGCGGTCTTGCTAATATTTAAAGTGGGACAAGACTGTGTGAGCCAATCAGAGATGCTAGACATGGCTGCCGTCAACTTATGCGCCACCTGCTGTCTTGTTCTGGCATGCACATAAATAACGATGTTGTCCGCATACATCTGGGTCATTACCTCAGGGCATACTGTAGGAAGGTCATTAACATTTAAGCTAAAAAGCAGGGGTCCCAGGACAGACCCCTGTGGAACACCAGTAGAGAAGTCAAGTGATGAAGAGAGCTTTGTTCCAGCCCGTGTACATTGCTTTCTCATTGTTAAATATGACTCTATCCATTTCATGGTATTTTCAGAGAAGTTAAAACATGAAAGCTTGGACAGAAGGACATTGTGATTTACAGTGTCGAATGCCTTCCGTAGATCTAAAAATACTGCTCCAGCTTGGATTTAATTTGCTCAATGAGGTAGCAATTAGCAGTCTCTGCTGAGTGATGCTTTCTGAACCCGAATTGCATTGGGTGAAGTGAGACATGTCCTGTGTTCAGAAAATCCACAAGTTGCTCTGTTACCACTTTTTCTATAATCTTAGAAGTTATTGGCAGAATATTTATTGGCCTATAGTTTGCCACATCTGTTGGTTCACCGGCCTTGAATATTGGCGTCACAACCGCAGATTTCCAGGCATTTGGGAAAATTGATTGCCTTATGGAGAGATTGACCAGGTGGGTAATTGGAGCGTATAGGACATCTTTATTGTTTTTTAAAAAAGTAGAGTCCCATCCATATATGTCTTTGGCCTTAGCAGTTTTCAGAGTACTTATTATCTTGTGGATTTTCTTTTCGGGGACTTCTGTAATATTAAATAATATAATTAGGTTGCATTGGGGAGAAATATCTCTTTAATTCTGGCACCTGGCACATAGCTTGCGCTATGTGCCAGGTTCTGTACTGAGTCAACAAAATAGTTGTTGAATGCAGCAGAGATTTCATCAGCTTCATGAATTAAGGTTCCATATATGTCCAATTCCAAACCTTTTCCATTATTGGGCCTACAATCTTTCTTTGCCAATTGGTTAATGTTTTTCCACATCATTTTGCTGTTTCCTTTGGCTTCATTTATGATATTAATATAGAAATCTGCCTTGGCCTTCCTCAGTTCATTTATCACTCTGTTTCGTAAACCAGTAAAAACTAAACGGTCTTGCCTTAGTCCAGATTTCAGGGCAGTTTTCAGACCAAAGTCTCGTTTTTTCATCAGGCTCCATAACTGATCACTCTTCTAGATTAGATTGCTCTTCTTATGACTATTTCCAATTTTCCTAACAAATTTTTCTTTAATGCTATTTATTGTATCTGTAAAAAGTTGGCAAGGGGTCTCTAGAGTTTCAGTGGATAAAAGATACTCCCAATCAATTTGTTTAAGTTCTTCATCAAATACATTCATGTTTATTTTTGGTATTCTGTAGTAATATTGCCTTTTGTTTTTATGGTAAACAAATCTGTTTTTAGTTAATTTCCTGGAGATAAGTGTCATATTGTGATCTGACAGCCCAGTAAGGAGGTTAAAAGATTTTGTTATTCTCTCTGGCTTGTTACTAAAAATTAGATCAATTTGGGTTTTCGAGGAGGTTGTTAACCTGGTAGGGCCATCTATTAATTGAGTTAGATCAAATTGATTTGTAAGTTGTTTGAGCTTCTTTTTGGTTGTTTTTTCAGCCCAATTTAGATTAAAATCACCATGAACAATACACTCTTTGCTTGTGTCCAATTCTTTAAGCAGGTTTCTAAAATGATCATAAAACGTGACATCAGATGAGGGTGGTCTGTACACACCAATAACATTTAAAGACATTTGTGGGGATAAACTAATAGTTACGGCAAGACATTCAATTCCAGTTGCACATTTGAGATCAATTTGCTTGCCTTTAAAATGATCTTTCACGTACACGAGAAGCCCACCGCCCCTCCCTACTTTTCTGTCTTTTCTGAAATAATTGTACCCAGGCATTGTGAGGGCAGCTACAGGTGATGAATTGGTTAACCGAGTTTCGGAAAGACGCAGGAAGTCCAAATTTAAGTCCGTAAACAACTTTTCAAGTTGCTCATTTTTTGAGACAGCACTTCGTATATTCAAGTGTCCCCCAAGCAGACCTTTGGGTTTTGCTTTCTGATCCCATATGGTCTTAGAATGGTTGACAGTTTGGAAAAAGCAAAGGTTGTGATGTTTTATCACGGCCGGCCGAGGTTCGGAATCCGCAATCGTTTGACAGTGGAAACATAGATGAACGTCCCTCTAAACCAGAGTGATTACCTTGATTGGAGATGGTCTCAGCTGGCATCTGCTGGGCGACGTTGTTTGTAAAGTCAGGCCCTGGATTTAGCTGCACGTCTTCGGCGAGAAGGAGGGTAGCCATCAGGTAAGTCAGGAGCTTTCGTTGAGGTCGCGAAGATCTTTCTCTCGCTGTGTTGGTTTCACTCAGCGCAGTGGATCGGCCGTTTCGTAAGGTGAAGGAGTACGAAGCTAGTTGGCTCAATGAGTTGAGAGTAACAAGTGGTTGTGTTTCATTCATGTTCCCGAGTTCATTAATCCAGCAGCTACATACCGAAAGGGCTAGGAGGGCAACCATATAGCTTAGAAGTACCGTTTTCTGCATAATATTACCAAATGTTGGCAGTGTTTGGCTCTGGCATTATAGATGAAGCCATGGTAATCTGAAACTGATTTTGTGAGTGTGGATGAAATAAGAGTTGAAAGTTTGACAAGCGTGTCTGCAGCTCCTGCCTCGCTGCCAGACAGCAGCGCCATCTTGTTACCAGTGCTCTTTGTGGCAACTTTTTCCGCATGTGGTATGTGGTAGCGAGGCTGCTGTACTCCGAGGAATCCTTCGCCCAGGAACACGAGAAGATCTACAGGCACCGGAAAACCCTGCTGGACCACATCAAGCAGTACTTCACATAAGGAACACGCAACACCTGACTTTGGTTGATTTCGAGTTGTTTTTTTTTTGATGAGTTTTTCTTCATCTCTGCCTCCTAACTCACCTCTACACACACACACACACACACACACACACACACACAGCACATTAAACTTCCCCTGAACTGGATGTTCCACTTAGAGGGAGAGGATGAAGAAACACAGAAAAGTACGGCACTGTGGAAAACACACAAATAGCCCCAGGCCTATAGAGGATATTGTCCCTAATGCTAATAGACAGTCCCACCAGGACGCTGTGACTTAATCAATGATTCACAGAGGAGTAATGCGATTTGTAGTGTCCACTGTGCAGCTGCTGGATGGTAAACATTGATAGTTTTCTTCCCAATCCCTTTGCAACACCCATAATGTAAACCACACCCAGATGTTGTTTGATTGATTACATATTCATTGTATAATTGATCAGTACTACACAGTTTGTCTATGGGCCCTTAACTTGAATTGAGTCTAATATGACATTTTGATCGGATTCCACACATGTAAGCATGAATGTTTTATTATTATCCTTAGTTTTAATGGAGAGTTTTAGTGGTCTAAATGCTGTTTCAGAGGCTTTTCCACCCTACAAAGAATACAATTTTGTGGGGAAACACTATTTTTTTGGCTTTTTTGGAGGGGCGGGGCCATGTTTTGGCGATATTTTATGAGTGCAAAATGCTTCTATACAAACTATCAGTATCAGTATCAGCATTCAAAAACCCATTTCTGTCAAACCTGACGCTCCTCCTTCATACTGCTAAAATGAGACGAGGGACAATGAATGTGGCTATGTGAAACTATTTGAAAAACACTAGGGTTTTAGGGTCCCAATTTGTATTAGAGTGAAAACACACACAAAAACAAAGAGTGTATAGAGTGAATAGAGATAAGATAGGATGAATGGAAATAAAAATTCAATTCAATAAATTAAATGAATCAGATTTATAGACTAGAAGCCTTTAACAAAAATCTATGCCAGTGTAAAGTCACCGTAACAAAGTACTATATTAAATGCAACATAAAAACTGAAGGGAGAGGAATAGCTGGTGTGATGGGAGTTAAGGTATATTAAAGTTATACTAAAAAAAAAAGGTTCTTAAAGCTAAATTTATCAGTGTCTGATTCCCTGACAGTGGCTGGAAGCTTGTTCCAAATGGAGGGAGCCGTGTAGGACGAGGCTCGCTCTATCTATCTCTCTCTCTCTCTCTCTCTCTCTCTCTCTCTCTCTCGCTCTCTCACTCACACACACACACACACACACACACACAGACACATAGAGTCAACTCTCCCTTATAAAAGTTGTGGTTAATTATTGAAGTGCTAGAGAGCCGGGTGATCTTTCTACTCTCTGAATTAAGCATGACAGACCGCATGCCACCACTGGAGGTGAGGCAAGGAGAGCTCGGCGGCAAAATATATTCCTATTTTTAAATGCCAACTAGCCACATGTCGCGTCCGGTTTCCGTCTGCCATTACATCCTCTCTCTCTCTCAATTCAATTCAATTCAATTCAGTATACTTTATTGGCATGAATGTCAGATGAGCAATATTGCCAAAGCGTCAAGGATAATACAATTCAGTAATGAAATGAAAAAAAAAAAAAAAAAAAATACAATTCATTAAATAAAATAAAATAAATAAATAAAAACAAGAAAATGGCAGAAAACAGTAAACACGTTTTGTGTTTGTTCGCTTTCCAATTAGTCCTCAGACCACTGTATATATATGTGTGTGTGTGTGTATGTGTGTGTGTGTATCATAGGTCTACTGTATATAAAAGCAATTCATGTTTGTTTAGGATCAATAAAGAAACAATTAGCAGCAATATATAAAAAAAAGTCTCTCCCTCTCTCAATTCAATTCAATTCAGTATGCTTTATTGGCATGAATGTCAGATGAGCAATATTACCAAAGCGTCAAGGATAATACAATTCAATAATGAGATGGGAAAAAAAAAAAAAAAAAATTACAATTCATGAAATAAAATGAAGTAAATAAATAAAAACAACAAGAAAATGACAGAAAACAGTAAACACGTTTTGTGTTTGTTCGCACGTGTGTGTGTGTGTGTGTGTGTGTGTGCGCGTGTGTATGCGTGTGTGTGTATGCATGCTTGTGTGTGTGTGTTTGTGAAAGATTGTTTGATGACTGAAGATTGGCCAGGCCGATCTAACTTTCCAATTAGTCCTTAGACCACTCTGTATATATATGTGTGTGTGTGTGTGTGTATCATAGGTCTACTGTATATAAAAGCAATTAATGTTTGTTTAGGATCAATAAAGAAACAATTAACAGCAATATATTAATAATAAAAAAATTTTTAAAAAAAATTGTAAGTGTCAAATGTAAAAAAAAAAACAACAACCAAAACAAAACGAAAAAAAACACAAGAAGTGGAGAAGTAAAATGAAAAGGCAGAGTGTGAGCTGTGAGGAGACTAACTACAGCTGTCATGTGTTGTTGTGTTGGTCGTCTCTCAGGCTGTGACATGCTCTGACATATCTTGCTGCTTCTATGGCGCTGACACTATTTTCTCCAAGTAGATATTGCATTTTAGTCTGGTCAGAGAGTGGATCAAAATCTTGGAATTTACATTTAATTTTTGTAAAGAACTTTGTTCTAATGTGGTCATATGTGCTGCATTGTAGCAGGAAGTGTTGCTCTGTCTCCGCCTCTCTCTGTGGACAGAGCTGACACAGCCTGTCTTCTCTAGGCAGCCGGGTCTGCCTGTGTCAGCCAGTCTCAACGGCCAAGCTGTGATCACTGAGTCTCTCTCTCTCTCTCTCTCTCTGTCTCTCTCTCTTTGTCTCTCTCTCTCTCTCTCACTGAGTCTGTACATAGTCAATGTCTTTCTCAGTTTCTGATCAGTCACGGTGGTCAGATAGTCTGCCACCGTGTACTGTCTGTTTAGAGCCAAATAGCATTGAAGTTTGCTTTGAGTTTTTGTGGTAGATGTCCAATAGTTAATGTAATTTTCTTTTTCTTTAGCTATAATTTGGTTGGGCCAGATTGTGTGAGGGCCGTCCTGAGGCCTTGTGCTGTTAGAGGGGGTGAGCCTCAGGACCAGCTGGCTGAGGGGGCTCCTCTCTATGTTCTCCTCTTGGCAATGGAGAGCTTTGTAATGGTAGGAGTTGGGGTCACTTGTTTTTAGGTGTTTATAGAATTTGACTGTTCTTTTTTGTATCCTAATTAAAAGGGGAAATTGGCCTAGTTCAGCTCGGCATCCATTGTTGGGGGTGTTCCTGTGGACTCTGAGAATGCTCTTGCAGAACTCAGTGTGCAGGGTTTCGATTGGGTGTTTGTCCCATTTTTCAAACTCTTGATTTACAAGAGGACCCCACACTTCACTACCATACAATAAAATTGGTTCGATTATAGATTTGAATATTTTGAGCCAGATTCTAACAGGTATATCTATGTTTGAGGACTTTTTTATAGTATAGAAAGCCCTTCTTCCTTTGTCTCTGAGATCATTAATGGCCAGATTGAAATTTCCTGTAGAGGTAATTTTTAGTCCCAGATATGTGTAGCTGTGTCTGTGTTCTATGTCAGTGGAGCCTAGTATGAACCTATTTGGGTTTCCCTGACACCTGGGTCGTTTCTGGAAGACCATAATTCTAGTCTTTTCTAGATGAACTGTCAGGGCCCAGGTCTGACAGAAGTTTTGCAGATGATCTAGTTGCTGTTGTAATGCTTCCTTAGATGGAGCTAGCAATATTAGATCATCTGCAAAAAGTAGGCATTTAATGTCTGTGTCAGAGAGGGTGAAACCAGGGATATCTGATTGTTCTAGTGATTTTGCCAATTCATCAATATAAATGTTAAACAGGGTGGGGCTGAGACTGCAGCCCTGTTTCACCCCTCTACCTTGGGGGAAGAAATCTGTTTCCATATTGCCAATTTTCACAGCACATTTATTATTTGTATACATTGTTTTGATTATATCATAGATTTTCCCCCCTACACCTTTTTCAATTAATTTCAGGAACAGACCATCATGCCAAATTGAGTCGAATTTTTTGAAATCTACAAAACAGGAGAAAATTTTGTTCTTGTTTTGGTGGACATGTTTATTAATGAGGGTGTGGAGGGTAAAGATATGATCTGTAGTTCGATGTTGTGGTGTAAATCCAATCTGACTCTTGCTCAGGACATTATGTTCACTGAGGAAGTCTTGCAGTCGGCTGTTTAGGAAGCTGCAGAATAACTTCCCCAGGTTGCTGCTGACACATATGCCTCGGTAATTGCTTGGGTCAAATTTATTTCCATTTTTAAAGATTGGTGTGATAGTTCCTTTGCTCCAGATGTCAGGGAAATGTCCAATGCTCAGAACGAGGTTGAATAATTTTAATATGGCAATGTTGAACTTATAGTTGCTAAAGTTCAGCATTTCATTTAAAATACCATCAGGACCACTGGCCTTCCTTGGTTGTAGGGCCTGGATTTTAGCCAGTAGCTCCTCTTCAGTAATTTGATAGTCTAAGGGGTTCTGACTGTCTTTAACGACTGATTCTAGAATTTGTAATTTGTTAAGGAGATCATTTTAGGCCAAATTCGGTGTAATAGTACTATATAGGTTTTCAAAGTGTTTTTTCCATATTTCACCATTTTGGATAGCCAATTCTTCCTTGTGTGGTTTGCTGAAAGAGTGCCATTTTTTCCAGAAATTATTTGAGTCAATGGACTCTTCAATTACATCAAGTTGGTGCTGCGTATGCTGCTCCCTTTTGGTTCTGAGTGTTCTTCTGTATAATTTCAGTGTTTCCCAGTATTGGAGACGGAGCTCAGGGTTTGTAGGTTGTCTGCGTTTTTGATTTGATAGACTTCTGAGAGTTTTTCTCAGATGTCTGCAGTCTGTATCAAACCACTTTTCATTGGCTGATTTTTTTGATCTGTGATGCTGAGACTTTATCAGATTGGATAAATCTGCCACATTGTCAAATATGTTGTTAATATCCTGTACAGCCTGATTCAGGCCTTCATTACTGTGGGGATATGAGGTGGAAAGAAAATGGTCTAATTGAGATTGAATTGTTTGATGTCTGATTGCTTTCCGGTAGTCGTCCTTGCTATTGTTTGTCCATCTATAAGGTTGTTTTGTATAGTTCAATTTACTGGGCTCTGCTGCATGAGGGTCTGTAGAGTGTAATTTTACTATGATCAGATAAGGGTGTTAGGGGGCTGACTGTGAATGCTCTCAGACAGAAGGGGTCTAGGTCTGTAATGCTATAATCTACTGTGCTATTGCCAAGAGGAGAGCTGTGTGTGTAGTGACCAAAGGAGTCCCCTCGAAGCCGACTGTTAACGATGTACAGACCCAGTGCTCGACATAGCTGCAGTAGTTGGTGCCCGCTTTTGTTGACAGTTTTGTCAAAGTTGTTCCTGTGGGGATGTGAAGGGAGGGGGATGCTGATTTGACCAGCAATTGATCAAAGCAAAAACTCTGCTTTGATCAAAAGCAGAGTTTTCGATTGCTTCCGGTTCCGGTGCCACGCTGCTAGCACGCTGCTAGCATCTTCCCGACGTCGTCCCGGAGTTTTATTCGTTTTTTCTTATTATTCGTTTTTTCCCTCTAACCTCTCCCTCTTAATTCCTCCCTTTCAACCTGTGAACTGCATATCCTTCAATTTCTTCTGCATCTCCCCTCTCGATTTCTGTTGGTTTATCTGTAGCAATTTTGTATCATCTGTTAGCCTTGCTTGTTTACCTAGCCGCAGCTAGTTAGCAGTTTTCGCTATTAGCCCTGTCTTGTGGGCTTATTTCCTGCTAGTTAGTAACTCCTGCTTACTTAGTTACCTGCAGCAAGCTAGCACCCTGTGCTAGATAGCCTTTTGCCTAAAGCTATTCAGTCTAGCCCTATACTATAGTGTCTGGTAGCCGTTAGCACAGCCCAGCACCCTCTAGCCTTTTACATAACGTTACTTAGCCTAGCTTTGTATCATAGCTTGACTAGTGTAATAGCTTCTGGTAGCCGCTAGCATAGCCTAAGCTCCTAGCCTCAGCTAAGCCTTTAATTAATCTCCTCTGCTACCCTCATCAACGTTGGTAAGTATGGCTTCCTGTTCTGTCTGTTCCTTACTTTTAGATAAGCTCACTCTATTAGAGAGTCGTGTCCATCAGCTTGAGGATGATAGATTAGTCACGTTAGATACGACGGGCACTCCAGATAGTTTACGGTCCGGGCTGGCTAGCAGGCCTGCTAGTGTTAGCGTTAGCCAGGACTCCCCAGATAGCGTAGCCCCTTCGGCAACGGGTGATGAGTTTATCCCGGTCCCGAGGCGTCGGAGCGCCCGCATGAGCCAGCCGTCTGTTGTACGGCCCGATTTTCAACCGCCGCCCCCGGTTGAGAATCGTTTTGCTCCGCTTGGTAGTCCCTGTGGCCGGCCTGCCGCCCCGGCTCCTCGGCCCCGCTCTAAACCACGCATCCTAGTTATAGGTGACTCCATAACCCGTAACATTAGGCTAGAAGCGCCAGCCGAAATAGTCTGTCTACCAGGGGCCAGAGTTCCCGACATAGAGGCTACTCTTAGGGTGCTGACAAACAGGCATAGACATGTGGATAAGGCACACAACAACCAGGCTAACCAGGCTACTCATGATAACATTGTAGTACATGTCGGCTCCAACAACGCTAGGATGAAACAGTCGGAGGTCACTAAACACAGCATAATTAGGACATGTGACCTCGCCAGCAAGATGAGTCGGCATCGCTTAATTGTCTCTGGTCCCCTCCCCGTTACGCTTAATGATGATATCTACAGCAGATTAGTCGCCCTTAATTGCTGGCTGGCCAAGTATTGTGAGCAACAGGGTTTTATGTTTTTAGATAACTGGCCCTCCTTCTGGGGTAAACCTGGCATGCTTAAGACTGATGGCATACACCCTACTGGGTTGGGTGCCCACATTTTGTCTAGGAACATGGACAGGTGCTTGAGGCAGGCATGACACACTCCCCTAAAGCATGCTGGGTCGCAGGTTGTTAGACAGCCTGCTAGGATTTCACCTAGTGCGGGTTTGGAGTCCGATAGCTCAGATAGCTTAGTGTATCCAATCTTGACTGTGTCCCGCCCTCGCCATGCCACCTTTTGCCATCGCCGAGCCAAATGTTCTCAGCATAACCTTATTCATATCAACCCTTCTGGCTGCAGCATTGACGCTACAACGAACTCTATTGCGTACTCGCAAATCAGCACTGTATCCCTTCCTCGTCTCTCCTACCATCGTCCTCGGCCGCCGCACGGAACAAAAAGTAGTAACGTAATTGAGATTAAACCTATTCGCATTGCTGAGCGTCCCGAACCTACTAGCAACACAAAGCGCATATGTCTCGGATTCATCAATATCAGATCACTCGCTAACAAAGCCCTGCTGGTCAACGACTTAATTAAAGAACATAGTATTGACATAATGGGATTATGTGAAACCTGGCTAAAGCCAAATGATGCTCTTCCATTAATTGAAGCTTCCCCCTCTAACTTCACCAACTCGCATGTCGCTCGGACATCTAAGAAAGGTGGGGGCGTTGGCCTAATCTTCAATTCGAGTCTGAACCTTTCTCCAGATCTAAGTAATAAACTCTCATCTTGTGAGATGCTCACTATGCGCCCGTCCATTCCAGTTAGCATGGGCCTCAACCACTCTGGTATCCTGCCCTTCTACCTAATCATCCTTTATCGCCCTCCTGGGCCCTATTCATCTTTTTTAGAAGAATTTTCCAATTTCCTCTCTGACCTTGTAATTCGTACGGATAACATCCTAATTATCAGTGATTTCAATATTCATCTAAATTGTAAAACTAATCCACTTAGCAAAGCTTTTTCGTCCCTAATTGACACTTTTGGCTTTACTCAGTTGGTTCACGAACAGACCCACTCTAGCGGCAACACTCTTGATCTGGTCCTCGCTCGTGGTATTAACGTGTCAGACTTAGAAGTTTTGCCGTATCCACCGGCATTATCAGATCATTATCTCATTAAATTTCAAATTGCTCTGCCCTGTCAGCATTCCAATCCAGTTGATACCTACAGCATCCGCCGTATTGATACTTCGACAACTACAAAACTCGCTGATCTCCTACCTAAAACTCTTGCCTCTCTCCCTGAACGAATTGGTTCCCTCGACGAGTTCACGGATAACTTCAACTCTATTCTAACTGACTCGCTTGACTCTGTTGCGCCCCTACTCATAAAAACCCGCCGTCTAAAGAAACCGTCGCCCTGGTTCACTGATGAAACTCGTGCACAAAAACAGGCGTGTAGAAAGCTAGAACGCAAATGGCGGTTATCCAAACTCGAGGTCTTTCGACTAGCTTGGAGCGATAGCCTATTGACTTACAAGCGTACGCTCTCCGCCGCTAGGGCCTCCTACTACTCAGATCTTATTAACACTAATAAAAATAACCCGAAGTCTCTATTTGACACGGTAGCAAAACTTACTCGCAAACCCTCCCCTGTAGCGAGCTCTCAATTTACCGCAAATGACTTTCTTAATTTCTTCAATCACAAAATTGACTCTATTAGAGATGAAATTAGCAATTCTTTACCCACCGAGGGCGTTGATCCCTCTCCTATTCGTGCATTAGCCGTAATAGAGACCACTGCCGTAATCTCGCAATTTGAGACTGTCTCCTTAGACACCTTCTCTAAATTAGTACTTTCCTCTAAATCCATAACCAGCTTATCTGACCCTCTTCCTGCTAAGTTGGTTAAGGAACTTCTCCCAATATTAGGCCCCTCCCTACTCAATATCATTAACACCTCTCTCTCCTCTGGCATTGTGCCCTCGTCCTTCAAATCAGCCATAATTAAACCTCTGCTCAAAAAATCCAACCTTGATCCTGATGATCTTAATAACTTTAGACCAATCTCCAATCTCCCCTTCCTCTCTAAAGTCTTGGAAAGAATAGTTTCTACCCAACTAACTGACTACCTCTCGTGTAATAGTCTCTTCGAACCCTTTCAATCTGGTTTTAGGTCTCTACATAGCACTGAGACTGCTCTCACAAAAGTGGTTAACGACCTACTCCTCGCCTCAGTTTCCGATTCTTCTTCTGTTCTTATCTTACTTGATTTGAGTGCGGCATTTGATACAGTCGATCATAATATTCTCTTAAACCGCCTAGCGAGCTACGTTGGCATCCGCGACTCTGCGCTTTCCTGGCTAAATTCCTACCTATCTGATAGAACGCATTGTGTCTCACATAAAAATACTATATCTGATTACTCTAAAGTTAACTTTGGCGTACCGCAGGGCTCCGTGCTCGGACCTTTGCTTTTCTCCATTTACATGCTACCTCTTGGTGAAATCTTCCGCAGTTATGGTATTAAATTCCACTGTTACGCGGACTCAAATTTACATACCAATTAGACCTGACGACTGTTTACAACTTTCAAACCTAGAATTATGCCTAATCGCTGTCACCAATTGGATGTCACTAAACTTCTTGCGACTAAACGCCAACAAAACTGAGATGCTAGTTGTTGGCCCAAAAACCCAACTACCTCTTGTTTCAGACCTTACTCTAAATTTTGGGGATTGCTTAATTACCCAGAGTCCCACAGTTAAAAACCTTGGCGTTACGTTCGACTCAGCTCTCTCATTCGATGCTCACATTAAGGAAATCACTAAGATAGCATTTTTCCATCTTCGTAATATCTCGAAAATTCGCTCCCTGCTAAACACGGCGGATGCTGAAACCTTAATACACGCTTTTGTTTCATCAAGACTCGATTATTGTAATGTTTTACTCTCTGGCCTACCTAACTGTAGTATTAAAAAACTACAACTTGTGCAAAATGCTGCTGCCAGAATACTAACCAGAACTAGAAAATTTGACCACATTACTCCTATCCTAACCTCCCTTCACTGGCTCCCAATTCAAGCCAGATCTGACTTTAAGGTGCTTCTGTTAGCTTATAAATCGTTACATGGGCTTGCACCATCATATCTATCCGACCTCATCATCCCTTATATTCCATCTCGTGCCCTCCGTTCGCAGGACGCTGGCTACCTTATTGTCCCTAGAATCAAGAAAAAATCAGCAGGCAGTAGAGCTTTCTCCTACCGAGCTCCCTATCTCTGGAACCAGCTACCTCTTACAGTCAGGGAAGCTAATTCTGTCGAAATCTTCAAATCTAGACTCAAAACCTATCTTTTCTCGCAATCATACGACCTACCTTAGCACCACTGGCCTGGGCTCGTCACAGTCTTCTCTCTTACCCTAGCCTAGACAGTATTTATATAGAAATTTGCCGTTGGGAACATAAGCATAGGGATGCCCTCTGGCTACACTGTGTCTAATCACTTCCTATCTGCTGTCTGTATGAGCGTGTCTGTGCCCAAATACGTCTGGGTCTTGTGCTGCTTCTGCACAGCTCTGTGTGTGTGTGTGTGTGTGCACGGCTGGTTTTCTCCTCCCTTTCTCAGATTCCTCTGACCCTGATGGTCTTCGGTGCTGGCCTTAGTCCCATCCCTGACGCTGCTCCCACCTGGATCTCTCTCTCTCCGTGTGTTCGTTGTCTTTGTGTGTACCTGTCTCTCCCCCCTTTCTCAGACCCCGGTGCAGTGCAGTGGTCGCCAGTGCATGCCTTAGTCCCATCCCTACTGCCGCTCCCACCCGATGTGCTCTGACTCCATGTGTTCTGTGTGCAGCTGTCTTCTCTCCCCTTCCCCAGACTCCGGTCCAGTGCTCCACCTGCCAGTGGACAGGTGTTGCTCCGGCCTGTCGTTGGCGCCGGCCTGGTCCTGCTCCCACCCAACGTGTCTGTCTTGTGCTCTGCTGCTGCTGCTTCTCCCCTTACTCTCTCCCCCTTTCGGACTCCGGTGCAGTCCCCTGTGGGTTAATAGAATAATAGAATCTGGTTCTATACCTGTCCTGGCATTAAGGTCCCCACAGATCAGTACGCTTCCCTGGGCCTGGTAGTGACTGATCTCATCTTCAAGAATGGAGAAATTATTTTCATTATAATAAGGGGACTCTGATGGGGCGATATATGCTGCACACATGAATATGTCTTTATCTGTGGCGACAACCTCTCTTTTTATTTTGAGCCAATTTGAAAATTCTCCTTTTTTGATTAATTCTATTGAGTGTACAAGGTTTGCCTTGTACCAAATCAGCATTCCTCCTGAATCCCTGCCCTGGGTTACTCCTTTCAGTTTGGTGGATGGGAACACTATCTCTCTGTAGCCTAAGGGACAACCAGTGGAAATGTCTCCTCTACTCCAAGTCTCCTGCAAAACAAACACATCCGCCTCTCCTAACTCTCTGGTGAAGTCTGGGGTCCTGCTTTTAAGACCAAAAGCAGAGGACCTCAGACCCTGAACATTCCAACATGAAATAACAAATGATTTAGATTTCATTTAGCTTAAAACTCAAAAAGTTGCATTCAATGTTAAAATGAGATAAACTCCTAAATCTATTGTTGTCAATAAAGAAATTAATTTAAGAACACATTAAACATATGGGGTTTCAAACAATTAATATGAAATAACTTTAACACTTTTACACAACATAACACTTTTTTTTTTACTGTATGAAAGCAAAAACAAACAATGACAACCTGTGAGTTGTCTACTGTGGTACCTGACCTATCAAGTGAGAGCAGAGCAGGCTGAGCATCTGCTGGATGTCTCTCAGCTCGTTGTGTGGGGGTGTGTGGGTGGGGTCAGGGACAGGGGTGGTGGTGAGGGTTGGGCCTGCTGCTCTCCTCACTGCCTGAGCATAGCTCAGTGGGCCAGGGTGTAGCTCCTGTCGTTGGGGTTGGGGTTGGGGTGGGGCCCCTGGAGGCAGGAGTGGCTCTGGTCTTGCTTGAGAGGGATCATAGCCGCCCTGGTGGGGTCTTAGTGGGGCATGGTGTGGAGGAAGATGAGGATGATCTGGTCTCCATGGGGGTTGTCTGGGTGATGGTCCAGTGGGGTGCCTTGTTGGTCTAAGGGGGCTGTGGGCCGAGCTGCTCCTTCTGCGGGGTGTGGATTGGTCTCTGTTGAGAGCGACGTCTTTCAGTGTCCGGGCGAAAGTGTGGACTGTGTTTTTAAACAGATGGACATGGTCGTAGAGACAGTTGACATCCAGGGTGGGGTGGTGGGCCAGGTGGACGTTGGGCCTCAGGACACAGTCTCTGGACACGCTGCTGTTGATCCTGTGGATGGTGTCAGGGTGGAAGTCTTTCCTTGGTAGCAGGGTTGATATGACCACTCTGCTGTTGGGGAAGGTGGTGGAGGCTTTCTCTATCACTCCTCTGAGTGACTCTGACACTCTCTCCTGCTGGCTCCTCAGGTCGTTGGAGCCAGTGTGGATGATGATGTGGCTTGGAGATCCCAGCTGTTCTTCTGACAGCAGGTCCATGGCATGTTGGGTGTTTGGACACCAGATTTTAGCCACTTTGTGGGTGGGGAAAAGTTTCTTTTCATTTAAGAATTTGCCATTGGAGTCGATGAGGATGACAATGTCTGGCTTCTCTCTCTGCTGTGCTGGTCTGGAGGGATGAGGGGTGGTGTTGATCTGTGGGCCGGGGATGAAGCTGTGGGTGGTGTTGATTTGTGGGATGGGGGGAGATCTGGGTGTGGTGTTGGTCTGTGGGCTAGAGGTGGAGCTGGGGGTAGAGGGAGGCTGTTGAGTTGGTGGGTCATGGTTGCTCTCAGTGGGGCTCACAGGGTCCTGGTTGTGGTTTGGGTGTGAGTCCAGCTGCTCTTTCAGGGCCTGTGTAGCTCTCTCTCTCTCTCCTGAAGCTCCTCTGAGAGAGTAGTCAGTTCTCTCCTGTAGCGCTCTCTCTCTCCTCTCAGCTCCCTCACCTCCTCTGTCAGAGCGGTCAACTGTGCCATGTGGCTCTCTCTGTCTTGTTGCAGCTCTCTTACCTCAGCTCTCAGGGTGGTCAACTCTCTCCTGTAGCTGTCTCTGTCCTGCCTCAGCTTGGTCAGCTCTGTGCTGATGGTAGAGGTGTCTGGCTGCATTGTGGTGTCCTGGGTTGACTGTTGGCTGATCAGCTCCCTCAATTGTACGAGCTCTCTCTCCAACTCTGTGAATTTCACCTTCATGTCAGTGATGGTGTGGTTCAGCTGGGGGTCTTGGGCCTGTCCTGGGCTGGTGGGCTCATTCTCCTCAGGGGGCTGGTCAGTAGTGGGGCAGCTGAGAGTGGGGGTGGTGTCTGTGTCTGGCAGGGTGTGGGTGTTGTCAGTGGGGACAGACTTCTCCTGTTGGGCCCTTTCCTTTATAAGGAGAAAGTCCAGCTCAAATTGCTTGAGGTTCCCCTGCACCATGACAGTCCCGTTCTTATATATATTGACTGTTGTCATGACAGTGTCTGGGTCTTCTACCTCTTTGATTTTGAGTTTCCAGCCATTACAGATCCCCTCTTTCTTCACAGAGGGGTAGTGGGCACTTATGGTGGAGTGCCATGCTAGTGGTTGGTCTGTGAGGAAGATCAGATTGCTGACATCTCCAGTCTTGTATAGGTCAGAAAAGAGTGTCTCTGGTTTTTCCTTCAAGAGTTTCTGTTTGTATGTCTTCCTGGCACTGTCATTTTTAACATCTTGTGGGTATAAAAGAGGAATAGCCTCTGTACAGGCTGTGGCTGAAGCCATGGGGCTCTGCTGCTGCACTGCTGCTGTTGCTACTCCTCGGCAACCATTGCTAGGGCTTGGCTTGTTGTTAGCTAGCTGTTAGCTTTAACTCTAAGCTAGCTTTAGTTTATTTAGTATTTAGCAGTTATTATAGTTAAACTTTTTATAAATCCTTCCTTAGGTTATATTGTCTATCTGGTGTTGTCACTCACTTAAGTCTTTGGCTGTATTCCTCTTCTTACCTTGGTGTCAGTTAGCAAGCAGGACAGTTAAGCTAACTGTCAGTTGGCAGTTGGTTAGGTTTTCTGCTGGGCTTTTCAGTTGAGCAGTAGCCTATTTTCCCAAGCTTTTTGCTGTTTTTTTGCTTATAGGGAGGTAATTCCTCTAGACAATTGTTTCTTCTTCTAATTTTTGTCAGAAAAGTAAAAGTTTATCTCATTTTAAAACAAAAAAGGTCAACATCTTCAGGAGCTCATGTTTTCTGCTGCCAGTTGCAAGAATTCCAAAAAAATCCTCTCTCTCTCTCTGTTTCTCTCTCCCTCTCTCTGTTTGTCTCTCTCTCTCCCTCTCTCTGTTTCTCTGTCTCTCTCTCTGTTTTTCTCTCTCTCCCTCTCTGTTTCTGTCTCTCTCTCCCTCTCTCTGTTTCTCTCTCTCTCTGTTTCTCTCTCTCTATACCCCCCTCTCTCTGTCTCTGTTTCTCTCTCTCAATTCAATTCTGCTTTATTGGCATGACAAAGGAAAATGAAAATACTACACTTTTATTACTATTTCTACAAATCTACCATCAATTACATACAAACAGAGGAAAAAAAAAAAAAAAAAAACATTGTGGGACTCTCCTCTCTCTCTCTCTCACTCTCTCTTTCTCTCTCTCTCTCACTCTCTCTCAATTTCAATTCAATTAAATTCAATTTGCTTTATTGGCATGAATGTCATAACAACAAAATTGTCAAAGCGTCTCAGGACAGTCAACAAAAGGATACAACTGATCTAACAACAGAGTAAACAGAGGATACATTACTGAATAAGACAGAATCAGTTCTGCTAGTAAAATAAATCAAATAAGATACTGACAAAGCAAGAACAGTATTAAAATAATATGTATTATAACAATAAGTAATTGTACTAGTATTATAATACTACAAATTATGATAATATTATTAACAATAAGTACAGTGTTAGAATAATATAATACAACAATAAACAAACAGTAGTGAGTAAGATAGGTCAAGATGATCATTCTGGGCCGTCCCTCAGTCTGTGACAGGCGGTCACATACTGTGCAGCTAGACCTGCTGCCTGATCTGCTGTTGGACACTTTCATTCAGTTTAGTGAAGTTGGGGATTAATAATTCAAATTTCTTAAAGTATTCTGCTCTAATTAGATTATATATATTTCAATATATATAAATATATATTTATATATATTTCAGTGCATTCACTTTCTCACAGACCAAAGTTACCTGAGGCGCTGATTTTGAGTCCCAGGTAGTCATAGTGTAGAGTGTGTTCCAATACAGTACTCTCTCTCTCTCTCACTCTCTCTCTCACTCTCTCTCTCTCTCTCATTCACAGTCTTTTACATCAAGAAGCAAAGGCTGCTGAGTGAAAGCTCACTGTACTGGATTTTAAAAGAACCTGTCATCTATGGACTACGTTTTAAAACACTATGTGGACTGGGAACCTCAGTGATGGAGAGGTTTGTCTCCTCCGGAATCGTCACACTGGGTCAGCTGGTGGGACTGTGTGGACCCAAGCTAGAGATTGTTTCTGCGCTGGTTTCTCAGCTGGGAGTATCTTCAGAAAGGCTCCTCACCAACCAGCTCAGAGTGTGGAGAGAACAGCTCACACAGACTGAACAGAACCTCCTGGTCTCATACTGCCAGGGCTCTGTTTTACCCACAGAGGTGTGAACCTGAATGATTTAACTGGAAAAATTATGTATCAGCTGATGGTAAAGATGGTAAACAAAGCCAAGCTGAGGGGGCGTAACATAATTGTGATTGGCCCCGGTGCAAATATTTTTTTCTTGCCCCCCCCTGCCCCAAACACAAGTGCACGCTCGTGCGCACACACATGCACGGACACACACACACACACACACACACACACAACCACTCCAGACAAGGGGGTCGCGGCTGGGCCGATACAGCTTCACTTGTGGAGCTAGATGGCAATGGTGAGCTAACGTTAGCCTCCGGCTGCAGGTCAACATTGCTAACGTTAGCATTCCTTCCTTTTTTCCTTCCTCTTTTGAGCGCCGCTTTTTTGTTTGGGCTTGCTAAACATTATTTATGCTGCTAACTTATCTTCCTGCTGCTTATCCTGCTGCTTATCTTGCTGAAGAACACTTGCTTCTTGCTAAAAGCTTGAACCGTTGAGAAAAAATTGACGTCACGACGTCCACGCAAGTTATCACAAATGACAGGGAGCAAGGTCATTGGACAAACAAATTAGCATTTCCCAGCAAGCCTTCTTCCTTCGTAACTTTTGAGAAGAAAACAACCAAATTAAATAAGTGGTGGGTAGAAATAATATTTATTTTTAATAAAACATGCAGTTTTGGAACATTTCAATAAGGACAAATAAAAATACACAAAAATAGGCTATGACTCAAAACCATAAGTGTTATACACAAGGTGGGAAGGTGGTATATATAACGTTAGCTATCACAATCACAAGTAGTGATATCCTTGAATGGTGACTTTGAAGACTGTGTGAAACGGTCAATGTACGAGAAGCCAAGTGTTTCTGAGTTCTGTCCTTTCTGTCCTCAGAGAGAAACAGTTTTTTGGGCTGTGTGAGGTTAACTCCTCTGTTCCTGTTTTTAGAGAGGCTCTTTGATGGGTTTGGAGAGGTTTTCTCCAAACAGAGTTTCATCCTGGGTTACAAATACTCAAGGAAGGTTCGTGAAAAGTGTCAATTGTTCAACTTTCTGCTGGGCCAAGCTAAGATGGCCATTTACATCAGCAGGAAGAACAAGATAAATGACTCTTTGGACGTTGATGCTGTCACCATACTGATCAAAATGATAACAAGCAGACTAAAAATTGATTATAATTATTACAGGATGATGAATGATCTGGACTGTTTTGTTTCTGTGTGGTGCTATAAAAATGTTTTGTGCTCCATTGATGAGGGGGAGCTCTGTTTTGGAGGCATGCTGGGCTGATTTTTGTGTTGTTGTTTTGATGCACTGTTGAATTGTGTAAAGGTTTTTGAAAATTCAAAAATTCTCTCTCTCTCTCTCTGTCACACACACACACACACACACACACACACACACACACACATTCTTGTCACTCTAATAAAGCAGACATATATGAAAACCCATGTCGCAAATCTCTTCTTCTCTATTATTTAGGTCAAACAGAGGAGGCTTCCCCCCCATTGTAATCCCCCCTATTAAAACCTCTTTACTGGCTTTGTTTATGTTTTGATTTATTGAATCAAAGCCATTTTTTGGGGGGGGTGGGGGGGTGGAATAAGACAAGACTGACAGAGGAAAGTAGCGCACCTGGTTTTCCTCAGGATGTTATGACAGCGGTGACAGTATCAGGTGTCACTAAATAAATTCTCATATCGACCGGTTACAAATTTTATGAAGAGGTGCTTGAAATTAACAAGGTGGAACAGCTGCTGGGTGGTGTTACTCTAACAAGTGAGCGGCCTGCTGTTCACAGTTCACACATCAAAGTGATTTTTATCTCAGTGGCAGGTTCAGAATGAAGTCAGCCTCCCCCCCGTCCCACCTGGCAGGAACACGCCTCACATATCTGGACTGTGTCTAAATACGATTTAGCTGCATTACACTTACACTTATCATTGAAATGCATGGCTGGTATACATATTGAAATAGGATTTGCTCTTTCTCTCACCCAAAATGCAGATTGCTGTAAAATGTACTCCTTTAGAATTGACAGTAAACACCTCGTCTCGCTTGTTCCTCATCCACTAGTATCTTAATTAATTAATTATCTAATGTTTCCTGATTGGATCTGCACGCTTATTTCCATTTCCGTAGCTGTTATATGGACTGGAGCTGCATTGCATTTAGGTATTTTGGGTGATAGGATCTTCAGTGCATCTTGGGTGCATTTACACCTGGATTTGATGTGTTTATGCTCTAGCACTTGTTGCCTGTATGCTATCTCCTAAGTCAGTGATTCTCAACCTTTTTCATATCAAGGACCCTTAATTTATTCCACATTAGAGCCATGGACCCCCATTTGATGAGATTTTGTCTCTCGGACCCAAATCTGAGAATATTTTTATTGCTAGATATGATTTTGTCCAGAATCCCATGACTGTCTGTATTGTAGGTAGAGTGTTAGGGGTGTGTTCACGAGGAGACAGGACCCAGATGCAGAATCGAACAAAAAACGGTTTTATTTCCAAAAATAACAGAGAAACTCCTTGCGGGAAAAAATGAGACCACGAGCAGGCAAAAAATAACTGAGAGTGCCCCGGAGGGAAAAAACTCTAGAAAACTGGAACTACAGTTTCAACAAGAGATACGCAGTGAATACACTATGACGGGAGGTCTCCACGAGAGCGAGGCGGCAGGAGACTTGAGCATGAGCGGGAATCAACTGGCATTGGGGGAAACTAGGAGTAGGCTTAAGTAGCCGGGCTGATGACAGGATGAGAAACAGGTGTGCCTGTGAGCCTCGCTCCCGTGGAGATCGGGCCCGCCCCTCTGCATGGACCTGCTGAGGCAGAGGGAGAAAAGGAAGAGGATTAGGTGGGCGGGCAGAACACAAGAGCCAGATCATGACAGTACCCCCCCCCTAATGGACGCCTCCAGGCGTCCTACCTGGCTTACCCGGGTACCTAGTGTAGAACTCTCGCAGCAGTTGTGGGTCGAGGATGAGGGAGCGCGAGATCCAGGAGCGCTCCTCGGGACCGTACCCCTCCCAATCCACCAGGTACTGATATCCTCGGCCCCGCCTGCGGACGTCCAGAATGCGGGTGACAGTGTATGCTGGGTGACCCTCGATGAGACGGGGGGGAGGAGGCGGTGGCACTGGTGGTTGGAGAGGGCTGACCGAGACAGGTTTCAGGAGGGAGACGTGGAACACCGGGTGGACGTTCAGTGAGGCAGGGAGGCGGAGCCGGACGGCACTAGGGTTGATCACTTTCTCCACCGTGTAGGGACCGACGTACCTGGGGGCCATTTTCCTGGACTCGGTCTGGAGGGGAAGATCTCGTGATGACAGCCATACCTCTTGACCCACCTTGTAGTTGGGAGCAGGGATCCGGTGGCGGTCCGCCAACCGCCGATTCCGTTCAGCGGTCCTACCCAACGCTGCCCTGGTCTCACGCCACACCTGTCTGACCCGGCGGAACTGGGCCCGAACCGAGGGCACCGCCGCATCGGACTCCTGGCTGGGGAATAGAGGGGGTTGGAACCCCGTGTTGATCATGAACGGGGACATACCCGTGGCCGAGCTGATCAAGGAGTTGTGCGCATACTCCACCCAGGGAAGGTGTGTCGCCCAGGAGGAGGGGAGCCGGGAGGCGACGCAGCGGAGAGCAGTCTCCAGGTCCTGATTGGCCCGTTCCGTTTGCCCGTTAGATTGGGGATGGTAGCCGGAGGTGAGACTGGTGGCGGCCCCCAGAGCCCGACAGAAAGCCTTCCATACCTGGGAGGTGAATTGTGGACCTCGGTCCGATACGATGTCCTGGGGGATACCATGGAGCCTGAACACATGCTGAACTAGCAGATTAGCGGTCTCCAAGGCGGAGGGGAGCTTGGGAAGGGGAACAAAATGAACCGCCTTGGAGAACCGATCCACAATAGTCAAAATGGTGTCGTTTCCTTCTGAGGGAGGTAGGCCCGTAACAAAATCCACTGCTATGTGAGACCAAGGGCGTGGAGGAATGGGTAGGGGCTGGAGGAGACCCGCCGGGGGACGGTGTGAGGCCTTGTTGCGAGCACACACCGTGCAGGCGGCAATGAAGGCTCGAACATCAGCAGCCATGGACGGCCACCAAAAACGCTGCTGAACCAATGTGAGGGTGCGATGGACTCCCGGGTGGCAAGCTATCCGGGAGGCGTGTCCCCAAGAGAGCACTGAAGATCTCGTGACCATGGGAACGAAAAGCCGTCCGGGAGGGCACCCGTCCGGCACAGTTTGTCCCTGGAGGGCTTCCTGGACCTCCTTCTCGACCCGCCACCGGAGCCCCCCCACCACACAGGCGGGAGGAAGGATGGTCTCACTGCTGGGCTCTCTCTCTTCCTCGGAAAACTGTCGGGAGAGTGCATCTGGCTTGACGTTCCTCGAACCGGGGCGATAGGTGAGGGTGTAGGAGAACCGGCCCAGGAAGAGAGCCCAACGGGCCTGACGGGAGTTGAGGCGCCGCGCCGTGCGCAGGTATGACAGGTTCTTGTGGTCTGTCCACACGATGAATGGCTGCGCCGACCCCTCCAACCAGTGCCGCCACTCCTGAAGAGCCAGAACCACTGCCAATAGCTCTCGGTTTCCCACGTCGTAGTTGCGCTCCGCAGGACTGAGGCGACGAGAGAAGAAAGCGCAGGGGTGGAGCTTGCCGTCAGCAGGCTGGCGCTGGGAGAGGACGGCCCCGACCCCTGAATCCGAGGCATCAACCTCGACCACAAACTGCTGCTCAGGATCTGGGTGAGTAAGGACAGGCGCATTGATAAACATGTCTTTCAGTGTGCCAAAAGCAGCATCAGCAGTAGGTGACCAGGCAAAGTTTACTTTACTCGAGGTGAGGAAAGAGAGAGGGGCCGCTATCCGGCTATAGTTTCTTATGAACCGTCTGTAAAAATTAGCAAACCCTAGGAAGCGTTGTAGTTGCTTGCGAGTGGTGGGAACAGGCCACTCCCGGACTGCCTCCACCTTTGAGGGGTCGGCCCGCAGCTGCCCCTTCTCCACCACGTATCCTAAGAAACTGACAGAAGACACATGAAACTCACATTTCTCAGCCTTGACATAGAGCTTGTTTTCTAGGAGTCTTTGTAAGACATCCCGGACGTGACTAACATGTTCCTCTTGGGACCGGGAGAAAATCAAAATGTCATCGAGGTAAACGAAGACAACCTTGTTTAGTAAGTCTCGTAACACATCATTTACCAAACATTGAAAAACTGCAGGAGCATTAGTCAGTCCAAAAGGCATCACCCGATACTCAAAGTGTCCCAGGTGCGTGTTAAACGCAGTCTTCCATTCATCCCCCTCACGGATCCTGACGAGATGGTAGGCGTTTCTCAAATCTAATTTTGAGAAAACGCAGGCGTCGTGTAGGGGGCTGAACGCAGAGTCTATGAGTGGAAGAGGGTACTTGTTCTTGACTGTGATGTCGTTAAGTCCTGTGTAATCAATACAGGGGCGGAGCGTTTTGTCCTTTTTCTCAACGAAGAAAAAACCCGCCCCTACAGGTGAGGAAGAGGGCCGGATCAGCCCCGCCGCTACCGAGTCAGTGATATAACTCTCCATAGCTTCCCTTTCAGGCTTGGAGAGGTTATACAACCGTTTGGTAGGGAGGGGTGACCCGGGGAGCAACTCGATTGCGCAGTCGTAAGGTCTATGCGGGGGAAGGGTGCTGGCAGAAGTCTTACTGAACACCTCCTTTAAGTCATGATACTCGGAGGGAACATTAGTCAGGTCAATTACCTCGGGTTGCTGGCAGGAGCTGGAGATCCGGGCCGGGACTGCAGATTGCAGGCAGTGAGCATGGCAGTGCAGGCTCCACTTGCGGATGGTGCCCGTGACCCAGTCAATGTGGGGGTTATGCAGCTTGAGCCAGGGAATGCCCAAGATGACGTTGTTAAGGGGAGAGGTGATGACAAACAATTCTATATGCTCGTGATGATTGCTGGAGAGAAGTAGCCTAAGGGGCTCAGTCTTGTGAGTAACAATTTCCAACAATTTACCATCTATGGAGTGGATCTCCTTGGGTGAGGTTAGCTTATACACAGGTAGGCCATGGGCTTTAACGAAACCAACGTCAATGAAATTGTCATCTGCCCCCGAGTCGACCAAGACCTCGACCGAGAGGGAGTGTTGTGTGGCGTGAATCGTACCTGCTACCCGGAGGCGTGAAGCGGAGGCTGACGAGATTCGGCTCACCAGGAACCTCCTGTTCCCCGGTGAGCCTGGCCTTTTGGCGCCTCCGGGCAGCGGCTGACGTAATGTCCCTCTTGGCCGCAGTAGAGGCAGAGTCTCCCTGTCATCCGTCTCTGTCGTTCTGCTGGGGTCAGGCGCGCCCGTCCGAGCTGCATGGGTTCCTCCGCTGGGGGTTGGCGGGACTCGTGGGCGAGGAGGGTGGAGCCTTGAGTGGGTGGTGCGGGGTCCTGGACGGGAGGCGAGGAACCGGCTGCAGGTCGTCTTCTCCTGGTTTCCAGCCTTTCCCTATTCCTCTCCCTCAGTCTGTTATCTAGTCTGATGGCTAAATCTATGAGTTGGTTAAGTGAGGAGCATTCTTCACGCACTGCCAGCTCATCTTTAATTTCACTGGAGAGCCCTTTACAAAAAACAGCCTGAAGAGCTGCGTCCCCCCACCTGCTCTCCGCGGCTAGAATGCGGAAACTTACAGCAAACTGTGACACTGGCTGGTTTCCCTGCTGAAGATCCAGCAATTGACCTACTGCCTGTCTACCCTTGACTGGGTGGTCGAAAACCCGCTTCATCTCATCTGAGAATAGTTTGTAGTCAGTGAGGAGGTCTGATTGCTGACCGGAGATAGCTAAGGACCAGGCGGCTGCCTGTCCTGTGAGAAGACTCATGACAAATGAGATTTTAGCTGACTGAGAAGCATATGTATTGGGCTGTTGGCTAAACACTAGTGAACACTGATGGAGAAACTGAGCACATGTCCCTAAATCACCGGAGTACCTGGCCGGTATAGGGATGTAGGGCTCTCTGGTTTGCTGCGCTGGACTGGCGGCCTGGTCAGGTGCTTGGAGTTGAGGGGAAGAGCCGGAAGGTGGAATCACTTGGTCTTTGATGGCCTCCAGTTGGCCGCCCAGTTGAGACACGCTGGCGGTGAGCTGCTGCAGGTGTTCCATCACCTGAAGCAGGGAAGACTCGTGCTGATTCACCACTGCTGCCTGGCTGGAGAGCGCCCGCTTAAAACTCTCAGATTCTGCTGGGTCCATCTTGGCCAGTTGATTCTGTTAGGGGTGTGTTCACGAGGAGACAGGACCCAGATGCAGAATCGAACAAAAAACGGTTTTATTTCCAAAAATAACAGAGAAACTCCTTGCGGGAAAAAATGAGACCACGAGCAGGCAAAAAATAACTGAGAGTGCCCCGGAGGGAAAAAACTCTAGAAAACTGGAACTACAGTTTCAACAAGAGATACGCAGTGAATACACTATGACGGGAGGTCTCCACGAGAGCGAGGCGGCAGGAGACTTGAGCATGAGCGGGAATCAACTGGCATTGGGGGAAACTAGGAGTAGGCTTAAGTAGCCGGGCTGATGACAGGATGAGAAACAGGTGTGCCTGTGAGCCTCGCTCCCGTGGAGATCGGGCCCGCCCCTCTGCATGGACCTGCTGAGGCAGAGGGAGAAAAGGAAGAGGATTAGGTGGGCGGGCAGAACACAAGAGCCAGATCATGACATAGAGAGATGACAGAGAAACTATGATCATATAGTCATTCTTCTACATCTAATTGTGTTAACTTCTTGTAAATTAAATAATGGTGAAGGTTAACAATTCATCAATTCATCAATTTGCTGGGGACCCCCTGGAAGCCCCTCAGGGACCCCTGGTGGTCCCCGGACCCCACATTGAGAACCACTGTCCTAAGTCACATTTTAGTCATGATTTGAATGGGAGGGAGAGAAAAGAAAGAGAAAGGACTCAGAGACTATGGCAGTCCATAAAGGACATATAGAATTTTTTTTTTTTTCTCTTTTGTTATATCGAGATAACAACTTTATTATCGTTATCTCTTATATAAGTGTTTTGTCGTGAGAAGGTTAATAACGAGTTGATAACGAGTTGATTATCTCGTTATCACAACAAAGTGTTTTGTCGTGAGAAGGTTAATAACGAGTTGATAACAACTGAATTACCTCGTTATCACAACAAAACAAAAGTTGTTTTCTCATCATAAAGACTTAATTACCTCGTTATCACCATTCACCGTTTTTCAAAATAAAAGATTATATATGTCCTCTATGGATTGCCGTAGGATCACTGTAGTTCCTATATACCAAAAAAGACCCAGATTAGACAGCTTCCTTCACAGGTGACGGACACTGATATGGTAATTGTCTACTATTGAAAGACATAATGCAAAATAAAAATAAAAATAAAAAAAATAAAAAATCGGATCTGCTCGTCCATTTTTTGGCTTCTTGCAACAGTCTAGAATGAATTCAGTCACACAATATCATCTCACAATACTTTTATCATGCTGTGATAAGAAAAAATAAGTAATTATGACAAGAAAACGATTTTTGCTTTGTCGTGATAAGATAATTAAGTCGTAAATGTTTATGTACAGTATGTCCTCTATGGACTGCCGTACAGAGACAGACGGGGAGAAAGAGAAAAGAGACAGAGAGAGAAGTGATGGGAGGGGAAGCCTGAAAGAAAGAGACAAGAGTTTGAAAATTAATGTAGGAATCACCGTGAGCGATGAAAAGAGGAGATGCGAGGGGTGGGAGGGAAAAGTGGGGAGATAGAAGACAAGAAAGAGAGCAATAAAGGGGGAGGGGAAGAGGACAGAAAGACACAGAGGAGAAAGATAGACACGCACAGAGAGAAAGTAACAGAAAGAAAAGGAGCGATGGCCAACAGCGAAAGAGGAGAACACTGAACCATCCTTCACCGGAGAGAAAACCCCTTTACTGATAGACGATAGCAGAGAGGGAGGAGGAGAAGAAGAAGAAAAAGAGGAGAGGCGGAGGATGATGGAGCGGAAGAGGAGAGGATGAGGGTAGAGGAGAGAGGAGAGGAGAAAGATTGTGAGGTGACAAAGTGGCAGGGTGAAAAACAGAGAAGAGAGGAGCGGTGATGGGAGAAAACAGATAGAGGACGAGGAGAGAAGACAGCGGGGAAGATAGGGAGGATTAGAGAGGGAAAAGATGAGATGAAAGGAGGGAGGGAGGGAGGGACGGAGGAGAGATACCGTGGCAGGAGCGAGGGATGATTTCCACCTGATGGATCTGGTCAATCAGCTTGTCTCCCTACCCCTCTCACACACACACACACACACACACACACACACACACACACACACACTGTGGTCTGCTGTGTGTGGATTGATGTTGCTCAGAAGACACAATGGGCTCCTCCGGGTAGAAACAGCTTCACTTAATTTTTCTTTGTCGCCCTGTGTGTGTGTGTGTGTGTGTGTGTGTGTGTGTGTGTGTGTGTGTGTGTGTGTGTGTGTGTGTGCGAGTGTGTGCGTGTGTGTGTGTGTGTGTTTGCACTCTGAACGATAGGCTTCACATGCATTTCTTAGGGAAAACACTACTTATCTAGGATACTTTTCGTTTTTTTATTAAATCTGGGGCTTTTTAAAGGTGCAATGTGTAGCATTTTTAAAAATCAATATATCATTTGCAAATTAATTGTGATGCCTTGGTATAATAACTGTAAACAAATGAGATCATAGTGGAGATGATTGGTAGCCTTTATCTCACACCAGTGGTATTGTTCTTCTCACAATTATCAAAAAGACCACATTTCCCATAAACCCTGTTTCCTCTTGTCGTAAAGTGGATCTTTGCTTCTTCAAAGTTTTTCTCTTTACTGAAGAGGATATACATGTTCATCCATTCTTACACTCCTTCTATCATCTGTCATTGCCAGAAACTCTGAAAGCTTTAGCTCCATTTGTACTGGAAGAACAGCGCCCTCTTCCTGTTTTGTTTTGCCAGTCTTCTCGTCAATGGTCTTGTTTGATTATTCTAATGTCTCAAAATGAATGCAGTAATGATTAATTGATGTTAAAATGCTACATGTAGCACCTTTAAACTACAGGTCGAGACCAAAAAGGGGACTAGGGTGAAGTTCTTATGGGTCTCCACGTGACAAAAAGTCCCCAGGTCCTTGGGTGAGATTACATTTTATAAGTTGGGTCCTGGGCTGAAATATAAGCGTAGGTCTCCCCCCGGCAGACCTTCTCCCTCTCTCAACTCTCTCTGTCTCTCTCATCTGAGCACACCGCCACGTTTGCTGAATCGATCGCATATCTTTGATTTCCACATTTTATACTGTAGATAAAACTAATCATCAGAGTGAACTTAGAATAACAACATTGGTATATCAAATAGAGAAGAGTCATTTAATTGTTTGGTTGTTTTAGGATCATTAGTTTTCCTGCAGAAAGGTTCTGACAGGAGGCTCGACAACAACGCTGATCCTTTGCCTCCCAAAAGAACTGATTATTTAAATAAAGGTAAAAACTTGGAACATCTTAAAAAAACGTGTGGAAGCGGTGAGGGTTGCTAAGCAACGTACAGACTCAGAGTAGAAGCCCGCTGCCAGTGAGTGACACAAATGACATGCGCTGAAGTGTTTAGCTTGTAGCTAGCAAAAATACTACTTGGACTAGAAACGGTTACAGAAATCAACAGACCCAGTGCCATTAGAGACATAAATATACGAAGGTAAAAACAGACCGACTTTGAAAATCCTGCATTAAACGTAGACTGTGACAGAGACGATTATGTGAAACCCAATTCATTTTCCCTACGGAGAAATCGCTATGGAACTGTGAGCCATATTTGGGGAAGGCTGACGTCATTCAATTTACGAGGTCTATAGACCAAGATAAAAAAAGGTAACAATTGAGGATTTACTGCTGTCATAAATCAATATGGATCATGAAGTTGAGCTCAAAGAAGAAATGTTTGATAGAAATAAAAAGAACAATGGACATGTTAATGAATTTGGCCATCTGTGCCCTCTCTCCACCTGGCATTAACATGGCCGCTATCCAGACTGTAGAACAAAAGTAGAGTCCGCACACTGCCAAAAGGTTTATGAATTTATTCACATGATGTTTTGAGCTCCCTGCTTTTCATCAGACCATGACCCGCACTCAAGAGCACATCCGCATGTAATGCGGATGTGCATGGGACGTGTTTCTTTGTCTTCATGCACACACACATTCATTTTACAACCTGGAGATTGAATATATAGGGCGCTTATAAACAGCGAAGTATTGTGTGTGTGTGCGCGTGCGTGTGTGCGTGCGTGTGTGCGCGTGTGTGTGTAATGTGTATATTACTGTGTGTTTTCTATAAATTGTCCTGTGTATTCCTGTGGTTTTCTACAGCTTCTGCTGCAGCAAAAATGAAATACTGTAGTTAATAAAGAAGCACCAACTCTCTCTCTCTCTCGCTTTCTTCCTCTCTCTCTCTCTCTCTCTCTCCCCCGTTCACAATCACATCAAGGACGGTGACTTAAAACTTTGCAGCCCATATCTTCGCTCACCACACTCCTTCTATCTCTCCTCTGTCTTTTCCACCTGGTATTTTATGTTTTTCGCCCTGCTGCTTCAAGGCTGCAGAAAGAAGATGGAGAGAAGAGAGCGAGAGTGTTAAAGGTTATTGAAAGAAACAGAGAGAGAGAGAGAGAGAGAGAGTGTGTGTTATGGTGACAGAGAGGCTTTTGACAAACGATTCCAGGTGTTAGAATACTTTGTTAAATTTGAACCAACAAAATGCTTTTTTTTGGTCTCTTTCATGCTGTAAAACACTTTATAACATTTGTTTTAGTTATTTCAGTGCATCTTGGTTTCATTTATTAATTTACACCTAGATTTTATGTGTTTTTGCTCTATCCAATTAAAAAGGACGTGGAAAGGACGTCTTTGTTGTCTTGAAATATTTACTGTATTATACAATATATCAGCACATGAATTGCAACTCAGAGAGGCATGAATCGCTCACACATGCATGGGTGCACTCATGTATAAACACACACACACAACCACACACAACCACACACGCAGATGCAGGTCTTGAGGGTGCAGACATCAGCAAGTGAAGTAAACCGGGGGAATCTCAAGAGAGCTGACTTCCTACCCTCCTCTCTATCTACCTCTCTGTCTCGCTCCACTCTCTCTCTCTCTCTCTCTCTCACTCTCTCTCTCTCTCTCTGTCTCCCTAGGGTGCTAGAGGTACTTGAACTCTCCTTATGGTTTCATTAAACACTGAACCAGCATCTCTGTCTATTCAGCAAGCATCCTAATGACTCTGCTGGAGATGGGAACACGCATATGGCAATCCTTGAATTAGATTAGATTAGATTACATTAGAGTAGATTATATTATATTATATTAGATTACATTACTTTAGAGTAGATTAGATTAGACTAGACAAGAATAGATCAGATTAGATTAGACTAAATTAGACAAGAATAGATCAAATCAGATTATATTAGACTGGACTCTGTTAGAGTAGGTTAGTCTAAACTAGATTACATTAGACCAGATTAGACAAAATTATATTACATGACTAGATTAGAGTAGACTGCACTAGGCTAGATTAGATCAGATCATACTAGCTTTATTATTTTGTGCACACTCTCTCACACACACACACACACCCACACACACACACATAGACACCTACACACAAACGCAAACACTTGTGTAGATACAGGTCCTGGGGGTGCAGACATCAGCAAGCAAGCTTATTTCCTATCTATCTTTCCTATCCTGTATATATCTCTCTGTCTCTCTCCACTCTGGTTCTCTCTCTCTCTCTCTCTCTCTCTCTCTCTCTCTCTCTCTCTCTCTGTCTTTCCCTGTGTCCCTAAAGTGCTAGGGTACTTGACCTGTCTTTATGGTTTCATTAAACACTGAACTCTGTCTACTGAACATGCATCCTAATGACTCTGCTGCAGAAGAGAACATGCATATGGCAATCCTTGAATTAGATTTGATCAGATTAGACTAGTTTTGATATTAGATTACATGAGACTGGATTAGAATAGACTAATAGACTGGATTATATTATATTATATTATATTATATATATTAGAATAGGCTGGAGATTAGACCACACTAGATTCGAGTAGACCAGATTAGATTACATGAGACTGGATTACAATAGACTACTATAGGCTGGATTCGATTGGATTAGATTAGACTAGGCTACACTAGATTAGATTTATTATATTATATTAGATTAGATTAGATTAGATTAGAATAGACTGGAATAGGCTGGAGATTAGACCACACTAGATTAGAGTAGACCAGAATAGACTAGATTAGATTACATGAGACTGGATTAGAATAGACTACTATAGGCTAGATTAGGTTAGATCAGACTAGATTAGAGTACAGTATACTAGATTAGATTAGATAAAATCATGATATATTTATTACTCCTATAAAAGAGAAGTTGGTTTGGCACCTTCATAATAATTCATACACATACATAATTAAAGACCTAAGGTAATTGCATTACTATTGTGCTCATCAGACTGTAATACCTCAATTCAGCCTTCACCATGTTCTGAAAGTCTAGTCTCTGACCTAATTTGTCTCGGTCTGGCCTCAGATATTTTTATGTGGGATCTTGTATTTCTTACCAAGGTCAACTCAAATATTCTGTGGTTGATGTGGAAATCACAGGGAGTTTTTTTTCCACCACTGCTGTAGGTAATTCAGAGGCGCCCAAACATGTTGATGCGGATGGCCAAAGGCTGAAATGCAACACGAGTTGTGGGTGAAAGTGTGGCTGGATATTGATTATGTAGAAGTATAACAAACCGTAAAAGTGGGAAGCTTTTTGGGTCTCAATCCATTGCATTCCTGTATCTCAAAATTAAGTGTCATATAAAATTGAGTTGCAGATAGAATATTTAGTCACTCTATGGGACTTTATGGAAAATTTTGGGGCCAAAAAGAGCTTTGTAGATGACCAACATCGGTATGTAGGCCCTAATTTGTGCAGCCTTGGTACTGTAATGTATCGGCCATAGAAATGGTCAAATTTAAAGATACTGAATATCCGCACAAAATGTCGACTACTGGAAGCTTCTTTTTGAAAATATTGGTGTAGGTGTCAGCCTTCAAAAACCCATATTGGTCGAAGCCTAGTCTAAAAGCCATTCCACTCCTCTCCCACATCCTAACTCTTACCAGAGTGGATCAAGGCTATAGCTTGAGGAAGGACAGAAGAGAGAGGAGCTTTATTTCAATTACCTGTCCCCTCTCCACACACACTCTACTTGTATCTCTCACACACGCACACACAAACAATCAGGCTGTCCGAAAGTGATCTATAGCCTGATTGTATGTGAATGTGAGTATACATGTGTGCAGGCAGACACGTAATTGAAATAAATGGTTGCAATCGACAGGTGAGGCGCTCGGCTTGTGTAAGTGTCTGTCTAGGTGTGTGTGTTTGTGTTTCCTTGCCCCTGTAATGCAACGGTCATTTAGCTGACACGCTGATGCAGCATTAGATGTGTCTGTCTTCCCCATCAGCCTGCCACTGGAGCTCCCTTCTCTCTTTCTGACACACACACACACACACACACACACACACACACATAGTTAGTAGAAGCTGTAATCATTCTCTTAGGTCTATGAAGACAAAGTGTGGTGTTTCAAGACTGTGTTATCCCTGCTGACAGACTGCCTCCAGGCTTTATCCCACCTCGCAAGACCATGCTAAGCCTCCCTTCCTCTGTCTGGTACAGCGATTTCACTTGTCATACGTACATGTCAGCCGCTGTTTGATTGACAGCTGTCACGGTGATTGGCAGACCAAATGGCAGGTGGCAACAGGGGGGACAATCTGCTAGGGAAGCACACACACACTCAAAAAACTCACTGAAAATGCACTGAACACACACACACACACACACACACACACATTGAAGACATTAGTCTCAACAGATGGCAAACAGATTTTTGAAATGTGAAAAATTCACACATTTTGATAGCATCGGTCCTCAGAAAGGTTGAAAGCCACTGGAGTACAATAAATAGGAACCAGTGATGTATATCAGTCAGAAATACTGTGGCTATTCAACCCAGTCTCATGACAGTTCGTGAAATAGTCACGAAAATGTAATCTATTGATTCGTGTACACGACCTGAATTACGTTCCTCCATCACGAATTTGAAAACGTAAGTTTAGGCAAATAAAACAACTTGTGTTACGGTTATGGTTAGGCAACTAAAACAACTTGGTTAAGGTTAGAGAAATGGTTTGGTCATGGTTAAATAAGAAAAACGTTAGTTAAAAATTTAAATGTGGCTTACGGTTGAAATGTACTTGGAACACGCTGGGAATCAAACCCCGGTCGTCGGCATCGAAGGCAAACGTATACGCCCATCCGCCACCCCGACCGTTTTATTTCAATGTCACACTACTTCCTGAGTCCCGACTGACAGAAAAAAAAAAGTGTTGCAGGCACGAAAGATACTTCCAATTGAAATACATTAGTTTGAAAGTCGTTCTGAGTGTAACGAAACGAATGGAAAAATCGTGTCCATGTACACGAATCAATAGATTAAATTTCGTGACTATTTCACGAACTGCCGTGAGACCGGGTTGGGATATTAGTAGAAATACAGTAGATGTCATTAGGAAATACATTGATATCAGTAGGAAATACATGTACAATTGATATCAGAGGGAAAATACACTGTCAGAAAAGAGCAGCCTGTGTTTTCACCTTGATGTTTCTGGTCACTGTATATAAATGGAAGTGAAAAAAGTCAGATTAAATCTTTTTTTCAGGCCTCAAGGTAACGGGTGGATATCCACTGTATTGTGGCTTGCAACGTGAGTTCAAATCTGCTGCACATAAATGTGATATTCATGAAATTTGTGGGGGGTTTGGCATAAAGCTTCCAGTCATTTCTGTTTTCCTTTTTTTTTTTTTCCTAATCATGTCTTTGAATGTCCATAATCTGAAGACATGTTTCATATTCAGAGTTCGCTTGACACTCCAATGGCAGAGATCTGATTTAAATATTCAAATTTAAAAATCTAATTCGTAATTAATACAGAAAGTCTTGTTCCAAAGATCAAGAAAGATAGATCAGAAAGAGAAAGGCAGAGACACAGAAAGAGATAAAATGTGACTCAGATCCATTTAATTGGGCTTATTCTCTCTGGGTGCTTTTGATGGTAAATTAAGCTAATATAGAGCATTCAAGCGGAGTTCATAATCCTTTTTGATGAAATTTTAAAATGTTTTTAGCATTCATATATTTCTTCTTAATGACATGCTGATGATTAATGAAATCTGTGATGCTGTTGTTGGCAAAAAAAGAAGAAGAAAAAAATGGCTTGGTTATTCTGATTCACTCTATTGTGTGTGTGTGTGTGTGTGTGTGTGTGTGTTAGTGTGTGTGTGTGTGGGGTGGAGGAGGAGGGAGGGGGTACTGTGGGTCTGTGGAATTGTGTCTGACAGGTTCTGTTATTGGCTGTGAATGAATGTGTGTGAGTATTTATGTGTGTGTGTGTGTGTGTGTGCGCGCGTGCGTGCGTGTGTGCTAAAATGGTAAATATCAGAGGAAATTAGTTGTCCCGTCACGACAGGTCGACCATCTGTCTCCCATAGCAAAAACAGAGGGGTATAAAACAAATAGAGGGACAGGATAGATGGGGAAATATTGACTGATAAAAGGATGCTCAGGAAGGGAGGAAGGAAGAGAATGGTGAAAATAGATGGAGAAATGAGATGGGCCACAAATAAAGAAGAATAAAGAAGAAAAGAGAGGAGGAAGGAAGAAACATTAGGTCCCGTTGGGTTTGGGTATTAATCTCAAGCATTATTCCTGACTCAGTTCCACCTCTATCTGGTCTACCTGTCCCAGTTCAAAATTGGTTTGGGTCATACATACCAGAAGGGAAGAAATGTCCCCGTTTCTCTTGGTCATTTTAATTCTGAAAAAGTCGATATAAAGTGTGGCGTTCCACAAGGGTCAATTCTGGGGTCCCTATTCTTCAGTCTGTACATGGTCTCTCTTGGTTACGCGACACAGAAACACAAGATTAATTTTCAAACTATGCAGATGATTCACAACCTTATATCTCATTATCCCGCGATGAGCTGTATAGAGGATATATACCTGTGGATGTTCCAAAATATTCTTCAACTTAAAGATGAGAATAATGATGTACTTCCAAAGGTCATAATAACAGCATCTCTAGAATAGCTTTCTACCATTTGAAAAAAAACAAAACAAGGTAGAGGTTATCTGTCACAGTCAGACCCCCCAAAAAGCCCTGGGGTGGCTTTAGCTGGAGTCTTGACTTGATAAGAAAAACTGAACACATTACAGCGGTTCTTAGATTGTTGAGTTGACCTTAAAGAGTAAGCACCAGATCATTTTCAAGCTCCAAAACTATAAGTAGAATGGATGAGGGGGTATTTATCTTCTTTATGTAACGTAACTTATTGTAGTAATGCATTGGACTGTCATGATATTCTGTGTTTTACATGCTGTTCCGTGCTTTTAAATGGAATTGATGAATAAACTTAATCAATCACTCTCCAACTTTATTAGTTTATGATCAAATTTCACTATACTTGATGAAAAGTCGGATCATCTCCGTAAAGGAAATATCCCTGTATTTATGTTTTAGGCTTGGAAAAGAAGATCTGCAGCTTGGGCAGCGAGAAATACTGTGCAGATGTCAGTTTGTGTCGACCATCTGCTGGTCAGCCGCCTCCTGCTCAGAGCAGAACAGAGAAACGATTGCAGCTAGGTGGCCGTTCGTGCTTTACCATATCCACAACATCTACTGTGAGTGGATGCAAGTAAGAATCTGATAGGAACATGGACATTAGGTGTTTCACTTTCATGCTGTGTCTGTTACTTTTATTCATTGCTCTTATTCTTTGTGGTGTAGACTCTGTCCACTCTGTTGGCCTTGAGTGGATCCTTCTCGGAACTGCGATCCTCAAGGACATCTCCAACCTGTCACCGACTAACAGACGTCATCTCTTGAAGTTTACCATTATATGATCCTGCACTTCACCCCCAAGCACACCAGCTTAAAATACGCTGGGATGCTCGCCAGTTGGACTTTTCTGCAGTGTCTACTGTACTTTAATGTATGTATTTGTGATTAATCTCGCACTCAAGAACATGCATTGCCTATTGTTTAGACATCTGTGTATTCCACACTGTTCCTGTTCAATTTAGTGCAGGTTATCTACCGTGAAATTGTAATAGGGACGCATAGAAATTGAATTGATTTTGATTCATGCTTTTTTTTTGGGGTGGCTATAGATGCCTCCTTGCAGGCATGCACTATAATGTGAACAGCAGCCAGATGCAGCTACTTAAAATTCAAGAGACGGGACTTTTCTGTCTGCCGGTTGAACACAAAACCACTCAGTAAGTAAATTGAAGAGTCATCAGTGTTTAATGACCCTTAAAGCCCCATTCCATTGACCTCACTGACCTTTTGAAATTTCTCAAACATGACTTGCTACCAAAAAAATGAGCAACTGCTGATTCCTGCCAATAGAAATTATTTCATTTCTCAATTACTTACCGGATATGAGTCAACTAGGTCTCTTAGGTCTTCTGGCCTCTTAGTTGTTCCAAGGATGAAATCAAAAGCTGGTGAAGCAGCTTTTAGCTCCATTACCTGTATTATACTCCCAGTTGTTGACATAGACTGCCAGAGGACATGAGGTTTGCCCCAACAGTTCCCAATTTTGAAAGCAGGCTTTTGACTAGGTTTCATCCCAATGTGTGTGTGTCTATGTATATGAATATTTTCTCTGTGATATGTACTTTTATGGCGGGTTTGCACTACTTTTGTATGTTTTGCTATTATTGTTTTTATGTAAAGCTTCCGTTTATTAAATGTCCTATATACAAAAGAACTATATGAATAAATTTTGACTTGACTCTCCTCAGCCACAGAGGAGTTACTGAGTCTCCAGAGTGTCTCTGCCCCAAAATGGCATCGTGTAGTATTTGCCCTCGGTGTTACAGATCTCCCTTGATGATGTATGCAAACTCGGGTTCACCTCACTGCAGGCAGAATGGGGGCTGCAATTAAGTCCCTTTGGTGGCTCACTCTGTGCCCCAAAATGGAGTCTTTCGTCTGTATTGGTATTCCTAACACAAAATACTGAACTAGCATCCTTTGATGCCTCTCTTTCATTTCCCTACTCCAGCTTATAAGGGGCTAAAGTGTCTGATATATGCAGTATGCAATATATCAAGTAAATTAAGGCAAAACTACACTGAATTTTTATGCTTGATATTGTAAACTTTGTCTGTGATGCCTACCATAGTTCACCAGGTGAGTTTTCTGGACTGATCTCTCCTTTTTCTTCTTCTGTGTCTGTTGAGGGATTCTGTGGGCAGCGCAGCAGCAGCGGGCCAAGAGATGGCAGACGCTGGCTGCAGGTGAACACCAAAGGATGCTACAGAGGGAAGCTGTAGGCTGCATGTGTAGTGTTAGCTTATTACATTGTTTCATGGTGGTGCAGAAACATGAGTTAGACTCATGTGTAGGCCTACTACATGATAACCTAAATCTATTACTATTGGTAATGGATGGATATTGGATATGGGGATCAACATGGAAATTCCATATTGATATCAATTGCACTTTACCAATTAAGATCATTTTTTGTAAATGAACTGCAGATTAATGAAGGTTGGTGGTCAATTGCTGCACATTTGACTATTGTCATGTATTAGTAGTGGTTTTCTGTGCAACTAGCTTAAATACTGTTCTCTCAGGTCTTTTTTTCAGATGTGTTACAACTAACGGCTAGCTAACGGTATTTTGACACCCACCTCCACACAGCTGGTTATGTCAACCTATATCTGCATCATCTTGTACTGGTGCCCACTACTGATTATAATAGACTGTAATAACAGTTTATTTGGATGGTTATCCAGATAACCATTTTGTGGTTTCACATTTTGTGTTAGATTGTGTAAAGGAATCTCATTTGTCTACATTGTACATCATAAAAATGTTGCCTTTATTTTATTGGTGTGATACCATGTTGACACATACTAATGAGCGATTCTCAAGTATTTTCCCAAGCCCTTAGTCCTACAAGCAATATATGAAGTAATTTTCCTAATTCAAATACCAGTTCTAATCAGAGCTGCAAATTAAAGATATGTGTAACATTTTAACGCCAGTAAATCATCACCACATTAATTTTGAGACATTAGTATAATTATTGCAAACAAACAACACCATCACTGAGAAGAGTGGCAGCCTCTACCGGCCTCGACGCTGCATGTTTTACATTGTTAGCCACTGTGTCGGATTTCACAGGAACTCTGCTGGATTGCTTTACAGCAATCAAACACTAACAATAACTCGCACAATTAATTTGACAATGGCGTAAACACTGCAGGAGGATGATAAATGATCCCTTGTGTAGTTTATGCACTATGAAGGCCCCTGGTACTTTCCTTCACATGATGTGGGACTGTCCACCAGTTTCACGGTTCTGGACTAAAGTGGCAGCCAAGCTGTCTGACTTAATATCAGTGACCATCCCAGTGACTATACCCGCCTTGTTGTTAAATAATTTGTCGGAGCTTAATATCACCAAGCTTAAAAGGCACATTGTATTAGTTGGCCTGACAGCTGCTAAAAAAGATGATTGCGTTGCGATGGAAACCTCCTCACTCCCTCACCACCAGACACTGGGTCCTTACATTTTTGGATGTTATTTATCTAGAGATGTCAACTGCCAGAATTAATGGGGCTAGTGAGACTAGTTTAGACAATTGGCGCGCTACAGCTGACTTACTAAAAGATCTTTTAGGGTGAATCCTTCCCTTACCTGGTGCCTTTCAAAGTTATTTTATAGAACCTCTACATTTCCCTTTGTGTGTGTGTGTGTGTGTATGTGTATGTGTGAATATGTGTTAGGGATATATAATTTTTCTGATCGCATTGATTGAGTGCTGGTAACCAACAGCCTAGTGTGAGTGTGTGTTAATGTGCCTGGGGCGGGTGGGGGGTGGTGCTCTCTTCTCTTTTGTGTTGTGTTATTACTTATTGTTTACCTTGTGCATTTGGTTCCTTGTGGATTTTATGTATGTAAATTATAATATCATTGCATTTGTTATAAATTGATTTATTTATTTTATTCTAATTATTTATTATTTTTCAAGTATGTACCTCTGTTATTGTTGTTAAACTCAAACAAGTCGTGCTTTTGGTTGTAAATTGTGTGTTTTCATTTCAATAAACATTTGGTCGCAAAAAAAAAAAATAATTTGACAATTATATAATGGTGTTTAAAAATGGATGGTGCATGTATCATCTTGTACACTTGCCGCCCTCAGTATCTGTTGCATTGACATCGCACTGACCTTGCAACATTGGACTTTGTTTCTTGTATCCATTTCTAAGTATATACAGTACTGTACAAAAGCCTTAGGCACATTCTGTAAAGCAAAGATGCTTTCAAACATAATGAAATGAAAAGTTTCTAAATATAAAAAAAATTACTCTAAAGAAAACAAGAAAACAAATAAACATCTAAGACAAAATGTATGTAAAAAATCTAGTGTTCCTAATGTACATACTGGGCTAGAAACAGTATAGATACATAGGTAGAAATCTCATTCTACAGACCTAGCAGGCTAGTGCCCAAAATCCTCAAATTCCACCTCTGGTTCTAATTTGAAAGATTTCCTTAATTAACCCTAAAATCCTTTGCAAAAAAAAATCGGAAAACCCGGTCAATGAGAGGGGAAGGCACGTTGATTGATATGGGAAAAAAAAAAGAGTTTTGCACTGTGAGAAGAGGCACAGAGGGACTTAAGTGTCTTTGATATGGCGAGACCCATCAATCCAACTCAACCCAGCAGAGAGGCACTGCAGCTTTCACTGCAAGTGTCAGAGGACCAGATGAGAGGCGAGAGTTAGCCAGAGCTCCATCGTGCCAGTCGCCTGCCCAGCTGTGTGTGTGTGTGTGTGTGTGTGTGCGCAGACCTTGGCCGGCGAGACATCCCCCTGGGTTTGAACAACAAGCCGCCATGTATCACACAGCGTTTTGCCAAGGACAAGCGGGGGTTCCTATGATGTCATGTTTATCTCTTTTTAACACGCGCGCAGATCACATGAAAGACGAGTAAACATACAGAAATATCACTCTCAGCGTTTTGGCGTTGACGGGCGGGCCGGGACTACGGCTGATCAGACGCACTCGATGCGCGCGGAGCACACGGGGCAAGAGATACACACTGATGCATCACATGGAGGCACGCTGACACGGGGCAAAGGGGCGACTTAGGGGAACGAAAATGGAAAAAGACAAAAGAGCAAGAATTTCAGAGGGATTGAGACTGTAACTGGGGAGAAAAATTATCTCCAGCTTTCTGTTAGATCCGTTATTGCATCCCTTTTATATAAATAGACTAGATTTCTGTGGGCAAAGTGTAGCTAGTGTAAATAGTATTTGGTCAATGTGATAAATCAGAGAGAACCTTGGTCCTCAAGGCGTCCCGATGTGATTTTTTTATTTTTAGACATGTTTTTCTAAATAGATTTCTAGCAATTTTTCCCTTGATCTTTCCATTATAATGATAAAAACCAAACCAAAACCATAAAATCTAGACTCACCGAGGCTATTAAATATGGTAGATGCCATGTTCCTGCTTGTGTGTGTGTGTGCTGCACTGTGTGTGTGTGTGTTTCTGTAGGTAGGTTTGACAGACAAGCCAAAATTTATCACATACAGCGTTCAGGCAGGGGGACCTGTGGGCTGGGAATAACACAGACCAACCCTAGCGCCATCGCGCACACACACACACACACACACACGCAGTCTGGAAAAACAAGCGAACATGAAATACATACAGCAGGGATGTGAGGTGGAAGGAACACTTATTCTATACACACACACACACACACACACACACACACAAACACATTCATGCATATTCTGCCTCTCTATCCTCTCTCTAAGGCTTTGGAAGGAAAGCTCATGGCATACAGATAGTATCCTGGCAAAGCAATAAATCACAGTATTGTCTCAGGTCCAAGAGTCCCATAATCACAAACTGACAGTCTCTTCTTTTGCTGCATATTCACCTTTTGAAGTGAAACCCAATATTAAACTGTAGATGGGTCAAGAGCAAAAAATAGACCTGGCCTGGCCTTATACTTTAAAAAAAGACTCATTTTAACTAAGTGCCCCAATACTTAGGGCTTAGGCCCAATTTTGACTAACTACTTGCTTTTCACAGTCATTGGCCGTCAACAGCCAATCAGATTTCAGCGCTTCCTTGTTCCCCTACTGATGCGATTTTGTCTCATGAACAATAGTTTCGCCTGGCAAGCGCAAAATGGCCAATAAGTTGATTACAGCCATTCAAAGCTTCCTATTTCTCTACAACTTTATCAAAGATTACAGGATTAAACGGATACAGTTTGATCGATGTGTGTTTGTGTGTTCAATATGCCTGAAAATTTGAGTTTGTGTGTGTGTGTGCATGTATTCCCTGCGGTTTACAGACAGTGATTATTATAGCTAATGAACTGTAGCAATCAATACTGAAGCATGGCTGGATACACACACACACACACACACACCATGGCTACCCCGCTGAGCTACAATTATTTAACACACTGAAAACTGCATACATACATAAGCATGCAGGTACACACACACACACACACACACACAGTAGACATTGATTGTACACAAACATGCATGTATGCGTGTGTACACACAGAAACAGGATACACATTTTCACACCAGGTGGGACATAAGTGCATGTTCATCTCTCCATGCCATTATGATTGTGACTTATACACACACACACACACACACAACACATACACGGGGTCTCTCTCTCATTCAAACACACCCACACACACATATATACTATATATCTATATTAGTTTGGACTCCGTCTTCCTTTGCTGTGTAGACTGAAACAGGAAGAAACACACCAGCAGGATACACACTCCACCCCCGCACCCTCGAGGGAGTCCACAAAGGAAGCCTGCAGCACCCCCCGCTGTGATCACGCGCCACATAGCGAGGTGCTTCAGGAGCTCGGGCCGCCGAGGCTCTGGGCTCGAGGCGTTTCATCAGGAAAACCCCAGGATCAGCTGCCCTCGCACGGCCTGTTATCCCAGGGCCTGGCGGTCGGCAGGGGGGCAGGAGAAGCGGTTCAAACACCGGGCTTGGCTGAGGAAGGAGGTGTGGAACCACATCTGAGGAACTCGGAGGATACTGCTGCCGAATCTGACCAATGTGATTGCATAAAAAGTTGTGAAATGAGCACAGACTATGTGCTGTGGAGTTATGTGAAAATTACAGATTGGATTCTGCGGTAACAGCACAAATTGGACACGGTATTTTCAGCTAAAGGTTAGCAAATGGTTAAGTTTAGGCAAGTAAAACAACTTTGGTTAAGGTTAGGGAAAAGTTTTTGGTCATGGTTAAATAAGAAAAACTTTAGCTAAAAATTTTAATTTCACTCACGGTAGAAATTTCCTTTGTAGAAGCTGGGAATTGAACCCTGGTTGCCGGCATTGAAGGCAAACACATAGACCCATCCACCACCCCGACCACAGCACCCTTAACTGCGCTACTCAGTCGTACTCTTCAAGTAACTATTTCGTAGCCTGGTAAGACCATCCTGATCACGTAACCTCACATTCTGTTTCGCTCCACGGATCAGTCTGGACTTCTAGCCGCCCACATCGATTTCCTGAAATTACAATGTAACTGGGCCAATCAGGGACTGCGTCGTAGTTGATGACGTGAAATACAGGCCGCTGCTGGCAAAACAGTAATGGTGTCTCCCGAATAAGTGCAGTTATTGCAGAAATAGACTCAATAACAACAATTAAACAAGAACAAGAGTATGCACTAGCGGAGTTTCTCGGCGGAAAAGACGTTTTCGCCGTCCTTCCGACTGGATTTGACTTTGGATTCGCTGATTGGCTGAAGGAGTTTTCTGTCAAGGCAAGTACTCCCGCCCACTGAAATCGATGTGGGCGGCTAGAAGTCCAGACTGATCCGTGGAGCGAAACAGAATGTGAGGTCACGTGATCAGGATGGTCTTACCAGGTTAACCATTTCGTGCTGGGAACACAGAATTTTAACACTAACACACTACATGCCACCAACACGTAACTTGGTGTTAAGTCGTGTTCATTTCACGTATTTCACGTGCTAACAGATGAAGGTAAAAGTCATTGTCAGATTTGAAGTGATAAGCAAAAAAGTTTGTGCATGTTGCTATTAGGATTTTTTTTTATTGCTCTGTAAAGCACTTTGAACTGCATTTGTATGAAAATGTGCTATACAAATAAACTTGACTTGACTAAATAAGCACTGTTTCCAATACATGTATTTCAAATACATATTTTGCAATTTGTAATAATTTGCGATTAAAGATGCTACGTATAGCATTTTTGCACATCATTACATTAATGTCAAATTAATGTTAATACCTTCGTAAAATTAACTGTAAACAAATGAGACCATGGTCAAGATGATAGATATTAGCAATGATATCTCCAAAATAATGTACTGCCTGTATAGTTTTATTTCTGTAGAGAATTCCACTACAGTCAACAGTGCATGCGTAACTATCAGTTGTTTGTGTGCTTTTGCTATTTAAATGCTGTTAAAAATAGAACCTTCCCTTCCCTCTCTCTCTACACGATCAAACTACTGCTGTGTTACTCTACATTTATCTCATCCTGCAGTCACATCATGACCTTGGAATTTTAAGGTTCCAGCTGACATTTTAGTCAAAAATGATTTACTCATGTAATGCAGCTGTAAAAGAACAGTGTGTAAAACCTGCAGTGAAACCTGCCTCACTCTGCCTTAAGGAGCTGCTGACACACCTAGAAGAATTTCATTAGTCTGGGATTCAGTGTCCCATGATGGTCTAAATGCTGTTTCAGAGGCTTTTCCACCCTGACAAGAATAAAAACCTAGTGGAAACACAGAATGACCGAATTGTTTTCACATAAAAATGGTCAAATTTAAAGCACAAAATATCCGCTCTTAGAAGCTTCAATGCAAAAACATCAGTATCAGCCTTCAAAAACCCACACGAGTTGAACCCTAATTAAAAGTTCCTCCGTGTTTGTACGCGCTCTTCAAAACAACGTGCCACTTTCAGCACATTTAAAATGTGACGGAGAGAGAGAAAGAATAAAGGAAGAGATGGCAAAGGAGAGGAAGGGAAGGAGAGGAGCAAAGATGAAATTAATTAGCGCTCCCGACGTCGAGGCGACTGGAAGCCATCGTGGCTAATTGATGCTCATTTATTAACCAAAGAGCTAACGGGGAGGAGACGGCTATAATTACTACGGCTCCCTCTCTTCCCCTCTCTCTCTCCACTATACACACACACACAGATATTTATATATATATATTTCTCCTTTCTCTGTTCTTTTTTCAGCTCTGTGTCTACTGTTTTATCTGTTTTCTCCCCCTCTCTCACTCTCTACTCTCTCCTCATGTGTCTCTTCTTCATCTCTTCCTTTTCCGTCTCAGATCTGCAGGAGGAGGGTTGATCAGAAGAAGACAGGCCGGCTCAGCATGGCGCCATGCTAATTATTAACTCAGCGTTCAGAGTCCTCCCTCTCTTTTACTGTACTTCCAGTTTTCCTTTTAGATTTTAGATGAAACTTAAATTCCGCTTTTTGCTGTAATTCAATAATTAACTGTCTCTCTGCTGTTTGTGTAATTGATTTATTACTTATTGATCATGTTTCCACCTGGTATTAACATGCATCCTGGGTGATCAGATAGAAAAATCTAGGTGTAAATACAATGCAATGCCAATCCACATATAGCAATTACAGAAATGGAAATAATTGGCGCACACTTCAAAACCAAACCCCTTAATTTGATCCCTGAAATGTCCTTAATTTCCCCATTACATAAACATTAATTATCCATTAAAAAATAACAGTTTTAAAAAAGTAAGGTTAGTATCATGGGTTTTTAAGGGATTTATACATGGGTTTATTAGTGGAGACACTAGAAATTAAGGGATTTTTCATGCCTTTTGTGCAGGTTTACAGGGTTATTAATGAGTTACTAATGGAAATGTTCCTGTCTTCCTGAATTTTATGTTAAATTAGAAAGTAAGGAGTCAAAAATTAAGGGGTGTTTAAGGTGTTTTTGATGGGGTCTCCTCCATTAATAACTCCCTTAATTCATTTTAAGGCGATTTTGCATGAATTGAGGGGTGAATTCATGTAAATGTAAGGTTATTTTAAGGGATTATAGAGGCAGAGATCCAACAAGGCAACATTTAAATGAAACCGGTGACAGGCAGTTCTCATAGTAACATACTTGTCAAAAATGGATTGTCAGGATAATCGTGGATGGTGAACAAGAAAGACGAGGTGTTTACTGTCAATTTTAAATGAGGTAAATATTATGAGACTAAATGATGTGCAACAAATGACGACAATGTGTTTTGGGGAGGGAAACAGAATCCCAATTGCAATGTGTCAACCCGGTCTCACGGCAGTTCGTGAAATAGTCACGTAATTTAATCTATCGATTCGTGTTCATGGACATGATTTTTCCATTTTTTTCGTGACACTCAGCACGACTTTAAAACTAATGTATTTCAATTGGAAGTATCTTTCGTGCCTGCAGCACGTTTTTTTTTCTGTCAGTCGGGACTCTGGAGCACCCATGATCCTCAGCGACCGTTACTATCGTGAAGACGCCAGCTAAAGCTGTAACATAACCTATGATATCTTTAACATTTCTCAACACAAAAACACGAAAGTGTCCTTGATAACTCAACAATACGATAGGTTAATGTTATGGCCATCCATTTTAATTATTTCACCTTCGATTCTGAGAAATCACGTTTTTTTGTCAGTTTTGGACGATAGCGGAAGGCTACATTAGCCTACCCATGATCCTCAGCGACCGTTACTATGAAAAAAAGTTTTTCAAAGCAGGAGCCATGTAGAATCTTCATACTGACATATGTTACTCTCCAGGTCGAGACCTTTCCAACCATGTATTTGGTTTAGCTCTACGACAAAGTTTTAATTTTCTCATTTCAGGGACACAAGCCATCCCAGGCCTAGTTTCAGAAAGCACTTTGAAGGCCCAAAAAAAAAAAAGGAGGTTTTTTGTTTGTTTGTTTGATTCTGATTGAATGGGCTATGTCATGCTGACATAAAATCCCAAAACCAAGAATCATAAAGACTAGTCCATACCTGGGGATGCGTGCGCCACAACTCCGTGCAGACTTGCCAAAAAGGCGCATAAACAGCGTAAATTTGGGAAAATGGAAAAATCAGCTCCGTCAGTCCCTGCCTATGCCAGTGCTCAATGCCCATGTGCAGTTTGAGATTGACTGGCCAACCCATTGAGGAGCAAAATGGATGCGGACGGACGGACGGACAGAGTGTTCCTCATTCTATAGTAGGATACAAAAAATCTCCAGGGTTGTGTAAATAGTAGCCTATGGTCTTTTCAGCCCTAACCCTAACCAAAGCACTTCAGGCCTTCCTCCAAGCCTGTAGTAATGCCCTAGATTGTCAGCATTTTGCATTTATTGTAATCTCTGAAGGTGACTCATTTTGGTCATTATTTCCCCTAAAAAAGAAAAACAAACAAACAAACAAACAAAAAGCTTCATTTTATATACTGGGCCTTCAAAGTGCTCTCTGAAACTAGACCTGATATGGCTTGTGTCCCTGAAATGAGAAAATTAAAACTTTGTCGCAGAGCTAAACCAAATACAACGTTGGAAAGGTCTCGACCTGGAGAGTAACATATGTCAGTATGAAGATTCTACATGCATACAACCTTGACCTTGGTGTATGTTTGAAGGCTTATAATTCAGCAACAAAAGGGGTTACAGACATGGGACCAACTGTTATAGAGAGCTCTTGACCTCAGCTATCATGTGAGTATAGCTAACAACTGGGGGCGCTGTCAAATATGGGTAAAATATGGTTAAAATTAATTTTCACCCATTTAACAATTAGATATTTAAAATCTGATTACACAAATGTGTTTACCATTCCCTTAAACTCCTCAGTGTACTCTCAATTCAGTATTTACAACTTCCAATTCTAGGAAAAACACTAATATTCTTTAAAAACTACAATTCCCTAGAGCCGCGCCATGCAGCTTGATACAAATCACCACCACAGTTGTAGTTCTTCCGGTTTGCAAAGTAGGGTTGTAAGTAGGTTCGTAAAAAGATATATCTACTGAATATATCAAATATCTAGTACAACCGAACTAGTAATTACACTGCATCTAGATGATCTGTTAAGAAAAAGTAAAGATGTTGGTTTATTTCAGATATTTTAGTCAAAACAGGAGTCGAACGCGCCAAGTCCGTGAGCCACGTCATCCAACGTGTGTGTGTTTGTGTGTGTGTGATGAAGTTACACCATTGGTCGGCCGTGGCACGTGGCACATCATAGGATCACAGAGCCAGAAATTTAAGTTTCGCTTTGTTCTCCGCTGAGATCGGGAGCCCGTTTCTCCCACACAGTAAGCAGGCTGACCAACATCATGCATGTAAGCTGAAGCTAACTGAAGCTAAAGTAGAATCTATACAATTATATCATATCGCCGTTTATTTCGATGCATATGCGCGAGCTCAGTCCACCTGACAGCCCTCTGTTCTGTCAGCGGAGAGAGAGACACAGACAAGCATGGAGGTTTTGGCGCGCTGAGGGCTTACTGCCGACGCTTTCCGGAGTTTCCCCGGGGCCACGGTTCCGGCCAGTGCCGATAGCTGGGCGCCGATTTGTTCCCGGTGATCCGGCCGAGATTTCGGCAGGGGTCCCGACGCCGATGCGTCACCAGGTGTCAGGCGAACGGCGTTTTCGGCACCGATGGGTACCAGAGCGAACGGGGCTTGGATCAGGAGGATCAATGCGGGCCGTGGGCGCAGTGGAGAGGACAGCGGCGGAGAGAGGAGACAGGACGCGCTGGAACGGAGATCAGTATGGATGTATGGACTATTATTAACAGCGTGTTAGCGAGTTAGTTACACCATTGGTCGGCCGTGGCATGTGGCACATCCATACACGGTCCAGCCATATACTAGGTTTTGACCTAGTCTTGTTCATTATAGCCTAATTTACGCTCCAGTGCCGAACGAAGTTTCAGCCGTCTGAGGCTCATTAAGAGCTATTTGCGTTCGTGCATGGATGAAGCCAGACTATCCAACCTCACTTTGCTGTGTTGAGTGGGACATAAACATTTAAAGACAAAGTGGTTGGCAGGTTTGCCACCATGAAGGAGAGGAGGATTAAGTTTTAAAAAGGGACCATCATGATATGTAGGCTACAAAGTTCGTTAACCTGTTTGGATTATTTTGTTCTATGGAGGATGTTACACAAATGGACTACACTAAATTAGCAGGCTGAGCAGGGACAACAATTGGTGAGTGAAACATCCATAATTAGTCTTTATTAACTTAAATTTTGGTTATGAAGAAATCAGTCAGAATGTTAGATTAATCTGTTGTTCAACTCCATGCTTACCGCATCTCGGCACCTATCTGTGTCACTGCCTGTGGTGTTACTGTCTACTTTGTATTTGAATAGGCCTTGTAATTGTTATAGACCGCTGTGTCTATTTTATATTTGAATATGCCTTTTATAGTGTTTGTATAGTGTATTGTATAGTATAGTGACAGCGACAGGCTGTCGCTGTCTGTGTGGTGGTGTCGCTGTGGTGCTGAACTGCGTGCTGTCCTCGGTGCTGAAACATTTGAACGCGACTGGCAACCTGTTTTCTTTTTTTGTTGTTCAGAACAAGCTTGTCTGAAGTAGTCTAATCGAGCCAACTGCAGCTGCAACGACAGCTGACAACCGGCAAAAATGGACAATAGGAGGAGATTCTGCGCTCTCCACGAACACCGCGCTGCTACCGCATTTACCATGAAATGCTCTGCCTCTGCGGAGAGAACGGTCTTGCCGTGAACACCGCGAACACCGGGCACACCGCAGAAACCATAAATTTGCCTTTAGACATTGGCTTGCTTGGCTCAATAAGTGACAATTTGTGTTTATGGATAGGATAGGATAGGATATATCAGCTATTTTACAGTTGTGAATTTTAAAATGACTTTATCAGAAGGGCCCCTCGAGAATGCTCCACCCCCTCTGTGCTGAGAGTCTAGCTCCGCCCCTGCCTTTAACGCTCTCTCTTTCTCTTTCTTGCTGCAGACTTGAAGGCAGGGACAAACAAAATATCAGGTGGAAAAGAGACAGAAGGAAAGATAGAAGAAGGGTGGAGGGGTGGAGAGCAAAGATATAGACTGAAAGGTTTTAAGTCAGCGTCCTTGATAAGATTGTGAATAGAGAGAGAGAGAGAGAGAGAGGAAGTGTTTCTTTATTAACTACAGTATTTCATTTTTGCTGCAGCAGAAGCTATAGAAAACCACAGCAACACACAGGCCATTTTATAGAAAACAGAGTAATATATATGCTCACATTACACACCAACATACACACACACACACACACACCTACACAATACTTTGATGTTGACAAGCACCCTATATGTCCAATCACCAGGTTGTAAAACCAACATTTTGTGTGTGCGTGTGTGTGTGTGTGTGTGTGCAGATACAAAAACCCCATATCACACTTTACACCCTCCTCTTTTGCGACTATAGGAGACCTTGAATGCACCAGGTAAGAAAATTGGCAGCAAAATGCCTTCGAATTGTGGAATTTAAGTAAAATGCAAAAAAGTAAAACCTGTGTGGGTAGCAGTATGAATTTATTATTATTTTTCCTCCAGCCACCTAGACAGAAGCTATGAATAAATATAGCCGCAAGCGGCAATTCGAGGGTTCATACCTTTTTTGCGCTCAACAGAAGGAAGCAGCTCAATCGGCCAAAATTTATGCCGCGAGCAACAACGAGCGGGTTTCAGGCTTCACAAATATGAACAAAGTCACTTCAGCTAGTTTCATTCTGTTTAAAGAAGGAGCGAGACCAATCACACACTTGTTTCATCATCACAAAGCCTGCAGCATTTCAATAATTGCGCACTCAAAGTTCCGCCATTCGTCCCCCCTGCATCGGATTTGAACGAAACTCTGTGTGTATGTTCAGGAGATAGCGCAGGATGCGATGATGATCGGACAAATGGTTAATGAGTTATGGCCAATATTTGCTAAGCCCCGCCCTTTGCGAAGATATTTTGGTTGATGGCGGCCATGTTTTTCGACCGATCTTGCTCATTTATAATAGAAATGTGTATCGGAGTCCCCCCAAGGCTGTATGCCAAAGTTGGTGTTGATTCGGTCAAAATCCAAAAAGTAGATGTCACATTATGCAAATTAGCAAAAAATCCATCATGGTGGACCTTTATGGTCCAAGAGGCTTTTTTGTAGAGCACACTCAGCTGGACTTGTGTGTCAAATTTTAAGACAATCGGACTTACGGTGTGAGGGGCATGGCCTTTCCAAAATCGCGTTTTTGGGCCTTAATTACAGCGCCACCTACGGGCCAATTGGGCACATATTTCTTGTGAAGCACATGCACATCATTTCCAGTGATTGGGCCAAGTTTCGTGGTTTTCGCTCATTCCACCTCACGGGAATTTGAGACGCGGCAGAAGACAAATAATAATAATAATAATAGTAATAATAATGTATGTGTTCTGAAAAGTTTTATAGCAGTATGAATGTATGTGTGGAGTAAGGAGAAAGCTGGCTGAAACTACCTGTTGCAATTTCAAACATTTTCTACAGCACTATAATTATGCAGGTGCTCCATTCCTTTTCGCATGTATAATTACTCCAGTTTTCATCATTTTGTATGTATTTATAGTCGAGGAATTCATTTACAAAATATTGCATATCCATTTTGGGAAAAAGAGATAATTAGCTGTAATTCATTATTGAATAACTCTGAAATACAGACAGGAAAAAGTGTCTGTAAGTGTTATAGTTTTGTCAACCAAGGACTTAAAAGGAGAAATCCATCCTAAAACACTTTAACACAGTCAAAAATTAGCTTCAATAGACCAGAATGCAATGCAGCAACAACACATGTTGTGTTTTGAGTAAAAGATACAAATGTTACTACGCTATCACTATTGCTCTCTCCACTTAAACCCGCAACTGAATGCAACAAGTTCACGCCTGTTCTCTGGGGGTTGTCGAAAGGCATTCTGGGAAATGTAGGAAATCACTAACTTAAGTATAAGTAGATGAGGCAGGTTGAGGGAAAGTTGAGTACACCAAAAAAGCAAATTACAGCAAATCACAAAATAACTCCTGGAATGCACTGAACATCACATATTGATATGTAACAGTATATGGATATCTGAGGGTGGATTTTTCCCTTTTAAGTTATGACTAACTTTCATAAAGTGCCATACTTGATTGAATTTTGTCCTGTCAATTATTTTGTAAGAGTAGGTGTCACTTTCCGCAAATGGCAGATACTTGGAACAAAACTCTTCAGGTACAAGACAAACCTTTCTGCTGCAAAAATACACTCACTGCCACCGAAGCATGACAGTCTGCAGACTTTATAGATATATATATATTTTTTTATCTTTTCATGGTTTCCGCTTTTGTCTGGAAGGTTTTTGGATCTGTCTCCGACGACGCTGCTGCTGTTCACCAAGCCTGAAGCAGGAAAATGAAACAAGGTATCAACCGTTTCCTGCTACTGTCATGATGACATGTCATTACTCTGCGGACTTACATGAAATAATAATGTACTTGAGGAAGTGTGACAATAGAATTTGACATAAAACATCCACATGAAAGATCTCTCTATACAGCCATATCTCTACATTTCCATGATGTGTCCCAGGAGCAGTAATTGGGGTCTCCAGTTTGAATTCTTCTTCACAATAAGGAGTTCTTACCAAGAACACTGATACCTGGCACACACACACACACACACAACCATGTACTACACTGCCATGACACTGACATACAGCCAATTACAGAGAGACACTGGTACTATAGGAAAGACGGGAAAAGAGAGAGAGGCAGAGAAATCTGCAGAGAAAGAGCATGGAGGGCAAAGAAAAGGAGAGGATACATGAAAAAAAAACAGACTGGGGAGTCATACAAGGTGTAGGCTACTACAAAAATGTAGGAGGCAGTGTGTTTGTGTGTGAGGGTGTGTTATGCATGCTAAGGGCTTGGCCAACCCCCCCTGTATTTTCTGTTCAATTAACCTTTGGCTCTGTGTCTCTATTCTCTCTCGTCTTTCTCTTTCTGAGTGTCTCTTTCTATTCCTCTCACCTCTCTCTCCCTTTGCAAACCTGAGCGAAGCACACAAACAGGGAAAACAAGAGGCAAAGAGGGAGAGAAACACCAAAAGAGAGGTTAAAACGACAAGTGAAAACTAGCATAGCGCTGCTTGCGTGCTAGCTGTTAGCGCCTAGGCAAGAGGAGGGACAGAAACACTGAAAGAGAGGTTAAAACGACAAACTAGCTTAGTGTTGCTTTCATGCTAGCTGTTAGCGCCTAGGCAAGAGGAAAAGAAGGACAGAAACACCAAAAGAGAGGTTAAAACGACAAGTGAAAACTAGTTTAGTGCTACTTATGTGCTAGCTGTTAGCGCCTAAACAAATGAAAATATTACAGTCCAACAATTTTATGCAAATCTTAACGAAACATGTAAAATGAAAAGACTTACCTTATCAGGAAACCAGGGAGCTTGTATGTATAGAGAGATCTTTCATGTGTATGCCTTATGTCAAATTCTATCGTCACAGTCCCTCAAGTACATTATTATTTCATGTAAGTCCACAGAGTAATGACATGTCATCATGACAGTAGCAGGAAAAGGTTGATACTTTCTTTCATTTTCCTGCTTCAGGCTTGGTGAACAGCAGCAGCGTACTTGACACATCCAAGAACCTTCCAGACAAAAGCGGAAACCATGAAAAGATAAAGAAAAAAAAAAGATAAAGTCTGCTGACTGTCATGCTTCAGTGGCAGTGAGTGTATTTTTGCAGCAGAAAGGTATGTCTTGTACCTTAAGAGTTTTGTTCAAAGTATCTGCCATTTGAGGAAAGTGACACTAGTCTTACAAAATAATTGACATGAATCTTCTGCTAGCTAGCTAAATGCTTCCACAAGCAATCTGAATTGTACAGAAATGTGAAATGGAAGAGGCAATTTTACAATGCAACTTTCTAGTGAACATTATCAAGAACAGTAATTTACATCAACTGGCCTACCTGCACAGGCATTTCAGACATGGCAGTTCAACAAGGACCTAATGAAAATCTGACAGTCTCTTAGACACACCAGCACATGGAGATACTCATCCTTCTGGTTAGCATAAAAAATACAGAGAATGACAGAGCAACGGAAGAGAGAGGGAGAGACAGAAAGAAATGACAGCGTCAAATTAAAAGGGATTAGACAGCTCATTCCCCCCATAATTCCCTCATCAGCTCCTCCCACGGTGGATTGGGTTTCCGCAGCGATATTTACACGACCTCTTATCCTGTTGATGCCAAAACAGGCATGGCCCACATTATTCTAAATCCCCCATTTACCTGACAAAATCCTTTAGATGGTTAGTTCAGTTCTCTCTCTCTTTCCCTCCACGTCTCTGTCTGCCCCTCATTTCCTTGACATAATCCTTTTGGGGGGTTCGGGGATAACAAAGGGACGTCACACTTAATTGAGATGCCTCCGTATGAGAAAATGCATGAATATTTTACATGAAGGAATACACACTTGAAAATTAAACTCCAACAGCACACCATAACTACATACAAATTGGCCAAACTTTCACCTCTTATTGCTCCTCTTATTAAAAGTAGTAAAACTTCCTTTCAGTGTTCATTCATGACATGGATTGAAAGTGTAATGGAGCCAAATGCTAAATACCCTGATACCCTAAATAGCCTGATTTAAATGCCTGTATGTAGGGACAACACTCATTCAATTCAATTAAATAACTTTATTATCCCAGATGGGAAATTTGTTGTGCAGCCAAGTATAAAAAACACAAATCACATACACATTTCTACAAAAAACACAGCATAGACTACAAAGACCATAAAAAACAACATAGACAAGGATAACACTAATGGTCACTATCTCTGTGAATTTAGAAAATTAATAGCAGTTGCAATAAAAGAGTTGTCTGCCTGAGGACAGTAGATCAAACTCTGAATACAGTGGATGATCACAGCAGTTCAGAATACTGTTGGCTTTCCAAGTAAAATATTTTTTTATATATATATCCATGAGCACAGCCTGCTGAACTCCAATAATTTACCATCCTGCTCAATCTATTCACATTTCTAAACCACGCTACAATACAAAAGGTCAACACCGATTCGATAAAACGTCTATAAAACAAAGTCATCATAGTCGTATTTACATTCAAAGAATTTCAGTCAGAACAAACAAACATTGCTGAACCTTCTTGCAGATTACATCAGTGTTATTTTCAAATCTGAGCTTCTCATCAAGCGTGACATTCAGCTGGAGGAGAGATGAGTCACACCATCTTAATATGGAAAACACAGCAATTTAAGAAAGAGATGAGGTCCATCCACAAGGTCTCTATCGTCAGATAATTAAGTAAAACCAATAAGAACTGGCATGCACACAGGTGCATGCAGTTACACAGGGACACTCACACACCCACTCTTTTCCCTGTGAGTGTGTGTGTGTGTGTGTGTGTGTGTGTGTGTGTGTGTGTAGAGCAGAGAAAGGAAGAGGGAAGGGAGGATGTAGATGGGATAGAATAGAAGGCAGCTAATAAGAGAAGAAAAGGAGGGAGGAAGAGAAGAAGGGAAGGAAGGAGGAATTGGAGGAAGGGATGTACAGTAGGGAGGTAATTAGGGTTGGAAGGGGAAAGCCAATGGGGAGCACCTCTATAATAGCCACTGTCTTTTATAGTGCAGAAGCAATGGAGGGAGGAGGAAAAGGCATCATGGGATCAGTGCTACAGCGGATTGTGTTTTCACCACAAAAGAAAGACGGAATGGACAGAGGAGAGGGAGGGATGGAAAGATGTAATGCACGTATGAGATTGTGAGAAGAGGAGATAGAGGGATGGAGAGAAGGAACAAGGCCTTATGGGACTGCATGTTAAACAGCCCCAGAAACAATGCGATGAACACTTGGGAATTGCTCTGCTTTTAGACTACAGGAGTGGTAAACAGTGTTTTATTGAGGCCATCCTTATATTGCAGGTACATAGGAATTCAAACTGGCAACAAGCCCAGCTTTATTTGTCTAAGTGGGTGGGTCTGATACCTACATTTAGTATAGATAGGATTTTTAAGAGGTATAATCAGACTAAATCACATCACTCAAAGTCTGGCATCTCTTCACTAGTTACCTGTTAGGTTTGGAAATGATTTTAAGATTTGACTGATCACTTTTAAAGCACCATTAGTTCTGGCCCTAAGCTATTTCACAACCTTTTAACCCCTTATGAGCCAGTGTGCAGCCTCAGATCCTCATTCTAAAGTCTAGGCTTAAAGGACTACACTGGCTTTTTGGGAGTTTGGACCATTGGTCACCTTACCCAGTATCTGACGAGAGGATTGGCACCAAATCCACTTTACAGTTTAGCATACATGTGAAGTAATCATAGGCGACTAGTGTTAGCGTGAGAGAAAGTGAGAACTTGTAGCAGCTCTAAGGCTGGATGGTTAGTTCATTTTAATGACATACATCTGAAGCTGCCAGGCTTGTTTAGGGGATTGGTAAAATAGACCTAAAATTTGCCAAAGAATGCACTCTTTTGAACTGCTTTAAGAAATATATCAGAAATATACCAGTGCTCTAGAGTGCACCGATGAAAGCTTGTAGCTGAAATGTTTGCTCCCAAGTTCTTTTGTGCATATATTTCTTTTTTCACTTGCACCTTTTCCTGTCCTTTTCATGTCCTAAAGGCTTTCAAGATATCATTGAAGATGTTCCCTATATTAAAAGCTGTATCTTTAATATATATACAGTATATATACTGTATATATATTATATACTATAATATATATATATATATATAACGTGCAGCAGATTCATCAAACAAGAACAAGAATGATCAAAATGTGTAATGTGCCAGTTGGCATGAGCCGCAGACGGATCTGAAGAGGGAGTTTGGCCAGTGACTGAGACTGTGGCAGTTTGCTTAGTGGGAAAGTCTAAGGGCGCGTTGCTCACATGAGCCGTGGATGATGTTGAATCATTCCTCTCATTCACAGATGAGGTGACAAGAAGAGCCGAGGAAGGAAATTGCACAATTGCCTCCTAGTTATCCGCAGCAGCCTGCTTGGTCATCTCCCCTGAGGCTGGCTCAGTCACATCAGCCTTGGAAGCCATTGATTCCTGCTCTGCGGCAGCCAGTGTGCTGGAAATAGGATTTGATAAGAGATATTCTGTGGCAACATCCGAGGCCAGCTGATTCAAACCAGCTTGTGAAGTTGTGAATTCTATTTCCTTTGCCTCAGGAGAGCCGAGGCTGCACAGCGGCATTAGGAGCAGAAACATTGCCATCTGAGGTGTCTCCTTTTGTTTGGGTTTTCTGCAGCTCCTCTTGCCGGTGTAAGTGTTCCTCAAGAATGCAATCCAAAGCCACAGGTGCCCCCATACTGTTGTTTACTAGCATTAAATCAAATGCTTTTGCAATTCTTTCAATAACCACAGACAGATCTGTGTCACAAGACAGAGTGGAGGGCTATTTTGTCCTGCGCAATGATATAAGCAAAGGGAAGGAGGGGGTAACAACATGTGCATCAAAGGTCGAACCTTGGTGTGAATGTTTTCTTTATCAGAATCTGTTGGAAGAGTTATGAAGAAGAACTTAAGGTGCACAGCTTAATAGTGGTCATGCTCTTATAACTTTAGAAGAGTAACTTTGCAGTCTGCACAGTCCTGAAAAGTGGAAATGGTTCAATTTGCTAGTGACTGGCAGGTTCACAGATGAACATAAAGCTAATGCAAAATGAGCAAATATTGTATAATATTAACAGCCAAATAAAAAAAAAATCATTACATTATTTTGTTTAGTTTTTACCTATTTTATTGTCTTTATATATACTTGTTTTATTCTTCTGTAACCCTGTTTTTAATGAGATATCTCTCATTTTTATTGCTTATCTTATTGGCTTTTATTATTATCTTATTTTATTATTAAATTGTCTGTAAAGCACTTTCTAACACTGTTCATGTATAAATAGCTACATTAATAATGCTGTATATGCAGCCATATCAATTCATACATCACAGTGAAAAGGTAGGTGTGTGTGTGTGTATGTGTATGGGGGGCTGTCTCTCACACTCACTCACACACACACACAATGATCAGCCTCTGTTCCATGTAGACAGTTTGGAGGAATAACAAGCTTGGGGATTTTGAACCTGTTTTTGACACATTTGGTCACATTAACAACAAAGTGTAAATATAATTCCACATATAGCAACCATGGAAACAAATAAACCAAATCAACCAGACAGCAGGCAGCTGTGACAGTAACATACTTGTCAAAAATGGATTGTCAGGATACTTGTGGATAGGGAACAGGTGAGATGAGGTGTTTACTGTCAATTTTAAAGGATGTAAATTTTTACGAGCGGATGTTAGATGCATGGCAATCTGTTGTGGCGATGGAAAGAGCGATCCAATTTTAATGTTTATACCTGAGACGCAATTTAATGCCAGGTGCAAATGTAATCCAGCTAAATCATATCTACAAACAATCCGAACACAACTCACATATTCATGCCAGCTGGACAGGGGGCCATAGATGTCTTCAATCAAATAACTCCAATCCAATGTAAACACAGCCATCAGTTTTGGTGGAAACAGTGTTTGAACAGATACTACAGAGATTGGTGCTTTAATTCTGTCTAAAGCCACAGAGACACACAACACGACTGATCAGACTGTGAAAAGATAGGACATCACACACTTAATGATGCTTAATGATGAGGCTTTTGCAGTTCATTTTCATCATACGCTGTAGAGGAACACACACTTGAAGACCAGTTGGATTTAGGGAACACACACTTGAAGACCGGTTGGATTTGGAGAACACACACTTGATGACCAGTTGGATTTGGAGAACACACACTTGATGACTTGAACATTTGGGGAACACACACTTGATGACCAGTTGGATTTAGGGAACACACCCTTGAAAACCAGTTGGATTTGGGGAACACACACTTGAAGACCAGTTGGATTTGGGGAACACACACTTGATGACCAGTTGGATTTGTGGAACACACACTTGAAGACCAGTTGGATTTGGGGAACACACACTTGAAGACCGGTTGGATTTGGAGAACACACACTTGAAGACCAGTTGGATTTGGGGAACACACACTTAATGACCAGATGGATTTGGGGAACACACACTTGAAGACTTGAACATTTGGGGAACACACATTTGATGATCAGTTGGATTTAGGGAACACACACTTAATGACCAGTTGGATTTGAGGAACACAGCCTTGAAGACCGGTTGGATTTGGGGAACACACACTTGAAGACCAGTTGGATTTGGGGAACACACACTTGATGACTTGAACATTTGGGGAACACACATTTGATGACCAGTTGGATTTAGGGAACACACACTTAATGACCAGTGGGATTTGGGGAACACACACTTGATGACTTGAACATTTGGGGAACACACACTTGATGACCAGTTGGATTTAGGGAACACACCCTTGAAGACCAGTTGGATTTGGGGAACACACACTTGATGACCAGTTGGATTTGGAGAACACACACTTGATGACCAGTTGGATTTGGAGAACACACACTTGATGACCAGTTGGATTTGGAGAACACACACTTGATGACCAGTTGGATTTGGAGAACACACTTGAAGACCAGTTGGATTTGGGGAACACACACTTGATGACCAGTTGGATTTGGAGAACACACTTGAAGACCAGTTGGATTTGGAGAACACACACTTGATGACCAGTTGGATTTGGAGAACACACACTTGATGACCAGTTGGATTTGGAGAACACACTTGAAGACCAGTTGGATTTGGGGAACACACACTTGAAGACCAGTTGGATTTGGGGAACACACACTTGAAGACCAGTTGGATTTGGGGAACACACACTTGAGGACTTGAACATTTGGGGAACATAAACTAGCTCCAGCTCACTACAGTCGTCTTCACTAAAATCAGTCGTGATGCTAAATTGTTTCTATAATCAGCCTAAAAGTCGTGTAGTGTGTCCCCAGCATTAATTGGGTCAACATCTTTGCTTTGTTCACAGTATCAGAAATGTCACATCACAGTGGTTCTCTCATCCCATCACAACACTGATCTGGGAACGAGAGGCCTGCAATGCAACTATGGAGTTGAATTTGTTCCAGAAAATCCTACTGTGCCCAAATAAAGCCAAAAATAAATCTGTCCTCACACACACACACACACACACACACACACACACAAACCCATACACACACTAGTACTAATTCTCTCTCAGGGGTCCTAACTGTGTCAGGGGATAAAAGGATAGAAAGAATAACAGTGTAAAACAGTGTAGAAAAAGAAAAGAAAAGGGAAAGGAAGAAAACAATGGCCTGACAGCCATTAAATATTGAACATGAAGAAAGAGGGAAGTGAGGCCAAGAGAGAAACAGAGAGAATGAAAAAATGAGAGAGAGAGAGAGAGAGAGAGAGAGAGAGACGAAGAGAATAGCTGTAAATTTTATTCTCTTTGGCTCTAAGTTGGTTGATGGCTAAGCTACACCATTGTGTGTGTGTGTGTGTGTGCTATTAATTCACCAATAGAGAGAGAGAGAGAGAGGTGAGACAGAAAAGAGACAGAAGACAGACAGAGACAAATGGAGGGCAACAGAGAGAACAAACAGGTTTCATACTGGAAAGAGAACCTAAAGACAGATGGAGGGGCTGTTTAGATCATGATTAAAATGGCACTGCATCATAAAATATAATTTAGAGCATTTTGTGCAGGGGTTCTCAACGTTTTTATGTCATCAACCCCCAAATAGACACACATTTGGCAACATTTTCAGCCATTTTCAAGATTTTTAGTGTTGTTGATTTAGTATTGATTTATAGAACTGCCTAGATAATAGTGGTGAGAGTGAAACCTATGATTGCAATAGTCATTCTTACACATTCTCTAATTTCTAGTGAAGTACATTATAGTGAAATTAAACTATTCCTCATTTTACTCGGGGGGGGGGGGGGGGGCATTGGATCCCCTCAAGGACCCTTGGGTGTCACCAGACCCTACTTCTGATTTAGTGACGCTTGACACAGTCTTATAGGTGGATTACTGTAGTATAGCTAGGAAGATGTAATTATGATACACTCCACCACATCCAGATTAGCTTTTGAAATTGCAATGGGAAAACCGGAAAGTAGTGGGATGTATGCTGCAGCACGGGCAGAGCGGGCTGAAATGAGTCCAGAGGATCCGTTACTGTTCTTGGAGCTCCAGGGAAAACTCTCAGCAAAAATCTCGAGATCAAGTTAGCTAATTTGCTCCATTCTTACACTGTTCTGCCATGTCGAGCAGTGGCAATTACTGTAATGTTATGAAGCCCTTCCTTGGTCTGGAGTAAGTTAGGTACTTAAAAGCCGCCAGATCCATGGCTGCCTATGTCAGCTGTGTCTCTATGACCTAGGGAAGCCCATATAAACTACACTTTGCATGGACTTCCATTAGCCGCTTGTCGACACTCTTGGCAGGTGTAGCTTATTTTGCACTACTTTATGTAGATAGAGCAGCTGCAGCCGATCAAGACTAAGCAACGGCCAAGGTAGCATCAAAACTACATGAGGAAGGCATGATTTACCATCATTTTCTTTTTTGAAAGATTATTATTTGGCATTTCTGCTGTACCAGATCGTTGACAGTAGAGAGAGACAGGAAAGATGGGGATAGAGAGGGAGATGACATGCAACAAAGGGCGGACTTGAACCCAGGTCGTTGTGGTTACATGAAATGCGCCTTGGCCAAGAGAGCTGCCAGGATGGTCCATCATTGTGTCATTGCAGAGTGAGCAATCACTGTTGAAAAAGACATGCTTTGGGTGCTTTTGAGATTGATTTTCAGAGAGTCCATTGGCCCTATAGGACTGTAGTGGCGAGCCGCACCCTGGCAAGCAAGATGTAAGTAAGTTTATAGTGAAGCAATGGACGAGTTTTTGGCCAGAATCGATCGGTGTGATGGAAAATGATGGGTAAATAGGATCCAGGTCGAAAATGGATGGAGTTCTGCTTTAAAGCTGCCCCAGGCAACTTTACACGTTGGCGGCACCAGGTAACTGTTTGAACTTCAATACCCAGAAATCCTGTAAGGTGATGTCACTAAACTGCACACAGCACACTCATGTTTACCAACCCGGCCGGTCTGTGATGCTTTATATCAAAGGAAACCAAAGGGACGAGAATGCGTCCATACCCAACAGAATTGAATTTGGAAAATTAGGGTGAACGTATTCGTGGGGATGGGACGCTCTTCTCTGTTGCAGCCCCACTTTGTGATTTTGGCTGATAAGACAGATGGATTTTTACATGAAAGTCTTGCCCTAGTGCAACTTTAAAGGAGACTTGGAGCATGTTCTAGAGGATGGGTGGAGAGCCCTTGACATAATAGCCTTGCCATCGACAAGCAGCTGTAGAGTCTGACATGTTGGACTACTAAAGGCCATGATACACCAGCAAAGCTTTGAGGCAAGATTTACAATTTTGGCAATAATTATGACCGAGAATATTTTGTCATTTAAAATGTCACCAATGTCCTTCTAAAACCTTCCAATTATAGGAAAGTTACGTGACCTTGGGATCAAGCCCACCCTGTGGTAATACATTGTAAAAAGATGGCAATGGATTCGTAAAAAAGTAATGATTGGTTCTTGAAATAATGAATGATTATTATCTCTAATTATCCTTAGTTCTCTCTGAGTCGAAGGCCATGAACATGAGAGTGAATAAATGATTAGGACTACGTCAGCGCTGCTCTCTAGACTTAAGTGCATATCAGCAAATTTGTAAACTCCATACAGATGAATAGGCTTTCAATCGGTAAGGACTTCCTCGCCCTCTCCCTCACCCTGCATTCCTGTATTTCTTTCTTCCTCTCTACCGCTGTTTATCCCCCTCTCTTTGTGTTTCTGCCTGCCTCTTTCTTGCTCTATCTCCATCACTTTCTCTCTCTGTCTCACTCACTGACAAAAATGATAAACAGACTGTATGAGCTGAAGACCACTTGGAACAAATATGAATAACACTTAAGAATAATGAAAATGTATAAGCCTTAAACTATGAGTTAATGATAAGATTATAAATATTTGAATTGAGACATGGCATATTTAGTAATGACATTAGTTAAAATTTTATATCCGATTCATAAGTGAAGAATATTTCTGGTACATCATTTAGCATCATGACCTAATGTTAACACACGTGTAGTTAGACATACATGCCCTTGCTTAGGAACTAATATAATTTTTTAATTATGATGTATAAATGGGCTGCGAACAGTTTTATTAGTAAGTAGCCAAAAATGTATGAATACATGTACAGCACATTCATAGGGGCTAGAACTACTTAGGAAAAGTTAAGGCTTACAAATGGCATAAAAATCCGTATGCATGTTTGTACATGATGAACAGTTGCAACTGTACATTATGGGCTGCAAAAATCTGTTTAACAGATGTTTGACAACTGTGCGAAAAATTCATTTATAATACATGAATAAAAGATGAGTACACCCCAGTGCAACAGTTTCATTAAAAAATGAAGCATTTAAGCATTACTTGCTAATGATAAAAAATATATAAATAAATCACTTCTCTGTATGTATCTGCTTTTTACTAGAACTTGAAGACATACTTTTGAGTTTGAGAAGAGCGGTGAAGTTCTGACTAAACTTTAAAATGGGGACATTGCTGTCTATGGATTCGGAATAAAAACTGTCACAGTGTGCCGCAGTTGTACCACAGTGACTCACTCATAAGGTAAAAACAGAAATAAAACACAATTGCAGCTACATGTACAACCATCTTTGAGTTGAAGAACACCTCAAGTGACTCGATCGTGAGATAAAAACCTGGAGGATGGGGAGTATTCAACTATGGCTGGAGAGAAAAGAAAACACAACAGCAGAGGAAAAAAAAAGCAAAATGTTACTGTTATTTTCCGTGCGATAGGGGAGGCAGGGTCATGGGTGGAGGTTGGACTCGCAGCCATTCTCTCTATGTCAGGGAAAAAAGGGCTAAACATAATTGTTGAGTTGAAGGACAGAGAAACCTTCCCTTAAGGAGCAGCTGGGGGATGGTGGTGTCTTTGGATTGACAGAGAAAACGAAGGCTAAAGCAAAACACCTCTGTACAACCGTGGCAAGGCAAAAAAAAAAAATCCTCCAAGGTAACAGAGGGAAAAATAAAGTGAACTGAATAAAGTGGACACACAGAAGGAGATACAGAGTTCGTAGAAAGTGAACAGATTAAGTTGTTTTCAGTTGCTGAAATGTAATTAGTAAAACAGATTTAAAGGTGCCGACCTCATTTTTTAAAGCATGAATAAACTATGACCACATTAATTTTGAGACATTGGTATAATTATTGTAAACAAATGAGACCTCTGCCAAGAAGATTGTCAGCCTCTACTGGCCTCTACACTGAGTTTTACATTGTGAGCCAGTGGGTCGGATTTTGTGGGAAATCTGCTGGATTGCTTTATGGCACAAAGGGAGATTACTTTATGGCACTAGCACTAACAATACCACTGGTGTGAGATAGAGGCGACCAATCGTCTACTATTTGTTTACAGCAATTATACCAAGGTATCACAATTAATTTGACAATGATATATTGATGTTTAAAAATGCTACACGTAACAGCTGTAAAATGAATAAGTTAAAACAGATGTTGCCGTAATAATCCTTTGTAGCATGAATCTAATTTAACATCAAAGATGGGTTAGTAAATTAACTCACTCTCCCTCTACAAAGACACAGCACTCTGAAACTGTTGGATGACACTTCAGTATATAAAGTGTTTTCCTAACTCTATTATAATTAGCCTACTTACTGATGTACTATATTTCAACATCAGAAATGCCATAGAAAATAACCTGACTCCCTTTAACAAAGACACAACAGTCTGAAACAACTGGATGACATTTCAGTTTAACCTCAGGGTCCTGCAAAATACAAACAGATAGTAACTGAGGAGACCTGGCTGATTTTCCTATTGATTGTCATGTATTTTCGTAATGTATTATCAATAGTTTGGCTTGATATCAGCTGTCACTAAAAGTCAAAATGGAAATAGTGGTATTTTTCTGCAAGATACCCAATATATTAAATATTTTCCAAACCTTGAAATCAGTTTCACAGCTCAACAGCTGCATGATGACAGATAAAATGTTCTCTGCGCGAGTGTACGTGTGTGTACGTGCGTGTGTGCGTGTGCGCACGTGGTGTTGTAAAGGTGGCAGCAGAAGCATGACTGTGGACTAATTCACTAATTTGACTCTTAGAGCTCACCTGGAAAATCATCAGGTCAACAAAACAACAGATGGTGATAGAACACACACACACACACACACACACACAGAGAGAGAGAGAGAGAGAGAGAGAGAGTATCCACCCCGTGACTGTTGGCACTTCTAAGCTGCCTCAATCCTTTAATGTTATTATCCAAATAGCAACATGTCATTTGTAAAATATAAAAATGAATCATCCAAATGAAACAATATTTTTTTTCCCTTGTAATAATTAATTTCTGAGAGCTCATTGTTAATTTCCAAGTGCTTGGTCATAATCCACATTATTGAAGCAAAAAAGTGATCTTTTGTTCTCTTTTTGTTTATAACTACTCTAATAAAACAATTGGTGACATGAGGGTAAAGTCATAGACAGACTTTCTGGGAAAGCAGTAAATTTGTACAATCTGAAAATTAAAGCTCAAACTGCAAATAAGGTCAAGGTTATCATTATATTTCAACATATAAAGTGTGAGTATTTTGGATAAATGCGGTCAAACTACAAAGTAATACATAAAAACAACCTACAATTCAACTTTCAACCCAGCTGATGAAACACCTAATTTGCAGTTTATTTTCTGTGACATATCAAAGGTTTTCAAAACATTTGCTGACAGTTGGATGGAAACATAGAAATAGAGTCATTTTCTGCATTTTCCTGTACTAAATAGAGACCAAAGCACAAAATTATACCCGACACTGATTGTTAATAGGATTCCCACATTCCCCACTCTGCCAGGCATAGAAAAGTTGAAGTTTGTGATGATGAAAGAAAACAAAACTGCAGGCCTGGCTGCAAACATTGTTGATACCTGTCATAGCATTAAAAAAACACAAAATATTCCATGTACTGTATATAGGCATATATGATTGTGCGTTTATTGCTCTTTTGTTTTCCTTATTCTTTTATGTTATGACTTACTCCTATCGATATACTGCATTTTAGTGTGAGTGTGCATTCATAACACATGGTATTTCAGTAGGATTGGATTGAATTGAACTGAATTGAATTGAGAGAAGGGGGGGAACAGAGAGCTCTGGAAGTAAGTGGACTGTCTGATATTTACCTCCAGGTTAAATGGAGGAGAAACAGTTCAGTTTAACAGAGGCTTTTCAACTGTCAGAGGCAACCTGTGTCTCAGTGTGTGTGTGTGTGTGTGTGTGTGTGTGTGTGTGAGAGAGAGAGAGAGAGAGAGAGACAGAGTATGTGTGTGGCGAGAGAGGTTGATGAGGGTCTAAAGGTCATTGTAAAAGTCTGGCCTTCAGTCTGAGTGATGCTGCTGGCATTTTAAACTGAGACAGCGTAAGGCGGTTACACACACACAGGGTTGCAGGGCAAATCGGGGTGTAACAAGTTTTCAATAGACCAGATAAATACTGGACAACCAAGGCTGGCAGGTAAGCTATTGCATGTAATGGGATTAAAGTAACATGATTACAGGAAAGAATAACCGTAACTTGTCATAGTTACTGTAAAAAACAGCTGCAGAGAGGGAGAAAGGAGGGTGAACAACAGACAGAGAGACAGACAGATGTAAAGAGGGAGACAGACAGTGAAAGACAGACAGACAGAGAGAGAGAACAAGAGAGAGATTGAGGGAGAGACAGAAACAGCGAGATATTCATATTTCCAGACAGACTCATAAGTCATTTCCAAGAACTGTGCTTTATAAAGAGAGGAGATCGTGTTTAGCGTCTATAAATTATTCAGGCCTAGACAGCGATGACAAGAGTAATCAAGTGTCTTTGACAACAATGTGGAAGTAAGACACACCAACACGGTGACCACAAGTGTTTTTGGACTGTGAGAACGCCGATGGCTGTAATCAACTTCTCATCCGTTTTGCACCTGCCAGGCAGAGCTATTGTCCGTGTCGTGGAATCACATCGGCGGGGAAACAAGGTGCCAGGTGATGTCACCTTCTATTACAACAGGTGGTGACATTACTTGGCACCAAAGACCAGCCAATAGCAGATGGCCAGTTCAGTACCCTACTTTTCACCATTAGATGTCAGGCTTCACCACAGATTTGGGTTTGGGGTTCAGTTACTCTTTAAACAGAAGATTGGCAAGTTGGTTAGCAAAGCCACGAAGAAACCTATGTGTTGCTGGTTCGATCAACAGTAAACATCTGTGTTGCATATTCCATAAAGCCTCTGAGCTTCAGCAATAAAACCACATTAATGAGATAGATTCTTATGTGTACTAGCTATCTCTAAGGATGAAGGAGTTGGAAGGTTGTTCCACCATTGGCTCCTCAAAAGAAGTGACTCATTTTGTCCTTTTCCATTGAATGATCCCTCCTCTGCTCACTCTACTTGCTCTTTAAAAAATCCCCTTCTATCTCTCTCCTTAGCTCTTATTCTATTTCTTTTCCCTGGCACTTTGCTCTCACATGATTGCTCTATGGTCAGAGGGATACTGTGTGGACACTAAGACCCTGACCTTTACACTCCTTATCTGTGGTTGCTTTTAATGTTGGTGATCTAGGAATTGACGCTTATTCTACTGTTGCACTCATTGTACGTAGCTGTGGATAAGAGCATCAGCTAAATGGCTAAAATTTAATGTAAATGTGCATTCATATCAGCCAGCATTAGCTAAATGCTGTTATAGAAGGCAGCAGCGGGCAAAGATAATTGATCTTTTGTACGTACAAGGCTTGCAAAATCTTGATCTCTGGTTTTGTATATGACATTTTTCATCATTTTCAAATCCTATTACATGTTGGGCATATTGGTCATGCTCTCTTATACTTAAATAAGATAGGCGATGCCATTAACAGTGTGCTGAAGCTTGCTCCACTGTTTGAAAGCATGGTAAATGATATTAACTTAATGAATCGCCATGGTTCCTGTTATTAGCCAAGGTTAATGGGGTCACTTCAATGGGATTGGGATTTCTCTCTCTCTCTTTCAGTGGTTTTCTATCTGTCTCTACCCTTTCGCTCCCTCCCTCTCTCTCTCTCTCTCTCTTTCTCATCTACACTGTATGTAACTCCTACATGGCCCGAGCCACCCAACCGAAGCAATATCAAACCACCGGTCACATAATTTTGTATGTACATAATACACATAATCATGTAACATAGATGATATATGAACCTATATTGTCGTTTAAAGAGCAGTTATTCATTATAAACCAAGCTAACCAAGGGCGATGACATTATAATATGTGGCGAATAATAGGAGACGTAATTAGTAATTTGCATAATCGGTTTAATTAACACCTTTGTTTATGAACGATCTACCGTAACATTGGATTATAAAGGATTAGGTGGTAACATGTTCCCCAATACCTGAACATGTTAGGAATATGGATATAAGAATAGTAATATATATATATATATAAATATATATGAATGATGTATAGTCAGTAACCTAGTGTCTTTCTTATGACATTGGTCTCTCCCCCACCTTTCTCTCTCACCTATAATAACTCATGTTTGAAACTTCTGTAATGTTTTTCCATATCAGAATCACAGCTCGTCCTTCGCCGTGTCTCGATTTATTAAGTCCTTCAAAGTATTTCCATATCTGAGGCAAGGCCAGTGTCCATCTCCATATACCTACACATACCAGGGAGCGGTACTTGACAGCCGACATATGAGCACATCGCATCACACATTCATACATTCATAATTCTGCCAGAGAAGACCATGCCTAGCCATGGAGGTGACAGCCATCTTATAGCGGAACGTATATCAATGTTATTGCATGACGTTAGTGTGAAATATTTATGTACTTTTGAACAACGTAAAGCTGTCAAATACGGTGTTAGCATGTAAGCAACCTGAGGTATACTGTGGTATGATATTCAATAGAGAACTTCCAAAGAGGAAGAAATATGTGTTGTTAATGTTATAGCCTAACTGCGTGCTATCGATTTGAAGAATACATTTGCATAAAAAGTGTTTCTAAGAAAGTGTCATGATATTATTCAACACTAAAACTTTGAATATACATTACTACTTCACAGGCCATTTTATATTCGTAATAAAGGGGTTCTTTTATTTCAAAGAAGTCATTATTATGCTGTAGGCCTAATCCCTCTCTTCCCCTTTCCTCTAACATCCTAGGTTTCTACATAGATGCTAACCCCAAAAGGCACAAGGGATAGTTACAATGAAATCCTGTGTGTTGGTAAATGTAAGATGTATGAAAGCAGGGCAGGAAACAAACTTTTTCTAGTAGAAACAAATTGCTGCTTATTATTAGATTTGATAATACTTTAATAAAAATGAGTTGTTGTAGCAGCAAATAATAGGATACAGAGAACATAGACACCAACATCATCCATGTGTCCCTGGTAGATTGTTTGCTCCATGCTAACACTTGTATTTATGCTAAAGTGTTAGCATGGAGCACCGGAGCCGATGATCTACTGGGGACACATGGATGATTTTGGTGTCTATGTTCTCATCACTTAACGGGGAAGTTGACCAACAGAACAATCTCCCCAAAACTTGGTGCATTCCTTTAAGAAGGTGTATGTATATGTGTGTGTGTGTGTGTGTGTGTGTGTTCAGTGAATTATGATCAAAGTCACCAAGAGCATCTCTCTCTCTCTGCAGCAGCACAAAATCCAACGAAATGTTTGTCTGCTTTCCTCTGCTCTCTCTCTCTCTCTCTCTCTCTCTCTCTCTCTCTCATTCACAGTCTTTTACATTGTCTGACTCAAATACCATTAAGTTTCTGTACATTTTAGGCCCATTGGTCAACTGATAAAGTTGTTTATTTATATTAGAGCACTTTCAGTAGCAAAGCAGATTTAAAAAAAAAAAATAAAAATAAGTACTTTACAAGATAAATAAAAATGCAAGAAATACAAAATGAACAATAAGTATTAAGAAAAACAAATAAAAGACAAAGGGCAAATGTGCAGAGTAGTTAATGTGAACAATATATAATAAGAAAAACAAATCAAATACAAAGGCAAATGTGCAGAGTAATTAACACAAGAATAAAAACAGAATACGACCATACAGACCAATACAGACCATAGTTCAAGTAAAAAGCGAGCCTACAAAAGTCTCTCAACACCTGCTCTAAATAGATGGCTTGGATGACTTACTCTACCACACATTTAGCACAATGACAAATAAATGTTCTGTCTTTTGCTGCTCTCTCTGTCTGGCAGTGTGAAACTCCTTCAAAGACTTTTGTTAAGGCCGTGATACAAAAAGTACTTGCTGCATCTAAACCTCATAATTTGTTGGGGTTCCTTTTTTATTTCGACTTGAACTGAACGTTGCCATGGGTCTTTTCCATACTGGCTATTTTCCAGGATCCCACTCAAAACCCACTGTGGAATTTCAAAAGCGCATGGGGGGGGTCAGTGGGGAAAACAAGGCGGTTTTTCCTCCCTCCCTGTGAAGTTGACTTTTTTTCATCTGCCAGCAGTGAAAATGTGTAATCTCTAGGTCTGATGATTTACAAAGACCTTCCCTTTCTGACTAACATGGAAAGCCTTTGACATGCAGAGCAACTTAACACTTTTATGTTGTTGGAAGGCAGACGTGTTAGAGAAGGCGCTCACATTGTCATCTGACTACAAAGGCTCGACCTCGTCAAAGAGAGCCATACACAAAGAAACAGCAGTATAAACAGCTTATTAAGAGATGACAGAGATAGAGAGAGAAAGAGAGAGAGAGAGAGAGAGAGGAGGGGAGAGTGTGTGAGCCATGCTGGAGTATATTTGCCTTTGTGTTGTTATCTAACTACAAAGGCTACAGGTTTAGAGACATAGACAAAGAAACAAGAGAACAACCAGATTAAAGATAGACAGAGAGAGAGAGAGAAAAAGACAGAGAGAGAGAGAGGGAGAGTGTGCTGCTGTCTGGTTTGCAGCATGTCGGCTCTCACATTGTTATCCAGTCACAAAGACTAGTGGTGATACACAGAGCGAGGGAGTTGGGCAGCACTATAGCTGGGTTTCCATCCAACTGTTTTTAATGTGGATGAATGGAAATGGCAAATTTAGATCCAATTTCCTCAATTATCCTAAAAAGTTTCTGAAGTGGAAAAGTCTTTTGTCAATAAAGAAATTACAGTATGTGATGCATTGGAAGCAATTTGTCAAATAAAAACTGATGTAGGTTTTGCATGATCAGCCCAAAGAATGGTTAAATCTCATTGCCCTATAGTTCAAAAATGGCTGGGGGCGTTCTGCAATGTTGTTTGTAAAATATCACACTGCCGTTTCCGGTATGTAAAAGGCCATCGTTGTTCTAAGGCCCTTCGTTGGTACCACAGAACTTGAATGAATAGAACAGTCTTTCCCATTCAAATCAATGTTCCAGGATGGTCGGAGTGGCGGCCATTTTTATGTGTACTGCTGGGCTAGCTTCCGTATAAACTGACTTACTCATCTGCACAGTTCTCAACAAGTGTGACACACTTTATGGCCTTAATGCCCAGGCTTGCGTTGTCACCATAGCAACTAACCCTTAAAATGACATAGTCGACATTTTATACTGTACTAGCCAAATTACCATGACAAACAGTGGAAAGACCGTTCTATCCATTCAAGTTCTGTAGTTGGTACATAAGAATATTGCCAGATCCATATTATTTGTTTTGGTCTTCAGACAGCATATGACCAACATTAGCTGCCACCAAAGAACTATAACAACTTCCCCAATACTAATCAATTCTTGACTCTTTCTGAGTCTATTTCTTCAGTTCAACCCATCTCATGGAAGTGCGCCTAATTCGCATTTCAATTTTCGAGACATTTCAAAAGTTTGCCCAAAATTGTCTTGACAGCTGGATGGAAACATATCTACTACCAGCAAAAGACATCAAAGTGAGTCACAGAGTCGAAATTTAGTCCAATAAGTTGTTCCGGTGTGCTTGACCAGCAATACCGAGGCAACTCCTTGCCCATCAAAGTTGCCTTAAAAGTTGCAAGCATCCTCAGAGTGATACAGCAAGACACAACAAAGGAATAAGACTACAAACAGCTCATTAAAGGAAAGAGGGAGTGGCAGAGAGAGAAAGGAGGGAATGGGGAAGATGAGAGGGGAGAGAAATAGAGAGATATTTAGAGAGACAGTCCAAAGCGACTTTGGTGTACAGTAACATCTCTCTGGCTTGGTTTAATCTCTGCCACTGTCAGCCTGCTTGACTTTTTGCACATTTTCTGTACTACCACAGGATTTTGAAATGCATTTATTGAGTATTTTTTGACCAGAGATCACTGGAAAGCAAACCAAACCCAAAGCTAAAGTGAAAGTAAAATAGTAGTAAATTATGAGAAGGCATATATATATTCAAATACAGAGAAATATACATTTTCAGAAAGTATTCCCACCGTTGTTTCTTCTGGTTTAAAGTTTCTAACTCGCATCGGATTCCTTCAATACAATCTTCATCAGAATAGTCAGACATATTGCATGGAATATATTCCTTATTATGCGGTTCATATATGTGTTATGTGGCACTTGTGAATGCCATTTGAATCCAGTTCCTTAAGCTAAAAAAAAAAATCCTAAATCATCACCCTTCAAACACGTAAAAATTGCAGAATTAGAATTTTTTTTTAGCTTTTACCAATGCACATGATCTGATTCTTTGAACAGTTAAACTAAATTGAACACATACACTGAGGGGCGAATTCACAAAGAATGGATTGCGGCCGCTAATAGCACCATGAATTGCGCATCATTTGCACCCGCTATTTGCTCCGTCTCAAGGACCGATTCACAAAAGATATTGCGCTAATGATATGCCAGCGCAAACACGCCCATAACCTGTTGCAACTGAGCGCAATTTGCCCCTGTTTTGCGTCTGATTGCAATTTGCCCCTGTTTTGCGTCTGATTGCAATTGCCAATGTGGCAAAGTATAAACGTTGCCTTTGCGCGAAGAACACAGTAGACAGGACAATGGCAGAGAGAAAGAGAAAAATGAAATTTTTAGACCGCGAGCTGCAAGTCCTGACGGAGGAGGTGCAGAGGCATTCCTCAAAACTTCAGGCAAGAAATTTAACCGGGACTGCGAGAAACCATATTTGGGATTTAATATCCCAGTCTGTCAGTGCTGTTGGTGTTTCCAAACACACCTTCAGACTGCAAAAGAAGATGGCATGATTTGAAGCGGAGAACAAAGGAGAATGTAGGGGAGCTTTATTCATTTATTTTTCATGACACAATTGCATCCTGTCACTGCATCCTTTGTTTGTCATTGCATCTCACTGCATCCCAAAATAAACTAGAAGGGCACTCGCGAGCGCAGACCTCCGCCAAGGCCAATCCAGTCTTCTATAATATGCAAATGTGCAAGCGCAACCAATATACGGATCCGCTCCAAAATTTAATGGGTTCTTCCTTGGCCCATGCTACACCCTTCCACAAAGTTTCATTAAAATTGGGCCAGTAGTTTTTCCGTAATCCTGCTGACAGACAGACAAACACACACACAAACGAACGGCACTGAAAACATAACCTCCTTGGCGGAGGTAATACTGTAAATGAGTTTGAGCGGGGCTGTCCATGGTGCTGAATCTTTAGGCCAAAATAAAGCCCACTGTGCTGACTAGTGAGATAAGTGAAAATATTTTCAGAGTGAGAAATTGAGTTGTATTGATTGTTTGGTTGTATATGTATTTGCATAGAAAGGGGCCAATTTTGCGCCAAATGTATGCATATTACCTAATTTAAATACGTGCAAATAGTACAGGAGCACCGAGACGCTATTTGCGTGGCAGCGCAGTTAGCGGGGCATTTCACCCTTTGCGAGTGCTTTGTGAATTAGACGGTTTCTTTTTGTCTTATTTGCACAGGTTTAGCGTCAGCAAAAGCCGCGCAATCCTTTTGTGAATTCGCCCCTGAATGTACAACATGTTAGGGACTCTTCCTCTTTTCATGAAGCACACTGATAAGGTGAATACAGGTAAAAGCCATTATCCTTTATTGATTTCCCTTATGTCTGTGCTAATCACAAAGGGGGAGATGTAGATAAAGAGAAGCAGACGAGCTAGCGAAGGATTTTGAAGCTTTGAGACAATTGAGATGTGGATTGTGCAAAGGAGCTGCAACTCAATATCAGGTTTTGGTGTTTGTGTTTTTGTGTCTACAATGCCTTCAGAGAAGATTCAACCCCCTTGACTTTTTCTGTATTCTGTGATACAGCCTGAATTCAAAGTAGATTAAATTCGTGTTTTGTCACTGATCTACAGACAATAACCCAAAATGTCAAAATTGATTTTTTTTCATTTTTTACAATTAGTTCACTTGTAAGGATAAAGGGAGCCAGGCAAATCTCGAGGAAAACCTGCTTCACAGTGCCAAAGACCTTAGGTTGGGCCAACAGTTTATGTTGCACTGGGACAACGACCCTAAGCAGCCAAATCAACACTGGAAAGGCTTCAGAACAAGAATGTGAAAGTCCTTGAATGGCCCAGCCAAAACCCAGACTTCAAACCTCTTGAAAATCTGTGGAATGACTTGAAGACATTCCTCATCCAATTTAACTGAGCTTGAGCAAATCTGCAAGGAAGACTGGGAGAAAATCCCCAAATCTAGATGTGCCAAGCCGATACACGCATCCAAGAAGACTGGAAGCCGGAATCACTGCCAAAGGTGAGTTAGAGGGTTGGATACTTATTTAAATGAGATATTTCTGTATTTCATTTTCAATAAATTTGCAAAAAATTCTATAACAAGCTTTCACTTCGTCTTTGTGGGGCATTTCTCCCCAAAAAAATCAATTTTGAATTCAGGCTGCAATACCACAACATGCAGAAAAAATCAATGGGGTTGAATATTGTCTGAAGGTACTATATGTGCTTCTGTTTGTGTGTGTGTGTGTGTGTGTGTGTGTGTGTGTGTGTGTTTTTGTGTGTTTGTGTGCGTGCGTGTGTGCGTGCGCATGTGTGTGTGTCATAGCGACATGACATCACACTATCCTCTGAAGTTATTCACACTGTTACCATGGAAATTTCACCTCCTTCCTTATTCAGCTTTGTTCATAAACTGTAAAAGGGGGGGAAAAATAAGGGGAATTCCACCCTAAAACTAAAATTGACACAACTATAATCAGTGTTGTCATCGAGAGACTGAAGTGAATGTGACTTCAGAGGGATTTGGGCACATTTACTGGTTCACAACTATTAGCACTAGTGAATGCAGCTTTACAGTGTATCAATATACGTCCTATTGACCTCGTCTATAAACACATTAGGATTAGGATTTTTTTAGGATCCCCATTAGCTGATGCAGAACATCAGCTACTCTTCCTGGGGTCCACACAAAACATAAAAGCATGACAACAGATAAGACACTTACAGACAAAACAACCAAATTATATTAAAATCAGAAAGTATAACTAACAATATCCTTTCTCACAAGCATATTACTATACATATTCTTCTTCATATACACTTATATATATATTGATATGCACTAAATTCATAAGCGCTGAATGTACATACAAAGTGAAATCTTACAACATATTTATATACATATTGATATTACTATCCAAAAGATTTTTTTTACAAAATGTGGTTACGGGCATAGGGCTATTAGGTGTTGCTTCACTTGTTTTTTAAAGCTTGCTTTATTGTGTGCTTTAGCAATCTGAGCTGGAAGTGAGTTCCATGCAACCATGGCACAATACTGTGCGTTGCTTTGATTGTGTTCTAGATTTAGGAACTGTGTAGAGACCTCTGGTGGCATGTCTGGTGGGGTAGGTATGTATGTTAGAGCTGAATGTGAGTTGACTATACAAACAATTAGGAATTTTCAATACATTAATGTTTCTAACAAAAACAAGGAGTGATGCTGTCAGCCTCTCCTCAACTTTCAACCAGGAGAGATTGACATGCATGTTGTTTACATTAGACCTTAGTGTGCATCGAAGGGCAAGACGAGCTGCTTTGTTCTGAGCCAGCTGCAGTTTTCCTAGATCCTTCTTTGCAGCACCTGACCATATCATTGGGCAATAGTCTAGATGTGATAAAACTAGAGTCTGCAGGACTTGTTTGGTCAAGTGTGATGTTAGAAAAGCAGAGCACCTCTTTATAACAGATATATTCCTCCCCATCTTTACAACAAGAGAATCTATATGCCTTGTCCACGACAGTTTACAATCTAAAATAACACCAAGAAGCTTTGTTTCCTCTACTTGCTCAGCAGCTACATTGTTTAGCATCAGATTCAGCTGGGGTCTAGAGCTCAAGGAGTGATTTGTACCAAATACAATGCTATTAGTCTTTGATATGTTTAAGACTAGTTTGTTGCTAGTAACCCATTCTAGTACTGTCTGCAACTCTTTGTTGAGGGTTGCAGTGATTTCATTAACTGTGGGTGCATACATGTATATGTGCTGTGTGACAGAGATGGCATGGGAGAAATGCCTGAAATTATGCATGTGTGTGCATGTGTCACCCCACCAATTTGAATTGTATATTTGTATGCTTGTGCAACACCTATAATCTGCATCTGGCCCTGTGTGTGTGTGTGTGTGTGTGTGTGTGTGTGTCTGTTTGGTATGCATATATGCGCAGGTGTTGGCAGTGTGTTCCTTCATGGTAATGGGTCCATCCGCTGCCTGTCAGACAGGTAATGCCTTTACAGACAGTATTCTCTGAGGTAAAAAAAAAACAACAGCAACATATAGATAGGCTCTTTTGCTCCGGTGTGTGATATACTGCACTTCCTATCAGAAGAATAGGGTGACCTTGTGGGTCAGCAGGCTGGAGCATATGCCTTATGCTTACAATGTCGGTTTGAATATGAAGTATTAAATTCACTGCATGACAGCTCAAGCACACACACACACACACACACACACACACACACACACACAGTATTCAGATGGTGCACCCAAGACACACTGAAGATCCGATCACCTAAACCACTTCTAGAGGTGATCAGAGACGCATTTGGCCTCATTAACAACAAAGTGTAAATGCAATGCGTCTCCAATCCACATATAGCAACTATGGAAATGGAAATAAACTTTAGCAAGTGGATCCAACCAGGAAGCCGATTCAAATGAAACAGGCAGCAGGCAGCTCAGATAGTAACATACTTGGATGAGGATGGATGATACTGTCAATTTTAAAGGGTATAAATATTATGAGTTTTGGAGCAGGCAAATGAATCATGCCAAAAGCAGAGGGTGGAAATAGTTTAGAGTTCAGGTCTATTTGGGGTGAAATGCCCCTTTAAGACATGCACAGCTATTAGAGTATCTGTAGTTATTCTATTATGAGACAGGTACAGGGTCAAATTTGGTACAAGCCGTTTATATGTATCTTCATATTATGATCACAGGTGTATATGCCATTATTTAGCAATGACATACACTATGAAACACAGCACACTGGTGCCAATAACCACAATGTAGCACAAGCTTGAGTATGTTTCTGCTTTTATACAATATTTACAACATTTTTCCAAAAGCATCAAACATTAAACAAAAGATACAAGCTTTGGGTTTTAATTTAATAACTGTATTTTGGCCCTCCGCCAACAAAAAAATGACTTCCCCGTTGCTAAGCAATAAACATCCTCCCTCACTTCATTCTATTGAACTGAGTGAATATATTAAATGTAAACAAGGCAGTGTGATACTATTGGAGGCATTAGGTGCATGTTTGTGTATTGCGGTGGTAAGCACTCTCTTGTTCAATCCCAATGTGCGGTCGGAAACAAATACAAAATATTTTGGATCTCACCATGGAAACTGACACAGACACTGACACACAGGCCCTAAAATACACAACTCACTGAGGTAAAAAAAAAAATTAAAAAAAACCTAGCATTTATCTAGCATGTGATAAAATGTGCATTTTGAAAATGTCATTTTCACAGTCCCTCTAAATAGTAATAGGCAAATATTTTGGAAACCAAATTTACATAGACTACAAAACCCAACAGTGAATGAGATAAGGTGGTCAGTATGTCCAATAATGCTGGAATACCCAAGTCATATCTATCTTTCTCATAATCAGCATATGAGCTTGTCTGAATCATTATTGTACATTTCAACTCAAGAACAGAAAAACTTTTTAACTTTTTTAACTTTTTGAACCTTTATTTATACAGGAAAAACCGACTGAGCTCCATGCGACATACACATGGCTGTAATGAATTATTAAACAGGCCATAGCCTATCAGGACACACTGATTCAATCGTCCAATCACAAGAAAGCAGACCAGGAGAATGGCATATTTAACCAGCCAGTGAGGGGATTTGAACCGGTGACTTTCCAGGTTTTCAGGTATTCAAAACTTGAGCATCCTGAATGATAGCAGAATATTAATGTGCCTATAAACACAGCCACAGCAGTCAGAAAACACTATTTACTATACAGTAGTTAAAGTGCCACCACCAACCTTGTAGTTACTAACACTGTAGGGCTATCCATGATGCTGAAATGCCCAGTAACCACCAACAGAGCAGCCTCAGTCCAACAAACAAGATTTGTGGGGATGGAATCATCTATATTTTTGACATATTGAGTAATACATTTCAGGTAACTTATTTTTTCCCCTCTTAAAATGGATATATACTGTTTTGAAATGAAACCCCAACTGTTTTTTTCCCAATATTGTTAAGTTTATTTTATTTGACATGTTGTCTGACATGTATGCAGCGTTGAAGTCATAATGAAAAGAAATATGACTTTTACAACTTGTAAGCTAATTCTCCATATCATAATATACTGTTTAACAATAAATAAACTTTAATTTTGTTGTTTTGCAGTTTTCTTTACTTCTACCTGGAAAACAGCATATTTTTAGTAGTTACTTAATGGCGTACAGTAAACATACATAATAATTCCAACCAATAATACCATCACACCATCAAAATTCCATTTCCGTGTGACTTTAAAGCAACACACCAAGGTTTTGGTCAACCTACCTGTGAAGTGATGAGAGCCTCATTCAGGGAAATTGACCAAATGACCAGTCTCCCAAAAACTTGGTGTATTCCTTCAAATGTTTTACCACCGGATTCATTTACTGATGAAACTTCCCAACATCCCTCTCTGTCTCCATTTCTCTCCCTTTTCAATTACTGCCAAAAAGCCAATGATATTCAGCACAAAGCCTCACAAGGCCTCGTCCTCATCACTCTCTGTCTTGTGCTGTTTTCCTACACAGGGTTCTTTGATTAAAGGATAATGCCAGTCTAATTTTAGTTTTCTCCTATTACCATTATTACTCATGAAAAGTCTAAACCCACTGCTGTATTTGCCACAGTCAGAAGCTCCTACTGTCTGTTCTGCTGCAGGTTTTCCTTACCTCCCGGAAGTCAAAAGCCCATTGTTTTCAAAAATCCATTAAAAACAGTTGGCAGAGACATACTGCTGCCTTGACTAATGAAATCCATCATTTTAAATTACACAATTATTGTATTGTTTCTAAAAATGACTTTATAACACCACAATTATTGCAGTTGCAGTCCTGTCAAAAGAAGTTCCATTCTGCCAGAATTGAATGTGAAGAGATCTCCGTCTCCAGACTAAAGTTTTGTTTTGCCTCTTCACTGCCACCAGAGGGAAGTAACAGTGCGCCGTAATGGAAAAAGAGAGAATAGTCCCCATTAAACACGACAATTAGATGTGCGGTAAAGTCATGTTATGGAAAAAATACAATAATCGTGTAATTTAAAATGATGGATTATGTTTATCAAGGCAGCAAGGTGTCTCTGAGCTGTTTTTCATGGAAATCAATGGGAGCCTATGACTTGGCAAACCTGCAGTAGAACAGACAGTAGTAGCTTCTGACTGTGGCAAATACATAGACTCTTCATAGGCATTAATAACAACAGGAAAAAAACTACAATTACATTGTTATTACCATTTAAGGTAGTGATTCTAGAACCAAAATGACTCAAAGAACTATGAATTTTTCATCACTCCCCTTTTCTTAAGAATGTACACATTCCTCCATCCTTTCCTCCCTATCTCCTTTCTCCCTCTCTCTCTCATCCTCCATGTCTTTCTCTATCTCCCTCTCCTCTCACTTCTCTTACATTTTGCAATAGCTGACAAAGTCTTTGCCAGAAAAAAGACTTTCAGAAGCGTGTCAAACGTTTACGAAAAGTTCTGTGCATGGGTTTTGTTGAGTGGTTTATTAAATGATATGTGCAAGCAGCTCCCCCTAGTGGTATATCTCCACCTGTAATGGCTTAACAGGGTCTTTCCAGTAAGGCACCATGGTGGGAGGCAGAACTGGTTTCCAGCAATTTACCATCAGATTAGACTGGAGAGAGAGAGAGAGAGAGAGAGAGAGAGAGAGAGAGAGAGAGAGAGAGAGAGAGAGAGAGAGAGAGAGAAAAGCAGACAGAAACATTTTGTTGGATTTCGTGCTGCTGCACTCCAAGCAAGAACATTTGCAATCATTCAGGCAGTAGATTACTTCTCCAAACACACACACACACACACACACACACACACACACACACACACACCAGGAACATAAGAAGCCACATACACACAACCACACAGTACACACCCCCTGTTTTCCATCTTCCCTTTATATTACGTTCTCTCTCTTTCTTTCTCTCTCTCCTGTAGATTGATGACTTGTGACCATCGTCGTATGCCCACGTGTCTCAAGGCTGAATAATAGCAGGCTGCTGTATTTCATCTGTTGGCTATAAGAAGAAGGTTACACACACACACACACACACACACACACACATTAATATATGCACACACTCATGCATGAATTCACACAGGTACATAACAGGCAGCCTGCACCTGCACAAACATACAGACACACATTCACACATAGGAATGGCAGTATAATACACACTCCGAAGCATGTGAACAAACACACACACACACACACAAAAGACACACACTATGTTTTACAGTTGCCTGCTGCAATGCCATCCAGGGCGACCAATGAGAGTTGAGCACTCCAATCAAATTGGATGTGATACAGTATCAAGGTTTTCTTTTTCTTGTATACAAGTCTGTAAAATATGAAGTTATCACAGGAGAAAGGGGAGATGGTTGGAAGCACCTCAAGGTCAGTCACTTCTGAAACAACTACACTACAGTTGTGGCTTTGTTTCGGTAAGTTTAAAGTAATAATCCACAACATTTTCATATAAATAAATGTCTGTTTTGCTACTATCACCAATTGCTATAACACAAGTTCTGTACCAGTTCATGAAATCTTTTACATTTGCTGTTCTAGATGGTGTCTGGTAGCTCTTTCCTGGGAAAAATCCTGTGTGTGTTTTATGGTTCCAGTTTGTTTGGAATAAACAGAAGAAGAACTGAGTAGTTAGCATGAGCAGTGATAGCCACCATGGCTGAACAGACAAAGAAAAGAGAAACTCAAACTGCATCAACAGAAAATCTAAGCGCTTAGCACCAAAGATGGAGACGACAGAAACACTTTGAGAAGAATGAGAAACACTTTATGAGACATTATCCAAGTGTAACTGTTAGTCCATCAGGGATAAATGCAATGTTTTTAAAAGTGTCATTATCCTTCAGCGCTGCAAATTTATTTTCTTCTCACCAGCAGAAAACATTTCTCTTGATTGTACCGCTACACATACCAATGTGCTCAGTCTTTGTTTGGGCCCTGAGAATTTTCAATGGCACAAGTGTTTTCGACATACAGTATCATTCAGAATGTCAAGGGGAAAAAGAAATTCATGTCGTAAAAATGTCTCCTAGTCCCAAAAGGAAAAGAAGGCTGCTGCCAAGGATGTGAGTGCATCAAGAGATTTGAGTCAAAGAGCTCCGTGTGGTGAATGATACCGACATCGCCCAAGGGGACCAAGCCAAGAGAAAAAACTTCTTTGGAGCAAAACAATAGTACTTAAGGGAAAATCAGAGACAAAGCTGTGACTTTAATAGCAAACTTGTATTTGTGACTCATTTCTAATGTGGATTGATTCTTTTTTTTGCATGTATATTGGTATATAATGTGACATGTGTGCTCAAGTGAAGTGTGGGATTTTCATTTCCAGCCATCAGTCTGTTGATAACATACTAAACCTGGCTTCAATTAATTGTGTTTGTTTTAAACTACTTGCATTACCAGATGGGTGTAAGATCACAGAAATCAATCATAGCAAAATAGACTGAACTTTCTGGCAATATGTGTTTTCCCTTACAGGATTCCTTTATATTTTCAGTTTCATGATTCCATACTCTTTTTCCAGATCGTACTTTCTTGCTTGGTGTTCAAACGTGATGTACCCAAAATGACAATGAAAAGTTAAATGACAAAAAAAAAACATCACTCTGTAGCGGAAAAGTATTCTTACAGCACCAATACAACTACAAAAAATGTCCAATCATATGTGTGTTGGGACTGAACAGCAGTTTTCCCCCCTTTGCCCAAATTCAAAAATGCCTGACCTGAAAATGCTCAATACTTCCATACTTTTACAGACTTTCCAGACCTGCCTGTGTGACAAACAGCCCCCATCTGGCAACCGCAACTGCAACTATCTGGCCCAAGTCTGGTTGTAAACTGCCATAATGATGTTTGTTATGGAGGGAATCGCACAAACTCTGCCTTGCAAATGACTCGGCTAATGACAATGTCATCTCCTGTTGTTTCCCTCCCAGCTATGTTCTGTCCCGTCCTCTCCTGCTGCTTCCTCCTGTCTGTCAGCGTATATCATGTCAGCGCTTCAGTCATCATCATGACTCACCGTTGGTAAGTGTTACTCAAACCCCCGGTGTGGTGTGGTGAACTGCCGTACTCGCGTTGTCTATGGGAGGAAATCGACATTGTCTGACTCCATTTACCTGCTCTAGCACGACTGCCACCCCACACTTCCACTGCAACACTCTCTAAAACACAACAACAACATGCAAAGCACTTAAAGGTGCTGCACATCACTGCCAAATGAAGTGTGATACCTTTGTATAATTACTGTAAACAAATGAGAGCATGATGATTGGCAGCCTCTATCTCACACCAGTGGTATTGTTAGTTCAAGTGTTTCTCAAAATTAGGACTACATTTCCCATAAACATGTTGGAAACATGTTGTTTGCACTGGAAGAACAGCGCCCTCTATCTGTATTGTGCCGTAAAGCAATCTTCCTTAGTGTTGTAAAGCAATCCAGTAGATTTCCCGCCAAATTCAATCCATTTGCACGCAATGTAAAATGCAGTGTAGAGGCCGGTAGAGGAACAACCATCTCTCTTGCTGGCAATCTTTCTGCATATAGACACACAGCACTTACCATCACCTCTCTCTCTCTCTCTCTCTCTCTCTCTCTCTCTCTCTCTCTCTCTCTCAGGACTTTGTAATCATCTCTTCTGACACTTCACTCTGCCCATCTGTCTCTCTCTCTCTCACACTCACTAACTTCAATTCACTTCATATCGAGCTTTATGAATCCAATGGCATGAATCCAATGGTAGTGGATGTTGCCAAAGCATTGTAGCCAACAAGGTATGAATACAAAATGTCACAGAGATACAATGAACTGATGCGCTGTAGATGCATGCAATATGTAAAATGCCACATATTCTCCACAATACTTCATGAAATACATACATTTAGACATATTGTAGTACAAGTCAGAAGCTAATTATTACTGAGGTTTTTAGCAAGATTAGATGAATTTAGCAGCAAAAAGCGAAGTGTTTTTCTCCTCCTTTCCAAGTACCACTGAAACTGTAAAGAAATTTGGGAGGGTGAATAATTTGGATTTTTTTATTTTTTATTTTGAGGTAGTATGCATTTATTGTTCTTTTCATATTTACACATCCAAACAGAAAGTTAACAAATGTCTGTCTGCCTCTTCATCCATTTTACCACCTCCCATGTCTCTCTCAGTTTCTCATTTTGTGCCATGCATCAGCATTACGCACAATGTAATTACAATAGTGAAGAAGAGAGACAGTGAGAGAGAAAGAGGAGATGAGGAAATTCAGAAAGCAAGACAAAAGGAGGGAGATGTTTCAGAGAGAAGTTGAGACACATGAGCTAGGAGAGTGGGGGGTATAGAAGACACTGACCAGGTGAATCCAAAAAATAAAATGGAAATTTGGTGTGTTTCTATCCATTTGGTTGAAGCAAAGAAATACGTTTCCTGAATGTCAGAAAAACATCCACCATCTTTCAAGAATTGATTAGTATTGGGAAAGTTGTTATTGTTCTTTGGTAGCAGCTAATGTTGGGTTATATTTCATGTTGTCTGAAGATAGAAACAAAGAAATGTACTTGGTAATATTATAATGTACATACTAATGGCCATATACATGGAAGCAGCAGCAGTTATGTATTCTGGCAGGTCGTGGTAGGCAGATATTTCACAGACATTTCAGAAAGTCCAAAGCCACTTGTGAACTGTTGTGCAATGAGACTAAACTAAGTCTACATCACTATTTATTTGACAAATGTGTTTCCATGGTTGTTTGTCGCATGACTTCTTTATCGACAAAAAACTTTTCTGCTCCAAGCGAAAATGATTTTGTGATACTGGGGAGATTTTATCAAAACACGACGCTCCTATTCAGCTTTTCTGACTTGATACATAATAATTTGCATGAAAATACTTTTGGATGTGTTGAATTTGAAAAATGGGTACAACTCGTGATAAGGAATCATAATATCTTAATATTTTGTAGGCTGTGATGCAAAATAGAAGGAGAGAGACGCATTGAAAAATGTCTGTCAGTTCAACAAAAGAGGCCACTGACTGCTTTGGTACACTGTGAGAGAGCCTCACACACACACACGCACACACACACGCACACACACACACACACACACACACACACACACGCACGCACACACACAACATTTAAAAAAACAATGTCACTCCCAGTTGCTCTCTCTCCCTCAGAGATTGTCAATCTCACTCAGTCACACACTTCTATACGTTTACACAGACGGTAACACACACACACACACGCACACACATGCACTATAGCTACAGTATCTGTCTGCCAGCGCTCGGCGACTTTCAATTAACTCTTAACTAGACTTTTAATTAACTCTGTCTGCTTTCATAAGGAGATGGAGCCGATGACTGGACGCTCGTCAAGCCAAACCAGGGGAAGGCCAGTAGGGCTTAATTGACTCTTTAACGAGCTCGTCAAAGCCCTAAATTGGCTCGTTAAAGAAAGAGGGGCTGCTAGGTAAAGTCAGTGTTGTAAGATCCTGGTCCAAATAGAGCTTTCAGAGAGACAGAGTTACCTAAAAGACAGCAGCGATGTTGTTGACACAGTTTTTTTGACAGTTTTCTTAATCTTTTTCTATGTATGTTCTATGGCTGTCATACTCTCATAATGCTTTAGTTTGCTTTTTTCATGCTTTTAATTAAAGTTTTTCTTCCTCATGTTCTGGTGCTGAAATTGTCACGTATGTTTATATACTAGGGATGGGACGATATATTGAAATTCAGTATATCGCGATACAAAAATGTGACAATACGTATCGTGGGGCAGAAAAATGAATGTGATATTAGCTACATTTTATTCTGCTGTAGTAATCACAAATGAGACGCTTGACCATCACAATTTCACAAGCTCCCCATCCAAATTATATTATTGACACTTTGTAATGACATTTTACATATATCATCCCATCCCTATTATATAGCCTACCCTACCCCATTTTCTCTATTCCTATTTATACTGTAAGTTTCTTTGCTGTATTCTATTAGTCTTTGCAGCTGCAAGGATCATTACAGTTTCATCTAATCTTATCCTCCAATAGAATATAATAGAACACATGCAAACACATCATAGAATTGATGCCGAGCCAGATATTCCCCTTGCATCACCAACCAGTCGTCTCTGTAGTTAGATAACAGCTGAGATGAGGAAAAGCCAGACATCTGTCTCTCTCTGCATGTGCGGCAGGAGAAACACCATGCTGACCAGTCTGCTCTCAGTGTGTTGGTGTTAATGGGTTTAGTTGAGAAACACGGCCTGCTGTTACAGATGTCTTCCCTTAACAGTGTTGTGTTCGTGTTGCTTTATTGTTGTTGCTGTATTGTTGTGCTGATGTTTTGCTGTTTCCTGTTGCTCTGCATGGCTTGTGCTCTGTCTTGAGAGTTCTTGTTTTGTTGCTGTTGCTGTCTCTATGGCGTCTTGTTGTCTTCGTTCTGTAAATTTGATCACTTTATAGGTTTTAAAACATCTCGCCAAAAGGACTGCAGTTGAAAATTAGCCAGCTGGCTAACACTGGCACATTTACAGAAATGTTGATTAATGTGTGTTGTCCTTATAAATAAATTTTAAAAAAAATTAAAAAACAGCATCTGAGGCTAATTTGGGTCAAAATCTCCACATGTTCTATGAGTTTCACACTGTTTTTTCACGGCTATAGTTTTTGAGAGAAACAATTTTTGGGTTGTGTACCATATTGATCAGTATGGTGGAGCAGGCTCATTCTGATGTCTTTTTTTGTGGGGTTTTTTTTTAGTTCATCATATTTGCTGTAATCATTGGTAGGAAATGTATTTAAAGAGTAACTAAACCCCAAACCCAAATCTGTGTAAAGCCTGACATCTTATGGTAAAAAGCATGCTACTAAAATTTCCATCTGTTATTGGCTGATCAGCCAATAGCAGATGGCCAGTTCTGTTCAGTAACATGCTTTTTAACATTAGATGTCAGGCTTTACACAGATTTGGGTTTGGGGTTTAGTTACTCCTCTATTGGTGATCAGTGGGAATCGCAACATCGATACAACTTCTCTCCCACACAAGTCTCTGCCACAGCCAACCCTATCAAGCAAAGCTGCACTTTACTTGGAGCATACGTCAGCACACATTCTAAAGATATTCCCAATTAGTTATCATGCAGTAGAGGAGAGGTTACTTCAGATATAATAAGGCCTTGAATCACAAATGGGACCGTGCCCAATTTCCCAACTGATGGAGATATATGTTATAAACAGTGGTGGGCTCATTATTCAAAGAAGCAATGCATAACTCATTACTTGTTACTTATCAGGATCAGTCAGCCTCCTCTCCTGTGATCGATCAGGAAACCAAACAGCGTTGTTGTCCAATCTTGCTGTCATCCTTTTACTAGAGAAAATCCAAGTAGTGGGAACACTTCCACCCAGAGAAAGTCAACTTTTCTACCATTTGTCATCTAACCCAGCTCAATCTGTGTGAGGATGACAACTAATTAGAGCACATTCTGATCATTCTAATTGGATACTTTATCTTGTCTCCATCTTTGTTACTCAGTGCTCATTGCTGTGGTGTTTCTGCACTGCTCTTCCCAGAGATCACCTGTCAATCAAACAGTGTGTCCAGTACTGTGACGTCTTCTTCCTTGGATTTTCTGTCAATGCAGTTTGAGTTTCTCTTTTCTTTGTCTGTTCAGCCATGGTGGCTATCACTGCTCATGTTAACTACCCAGTTCTTCTTCTGTTTATTCCAAACAAACCAGAAATACAATGTAAAATGCAAAAAGATCTACCAGACACTGGGTGTTTAGAACAGTAAATGTAAAAACTTTCATGAACTGGATATGAGTTGAATCACTATTGTGTTATAGCAACTGGCAATAGAGAGTAGCAAAACTGGCATTTATTTATATGAAAATGTCATAGATTATTACTTTACGTGTTGCCTGAAATGTTCTAGAGACATGGCACCTTAGCAACCAAACGGCACTAAACAATACAAAGTTGGTTACTTCATGCACCACAAAGCAGGACAATACCATGATTACATCTTTCTCTCTGTGTTCATCTTTCTATTTATCTCTCCTGTTCTATTTTCGATGTCTCTCTTTCTTTCTTTCTTTCTTTGGTTATCTGTCTCTCTGTCTCTCTCCTCTAGAGTCATCCATTACTACAATCGGCTTGCAACACCAATCATAAAAAACAAACCTACACACACACACACACACACACACACACACACACACACAGTGAGCTAACATAAGTGTCCATTCCAGCCTGTAGGAAACAGTGTGTAGCCATAAATCAATAGCAGTTGTGAAGTCAATGGCGCAGAGATTGGGACAAAAGGAGGCTGGGGACAGAATAACTGGACAACACACACACGCACACACACACACACACACACACACACACACACACACACACAGTGATAAGGATTGGTATAGAGAATAAAAGACTCATGGGGAAAATACTGTTGGTCCTAGTTTTTGGAATCTTACAGCTTTAGGACAAATGGTGGGTCAGCAGACTAATCTGCTTACTTCAGTATATACTCACCAATTCCTGAGTTCGAGGCCGGATACTTCCCCAAATATATCTTCCAGCTAAAATCCTCTATATTCAGTTGCCAAGTTGCTCTGTGCTCCTAATCTCCTCTTTATTTTGTACCTGTGTGTCTGTGTGTGCACTTGCATTACATTACATAGAGAGGTGGGCTGGTGATATGTGTGTGTGTGTGTGTGTGTAATACTGTCCTGTCCTCCCTCTGACACGCTGAGCCGTGGGTCGGTGATACATGACTGTCCTTAGGCCTGTTCTCTGCTCCCACGCATGAACACGTAAACGTGTGTACATGTGTGTGTGTGTGTGTGTGTGTGTGTGTGTGTGTGCCGGAGTTCTATCCTTTCCGGGACTAATTTAAGGTTAGAATTAAGGTTAGATTAATGTTAAGCTGAGGAAATGAATGCAAATAAATGGAATGTCCGCCTAAATGCAGTGAAAGAGTGTGAGCACATTGAGAGAGAGTGTGTGTGTTTAAGCATGCAGCCCACATCTCTCTCTCTCTCTCTCACACCACCTTATCAATATTAACAGCTAACATGTGGCATGACTTATAGGGCCATCCATCTCTCTCTCTCCCTCTCTCTCTCTCCCTCTCTCTCATACATACACACACACACACACACACACACACACACACACACACAAATACACAAAATAGACGGCTGACCTCCAGCAAGGGCCCTCTCTTCCAGGCAGGTTAGCCCCTCAGGGAGGCTCTCTGCTGGGCATAAATATTCAGACAAGTCCCAGGCTCTGACGGGGCCTGCATGGCGATGGCTAGAGTTGGAATAGGAATTCACAGCAGCATATCTGTCCCTGGAGGGCTTGTACTTGTTGATTCCCTATTGCTCATAAAGGTTTCGGCCGCACAGTGTCCAAGCGGGGGAGCATGGGGGTTGGTTGTGGTTGTGGGTCAGTCAGTCACGTCATAAACGGACCTGTTTTGCACCGTAATATCCGGGTTCAGCTGTGGGATGGGGTCCTGTCTGCCTGCTTGCTGAGCTGATAGTCACACTGGAATCGTTCCACCCAGCACATCCTGAATTTGTCAAGTCACCGGTGGCCTCAGCTCAACATTTTTGGAGGAGTAGCTAACTCAACCAGAGGTGAATATCAAATCCAAGAATGCAATGTTGATAGTTGTGTCCTTGTGGAGAACTTTTTTTCCCCAAGTTGTCCTGGAGAGAACAAACTTCTCAACAACACAAGAACAGAGAATGCATCTTTACAGATGCAGTTTGAGATAGACTGTGTGCTTGACGTCGTGCCGTCAAATAAGGCACACAGCCGCTAATTTCTCATTAACCGGCTCTGTACTGAAGACTAATTGCGCTGAGTTGTGGGGCTTCCCATTTGTTCTTGTCAGCCAAGTCACAATTTGATGCCGCCTCTTGTCCTGTGTTCTCAGCATTGTTCTGTTTTGGACACGTGTCACATATTGAGAAAGACTCAGTTAGGACTCAGTTAGCTTAGGTGCTATAGCACACTAGCTAAGTAGTCTGTTAGCTACCAACTAGCTAGCTAGCAGCTTTTCTTTGAATTCCTAGATTAGCTAATTCTGTTATAGCTGTATGAAGAGTCTTCCTTTAGTTCACACTAACCCAACCGGCTGTCTCTACTATACCAGCTAATTTTGTTATCTTCTTTTTTTCCTTACTTTTCTTTAATAAATGTATCTTTCCGCAATACTTTCAGTCTATAATGCTATGCTACACATGAAATACACTAACATTAGCTTAGATGTTGTTGCTAGCATGGCCAGATGTCCCCATTTTTCAGGGACAGTCCCCAGATTTGGTGCTTTGTCCCCAACTGTCACTGGCCCTGAAAATGTCCCCGGATTTCCCCCTGTCCAGATGGCATTAGTATTACCAGGAGAAGTCTGGTGATTGTCATTTTTACCTCAGGACCACGGACAGCCAGATGGGATTAGTATTGCAGGACAACATTGGTAATGTAATGTAGTAGTAGTGCTACTAAGATTTTAATGAACAACCCAGAGGGCATATATGTATTACTTTATTAGTTATTGTATTATTCCTGTCAGATTCTGGAATACGTCTACTGTGCAAAGTATTTGTAATTTATGAATCATATACCAAGGTAGGCCTACTAGAACTGACAGAGGACGTGGGAGGATTGTCGTCATTACACAAGTGACTGCCATTTTTAAATACCCAGCTGGCGTAAACAACTGGAATGGAAGTGGAAAGCTTAGAGAAAGAGAAAGTTCAGAGAAAGTTTAGAAAGAGACAAAATAAAAACAATGGAAACTGTTGGAAGTGGAGGTCACATGACTGCTGGATTGGAGCACAGGGGCACTCCTTGGAAGCAGGCACAGGTGTGCTCATTGGGCAGCTGGCACAGGTGCATTTGAGTGTCCTGAGTTCAGTTCATTTTCTGTCTGCACTTCGGTTGAGGAGGTTCCTTTTTTCCTTTGTTCTTTGTTCCTGAGTGCGTTGAGTGAGTAGTTTATTTCATTTTATTTGATATTCCAAGTCATGTTCACTTTGTCATTGTAAAGTTGTACGGCCAAATCTCTTGATGTACTGTATGAGTATCATTAAGAGTTGTTCATTGAATTTGTGTTCAAGATAATGTGATTGAATTTAATTTGTACGTATACTTTCTTTCAATTGTAGAAATAAAACCACTCAACACCTTACTTTGACTGAAGTAAAAGAGAATAATTGCTTTGAAATGGGACCTGCTAACTGCTTCTCCATCTGTGCTCATATCCACTAAGTCAAGTCCAGTGCATTCCTGCGAAACAGAAACCAACGAAAAAACACACACAATGGGAAATGGGAGAAGAGCAATCTTAATTACACAGTGTACAACGTGAAATTGTTTTTGAAAAAAAGTAGAGATATAGGTTGTGTTGGAATATTGATCGGTAAGTAGGAAACAGCAGCCAGTTGCACCAGCTGAACTTAACGGTTGCCCCAACTGAAATAGTTACAATGTAGACTTAAGTTACAACTTAAAACTTACACCTACCTCCTACTAGGTGTAAAGTCCTCCGTAAAATAACCGTTGGCACGGCGCATCAATTTGACAGACATTTTTAACTTGCAGCTAGGAGGAGCAGGAGGGACAAATCCAGGGCGGTTTATGTCGGCAACGCGTCCTCCGTGACGGATTACATCCTTTTGAACAGTATGATGATTTTGAGTTATACTCGTGCTTTCATTTTCCCCGAGCAGAGATACGCACACAGCATCAGAGCCTAAATTAGGCTACATTTTATAGGCTTCCCCAGTGGTGCGTTCAGACTTGGGTGTTAGCCAGTATTATAGAGTATTATAGACACTTGGGGTGATTATTTGTATTCATCTATGCAGAATACGTACTTTACACAGCGATTTCATAAAGTTTCCATGTGTCTGTCATGCATATTTTAATAATCCGAACATCAGCCTCCCAGATGATGTAACAAGCTACATTCCCGATGTGTATATTGCTCCACTTCAATTCACTTCACTTGCTAAGGAGAGATGCTCCAGACATTCAGGTAGTATGGAGAGTGACAACACTGCGGGGGGCGGGGGGCGGGGGGCGGGGGCGGGGGGGCAGGAGGAACCACTGATTTATATCTTGGACATGAGTTTAGATCACTGAACTGACGCATAACAAATCTACAACTTTCTTTCTGGTTAGATGATAGTTGTTGATTTTAGCTCAAGGTGCGGCCCAAGGAGGTTCTCTATTAACGGTGCGGCAGGGGAAAACATCACTGTCTGCGACAATGTTTTGGTTAGCGGTCCGTTTACGCTCTACTAGTTAAGATGTACCTTAAGTCTCATGGTGCAACTAAACAAAGACACAACTTTAGTGTCAAACTAACTAGTTTCAACGTAACAGTTAGTGTAGACTTTACACCCTAACTTACGATAGAGCTTACATTCAGCTGGTGCAACTGGCTGCAGGTCTCTATTTATGTCAACCTAGGTTAACTGCTGTTGCTATAGTTACACATATGTGTTCTGAACAGGGAACCACATGATCAAAATCATAATGGAAAACCAAAGGTTACGGACCCTGTGTCATACTGTGACTCATACATACCCAGGCCCAGCAGCACAGTACTTGTGCAGTGGGAAAAAAACACTCTTTATTGCAGTGTAGGCTTGGGAGCGGAGCTAAGAATATCACTGTGTTGTTTGCTTGAGATAAGCGGGCTTCCAGGTTTTGGTGGCAAATTATATCAGATGCGGGGACTTTGCCATACCTTAGGGTTTACTGAATGAACACCCATGAATTGAACGCAAGGGTGCAATCACTGAGCATCGCCAGAAATTGCTCTCTCCTATTTTGGTGGATGGCCTGAATCACCCCAACCTCGACCAAATAGGACTATTCTTTTCTATCTTATCATCACCATCTGTTTACCCTTATGCTGCTGAGCCTGTTGGATGTTAGGTGTGTTTTGGGCAGGCAGGGGAAGTAAATGGCCCTAATGTATTTGGACACTTAACAATAGCAGGGTTGGGGAGTGAAAAGAAGCATTGCTAGAAAAGGAAAGGAAGGAAGGAAGAAGACGACTTGCTCCGCTCACATTTCTTGACCATACTTTTTCAGTACTGTGATTTAGAAAATAAGGTTTGGACTATGCAAAATATGCTTTATCAAGTTCTTCTACAGTAGCGTTGGGTTGCACACTGGCAGAACTTCAGAAATGAACTACTTTCATTCTTAGATGAAAACACTGGGAGGCTTTTTAACACATGCATACCTATACACACTTCAAAGGCAACCAGCGCTTTCCTCCATGAGGTCTTGTAACAACAATTAGACAGCCAGCCAAACTCCATTCACAAACAACATGCGAGTCAGGATGTAGCCTTCACTCTCCAAATTAAGAGTCTTGTTTTAAAATGAGATATCCACCTTTTCAAAACCTTGACTCTCTCACAAAATGCTATATAGCACAAAATGATAACAAATTATGACCTTTTTTAAAGGATGTGAGGCATTAGTTCATGAAAATCTCATTTACAGACTGGATCCTACTATTTTAGAGATATTGAATCATTAACCTCAGGTTTGTTTTTTTCAAAATTGATATAGTGATTTGGAATGAAACCCTTCAAATATGTAATGCTCAATCAAAGTGCAAAAAGGCTGTGTTTTGGGGTTTACGTCCTGCCAGCAGGAATTTAATACCAAAACTGTGTGCATTGGAAATCACTTCAGACTTTACTTACTACGTATTGAGCGTATTCTGGCAGCTGCACACATGTGCAAAGGTGTTTCTGATTAAGACATATGACTTACATTCTTATTGGATGCATACTATCTGGATATAGAATAAGTCTAGGGAACCTACTGTAATGACATTTTGAAGAAAAGCACAATACTTTGCTGTGTAATAATAGTCACAACTCTAAAATGAATATCCTTTTTGGATATGAATTTAGTTGATCTTCCACGCTTCAACACAATTTCACTTTGGCTTGGATCTACTTTTATAAAATCAGCTTACTTCTACAAATGAATGCCATTACATATGATTGCAGTGATAGTAGCCTAAAGCTATCCAAAAGAGTCAGAGCCAGAGGCAGACCACTGGAGAATCTGATGGTCAGAAATGCATAAATTAAAAATCATCTGCATTGTACTGAAAAACCCCATTCCTCAAAAACTGTCAGATGAAAAAAATGTGGCATCCCAGGGGGCCAGGCACTGCAGTTGGCTGATTTCAACATTTTGCCGAAAGCGCGAGTTAAGCAGCCCATGTCTGAATACGAATAGCTTTCCCCCACGTATCTCCAAATAACTTAACACAGCCAACTGGGAATCGCAGCCAAAGAGCATACAACAATTGCCTGAAAGTCAGAAGACTAGTCTAGGGAAACCTACCCAAGCCTTTACATCATGGAGGCCCTGTAGTATACAGCTGAAAGGGTTCTTAGGGAAAAATACAACAGCGCTATCTAATTTCATGAAAGCTCTCAGAATCTCTAATTTCTTTGAGCTTGTCACCAAACATTTCCATATAGTGCGGTTGGAGCGGATTCCGCTGTGTTGATGTGATTTGATTCGTTCTAAAGTCGAAGTGTTGATGTGATTTGATTATTGAAATTAAGGCTTCCGTTCAGCAGGACGCCAATCAGTTCCGCTTCAGATGGTAATTTTCTCTTTCTCGGTGATGGCAATCACTCCTCGCTCCATCCTCTCTTGCTGGTGACAATTTGTATTCTTCTCATTTCTCTTCTGTGGCAGTGACAATTATCCCTGTCTCCAATCAGAGAGGGAAGTTTCCGTTGGGAGAAAATCTCATTAGACTGATTTAGGAAAGCCTCTGTTGACTGTAAACAACGAGGAGACGCGAGCGTACACACTCTCACACGCGCGTACATGCCGTCCCTGCCAATTTTCTCATTGAGCTCTATGGGATAATTCGCACAGCCATCAGTTAGTCGTTTCAGTCTTTCTCATTTCCCCTTACCATGTGCTTCATACTAGCTCTGAGAGCCAGACATAGTCACATCTGAATCATAGAGATATAATGGAGGAATAGGAACTTTGGTTTGCAGACTTACAGAGGCCATTGCACAGTAAGACTTTTGTACCACACACTAAAAATAAACAGTTCAATGAATCTAATTTTGTTTCTGGACACCCAGAATTGGGGGACCGTGAAGGAAAATTGTTGTAGCTCTGCAACTGCTCCCCTTCAGCAATATCACAGTCAAACCTCCCATTATGTGCGGTAACAGCAGTCTGAGCAGAGCTTAACTTTGGACATTTTATTTAGGGCACACTGTTCCCGTCAGGACGGAGGAGCTCATGAGAGGATAACAAAGAGAAACTGGCCTGAATGGGAGACAACATGATGCATACTGTAATTTCTAGTCTGTATGAAATGACGAACAAAGACTTGGTCACGGCCAGGCAGCATGACTGAGCGTAACTCGCGCCTCCCCTCCCCTCCCTGCTTGGAAAGCCATGTATTAAATAGACCTCTTACACTGTTATATATCATCAATCTGTGATGTTCAGTGCATTCCAGATGTTATTTTGTGATGAAGTGTTGTAATTTACCTTTTTTGGTGTACCCACTTTTCCTCAACCTGCCTCGTCTACTTCTACTTAAGTTAGCGATTTCCTGCATTTCCCAGAATGCCTTTCATCAACCCTCAGAAACTGGGCCTGAACTTGTTGCATTCAGCTGTGGGTTAAACCTGTAGGTGGAGCGAGGGATAGTGATAGCATAGTAAGAACAAGAGAGCAAGGCCCAATCCCAATGTCCCCCCTACGGACTGAGCCCTGAGCCCTCACGGACTTAATTGACGTCACCTGTGTGCGCAGCTGTAGCGCCTGAGTGCGAGAAGTCATGAGGGCTCGAAATGGTATAGGAGGAATGGGACAGCACTTTGTGGCATCACGTGTTGCCTTGACGACGTCAGACGTTACTATCCCCCGTCAATTAACCCATTTGTAATTTACTCTTTGTTTGCGCTTTTGTCTAAACAGCATTATTAAGCTAAAATGAAAAAAATGTTGATGAATAATGTTGAATAGGCCTACATATATGTTTTGCAACATTGCACAGTTTATACTGTGCTAATGGATATAGAAAATGCACTTTATTCTACTAGAGGTTAATCTGCACTACATTACAATATGAAAAATATGTCAAAAAAAAAAAAGATAACAAGAAACAGTAGGAGGTACATTGAAAACAAAAGGTACTTTTAATAAAGCTTAATGAGCACAAATAAACGCATAAGAAAGCAAAAGGCTATATTACATCCTTAAACGTTTAGGAAAACTTAATTTTCTTTTTTCTCAAATTACCTGTTTTAATGTTGCAATTTTTTACAGTTTTCTCTAACTGTATCTTGCATGTAGTTTCATTCCTGTTTCTAAGTTCTTGTTAGTTGTTTTTTTTGTGGTTTTTCCTTAATTATGTTTTTTTTTCTTTTGTATCGGGTGTATTTGGCTGATATTTTCCACATACATGAATATTAACGTCACAAATGCTATGAACTGTGGGTAATTCCCTCAAGCAAAGTCTACAGAAATGCGGACTTGCTGAAAGTCTGCATAAAGGGCTCATAAAGTCCGCCAGTGAGCCCTCGCGCACTTACTGATTTCACAGTGGGACAGCCCTGAACCCTCGCAGACTTGTTGGGAACGCGCGTCAAGGTCCGTGAGTCTGTGAGTGCGGACATTGGGATTGGGCCCAAGAGTTTTTCCAGTTGAGAAAAAGTGAGTCATGCTTCTTACCCAAAATGCAACATGTCATGTGGCTGCATTGCATTCTGGTCTATTGAGGCTACTGTTTGTGGACACATTGGTATCTCTGCTTCTTCAAAGTCCATTGTAGCTGCACTGGAAATATATCAATATGACGTCATGTTGTCTATGTTTGACCAGTTATCCATGGGAATAAGAAAAATACACTACCAAACAACATAATGACCCAGAAATACAAGATACATCACCAATAGCTGGTTTTAACAGTGTCGAAGATAAAATCCAAAAACACTTTAAGTTAAGAAGGACTATGCACACCCACTGCCTATACTGTATGTATTCTGTCTCATTGTGCACCTGTTAATGTAATAACCTCCCATTAATGCAATAAACCATTGTCCTCTGAAGTGTGACACAGTTTTCTGGCCCAAATAAGGGATTCCTGATCCCGCCACCTTTCAGTGTAAAATGATTGCCTAACTACGTCCAACGCTTGAGAGGTCAATTAAGGCAAACACAGTTTGCAGATAACAGTGTAATAATTATGTTATGTTAAGAAAATTCCCCATTAATGTAATAGAAGTTGCCTACAACTGCTGTAATATTTTTTTTCTTGTTAACATAATAATGATTACATTGTTGGTTTCACTACATCAACGGGAGGGTTGAAATTTTCAGTTTTGAAAAATGTAATAACTGAACTGATAATGTAATCATCAAAGTGGATACATATTCATTCTTTTTTAAATCTTAGTTAATAACCATATCTGTGAATGTATGACAGTTGAGTATTGATTTTTGACTCTTTTTTTACATTATCAGTTCAGTTATTACATTTTTGAACACTGAAAATTTCAGTCTTCCCATCAATATAATAAAACCCAGTAATAAAGAAGTTATTACGTTAATGGATGGTATCTTTTATTATGTGGGAATTTTATTGGGAAACTTATTACATTAATGATTTATTACATTAACATTTGTAACAGGACCAGCGAGAAAGACTGGGTTGGTGGGAACAATATGGACTCCTGTTGATTCTTGCCTCAACTTAGTTTCAACACCTGATCCAGCTGAAAACAATCTTAACTGACATTCTGCACTTTCGTCTTGCCATTTCACATCCCAACTAAAGAGTATGGAGCCAAAACAAACAAAAAAGACTGTTGCTGGCAGAACGAACTGCGTATCACAGCCAAAGGACTTGAAGTAGATCATCAAAATTCTGGCAATAAAACACATCTATCACTGCTGTAAAGAACAGCTCCAAAAACCTGCCGAATGTTATGTTTTGGATGGTTCTGGGGTTGGATTTCCAGCTAAATCTTTAGATTCCTTTCCCTCAGAGTGAAGAGAAATGTTTTATCTCGTCCCGTTTCCCTCCAGAAGCCGCTCCCAGAGAGAATTGACTGTGTAATGCAGAGATAATAAAACAGAGCTAATGAATCTATTTTTAGACGTCACATCTTTGCACGCCCAAAAGTTTGCCGCCGATCCTCAAGGCGTACTCGTAATCATGCAGCAGAAACGTGACGAACAACTCAGACTTCTTCTTCTACACTGTAAAACTTCAACACAATTAGTCAGTCAGTCAGGATAAACATCTTCCTCTCCTCATGGCCAGTATCCCTATATGGAGGATTTAGGGTATTTATGCACCGCAGTGTCCTGCCTGATATTGGCATATCACAGTTATTATATTTGTATTTCCACTCCTGTCTTTCTGGCCAGGAGAACTTCTACTAATTCAGGACCATCTTAAAAATCACTTTTTAAAACACATTTTAATAGACTTGATTTTATGTCATTTCTTTTGAATTTGCTCTCTTTTAATTGTATTGTTTCCTTTTTTATATTATTTGTTTTAATTCCTTCTTGTAAAGCACTGTGTAGGTCCTACATTCAGGCAAGCACTACATAACATTTACTGTTAGTATTATTATTATTAGTATTAGCAGGAGTAGTAGTACTAGTGCTATGAATGTTATAAGACCATATCTACATTTTGGAAAGGGAATATGACCTTTACGTGGACTAACTCAAAAATGTCCCAAATGTCAGCAGAACATTGTGTGCATGGCAATGGAAATGCATTTTTTAATTGTGATTTGAGGTTGTGAAACTCCTTTGATGAGGGGAGCAGAGGGTTGATGTGTCACCCATCTAACTGCTGCCAATTATCTTAGACATAACTGACAAAGAGAGGCAGGATGGGACGGGGAGGGCGGGTTGAGAAACAGAAAATGAGAGACAAGCAGGTAATGAAAGAGACATAAAGACGTACCACAAGGGATGATGACACAGAGAGAGAGAACAACAAAATCACTGAGAGAGAGAGAGGAGAGAAACAAAATTAAAGTCAGATTTAATCAGTTGTTCTGTGCCTGGTGCTTCTGAAGATAAAAGTGGGAGTTTCTGTGGCTAGAAATGTAGGGGGTAACTTGATTCTTAAAAAACATTACATTCCACAATTCTATGCATTTCTCATCCCAATCAGACTCTCAAATCTGATTTAGCCGCATTGTTGTCGAATCCACCTACCCTGATTTGGAGGTGTTAAGGTTCACGCTGTGAACCAATTAGACAAAGTCTGGATGCAGTCCAGCTACAAGCAGACAAAGAGGCAGACAGGCAGGCAAGAGAGCGATAGACAAGCACAAGTGAGAAACAGGATGGAGGAATTTATAGATGGAAGGTGAGAATTCACACAAATGAAAGACAGACTGAGACTGCCTGCTGTAACCACTGGAGCAGTGTTATTAGGCGACAGTGTTGCTTGTACCTTATTTAACACATTTTATAATTTGCCTAATTATGCATGCATTTAATATGCCTGCTTCATTTTTGTAATGCATTTGTAATTACATTCATTTTAGATTAGGGTTAGGGTTTAAAACACTGTGTAAAATGACAAATGTAACCATAGATGTATGACAAGTTTTCAGTCCTGTGTAGCTCAATGGGTAGAGCAAGGCACTAACACTGTCAGGGTTAGAGGTTCAATTCCTATTAAAGCCACCCATGCTGAAAGGTTTTCATTCATTTTTCCTTTATCTTTGTCAGTATGTTCTGGTGTTCTCTCTCACACACTGCATACATGCCTTAAATTTCTACATTTTGTTTACTTTTCATTCATATACTTTTACTTAAATAGGTTCTACTGTTGTAATTGTCAGTTTTAGTTTCAGTAATGCCACCCTCTTTTTTATTTGTGATTTAATTTTCTTTGCTGTATTCTATCAGTATTTGCTGCTGCAACAACCCAGTTTCCCCATGGGGAACATTAAAGTTTCATCTTTTCTAATTTAAATGTTTATCTAGTATCCTCACTTTTATATGCCTACATATTTCATAAATGTACCGTAACTTAGGCTACTAGCCTACAGTAGCCTTTTTTAGATGTAGCATCACAGTAGCAACAAAAGCCTGATTCACATTGAAATTGGGAAAAACTGGCAGTAAATAACAGTAAACATTAAATAACACTAAATAACTGTTTGCGGAAGACGCTTTGTCATAAGTAGATAGTTTACTTATTTTTCTCACAGATTATAGCTAAGAGGAACTTTATAGCTACTTTAGCTATTTCTACTTTTGCCATTTGGTTTTAACTTGTTGTGCCATGTTAGCTAAGTTAGCTAACGTTAGCTACAGCCTCACTTTAGTTAAGATGTTAACTGAATGCCACATAACCTAATTTATCACTGACTAAACTTATTAATGTTTAGCCATCCATCTAAGTTAGCTTAAGTGACATTCAGCTCACTAATTAACACACAGAGGATGGCTAAAGTAGACATAGCTAACGTAGCTTAACCATCAATGTTGCACAATGTTGCCCTTAGTCAACAGAAAATCTTTTTGCAGCGAACACCTCCCAGTAGGCTATATACATATATATGGTTGAGATATAACAAGTGGGTGAGGGAAGCGGAGCAGCAGGAGCTCATGGTCTGGTGAAAAGGTAGGCTATTTTAAATGTAAGTATTTAGCAAAAGACCAAGATACACAATAAAAATATGTTAATGTGCATGAAGAATATTTTTCTTTTTTACATTTTGTGTTTTGCTATATATTGGAAAAGTTTGTTTTCTTTTCGTTGCCTCAGGGCAACATTGTACAGTGAGATACTTTTCAGGACAGTATCATGCTCCATGCAGGATATGCAGTTTAAAATGATGGCCTTGGTCAATGTTTTGGATAATATATCAACTGCTATTCACAGGAAATGGAGACAAAACTTTTCTACGTGAGAATGGAGCCCCAATAGGCTGTTAGGTCCATTCCCTCAGATAGTGGGGATTGTTTTGCACAAGTTTTGTCATGGATAAAGTCCTTGTTTCTACTTTTTTCTATTAAATATGGAGAAGAAATCCATTATATTGCTTGGCATTTTAGTACCCGTATGGCACAGCATTGCCCTCAGGCAACAAAATATTTTTGGGGATTTGGGGGTGAAAGTAAAATAAATGATCATTGATACGTTATCAGGGGCCCTAAATAATCCAACAAATAGGGTAGAATAATTCTTTTTCCATGAAAAACAACGTGTGCAGTAGAGATTTAGGTCCTCTTAGCTACAATCTGTGAGGAAAAGAAGTAAATTATCTACTTACTTGTGACAAAGTGTGTTCTGCAAACACAGTGATGACTTGATAGCTGCCAGTCTTTCCTAATTCCAACGTGAATCAGCCTCTTCAGCAAACTTATCAGGCCAGCAGCAGCACTTCACTGCTCCCGGTTCTCTGTTAGCTTTAATCTTTTCACCCAGTCCTCTCTTTGTTTCTTGCCTGTTCCGACTTTCCTGATGGAAACTGAAAGAATCCCAAGAATCCATTTCCCCTCCAAAACCTCTGTCTGCACCCCAAACACGACATTTCTTCAGTCATTTTGCTGCAGTGTAGACTTGCTGGTTTCAAATTAGTTCAACCCTAAGTCTTGAAAACATTCCATGATAAATCAAATCATTATCATTATTATCCAGATGTGATAATGATAAAGATCTACTAAATATGTAAATCACATCTATCATTGCGCATTGATCAAATGATGCTGATGTTGTGTGTGTCTTGTGATACACACTGCACGCACTGCATTTCATATTTCTAATATTACTATCGATTAGATTGGTGTAATATTGTTGGAAAACATATTAATCACATTCCATTTCTCATATGTCATGAATGAACACAAACACACACGCATATACAGGCACACACACCGCATATTATGGGCCACAAGGCTAAACAGAGTAGGAATAACAACGTATAGAATTATTGATCCTTTCTTACAGCGGCAAAAGAAAAACAGAATGTCAACACGCGCAACCTTCACCTGCCCCAGTTATTATATTTCTCCCTCTCTCTCTCACACACACTCACCTTTGCCTTTTATCTCCAGTTAACCTGTAACGAGTGTATTGATTAAATTTAAATGACTCATTCTGAAACACACATACCACATATGAATCAAATCGCGTCAAACATACATGAACGGAAGCAGAAATCACGCCAGAGAGAAATAGTGCAAAATTCCCCACTGTTTGTACATTAATGGTGATATATACTGTAGCACCAGCAAACACACAGAATATATAACCATTACTGTCCAGATTGTACTCTCTAGTTTGATTTCTGCTCACATTCATTTTCATAACGCTCTGTGTGTATGCGTGTGTGTGTGTGTGTGTGTGTGTGTCTTACAGTCGTGAATGGATTAGATACTGGGTCTTTTGCTGCTGTCCTCTGCTATAACTGCTAACATTCATTCTCAGAAAACTCTTAGTTGTGAAAACTGATCAATATGTTGATTTTTGAGGGTAATTTGTGTGGAAGTAGCAATTCCTTCCTTTTCAACACTGTGGGCGAGCTTAATTTAGCCTTGCCTGGTTGACAGCCTCCTGTAGAGTACTTACTAAACTAAACTAATCAGTTAAAAATGACCCAGTGAAGTTGGGTTGGACTCTCAGGCTAAAGACCCAACCGAACATTACATGAAAATTACAGGAATTCTCCTTTTGCACTGTTGGTTGCCTGGAAAACAGTTGTTGTTGTACTAGGAGTTTGTAGTTTGATCATATTTATTGAAACACACTGACACTGTTGAGATGGTAATTTACTGTTTCTTTAGCAATCTGTGATATGTCAAGTGAAGTTTGCAGTGCTGGTTGATTTGATAATGGCACTTGTATCCAGAAATATAGCTAAAAGTAATTGCAAAACATTTGTTATGCTTTAGAGGCTGTCTGTATGTTTATTAAATTATTGGACTTTTTATAGAAGAAATGGAAGAAGACCCAAGGGGAAAAAATGTAAAAAATAAAAGTATCATGAAAAAACAACATTGATGGAACTTATGTCCTCCTCCAAGGCCAGACCTCAAGATAATTTGAGGTCTGGAGAATTTTCACCTCTGTCTTTTGCCGGCTGGATTGGCGTCAATTTTAGACTCTGTGTTAATGCAAGTATGTGCTATATATAAAATGACTGAGATGAAACCGCTACATAAGTTGTGCCTGCAGGAATTATTAAAAGGTAGCGATGTGTTAGCATATTTGCCTACAGGCAATGAGAAAAGTCTTACAGCTAATGTAGCCTCAATTTCATTTGGAGTCTGGACTCACAGGACTAAATGCACTACATTTATACAAAGCTGCTGATGCCGTGCAGTTACCCCTTCCCATTCCTCACTGACCCATAAAAGTGACATCCAATGTGATTCATTTATTCTCAATTGTTAGAATATTATTATCATTATAGAATATTCTATATAATAGAATATTGCCTATTGCATTTCTTCATTTTTGTCCTAAGACAAGATGAAATATGACCAGCATGAGCTGACACTAGAAAACAACAACTTTCCCAATACTGATCAATTTTTGAAAGATTAATTCAATCCATTTAGCTGGATGTGTTTTCTGTCATTCAGGAAGCTGATTTATTCGCTTCAACCCAGCTGATGGAAACACACCTAATTCGCATTCTATTTTTTGTAACATTTGGTTGTAAAATTGCTTTGACAGCTGGATGGAAACATAATCATACCGTAATTAACTGCTGGTTAAGGCTGGAGGACTTCAGTTCAGAGTCCCATCACTGAAACAACTGAAACAACAGCTGTAATGTTGCAAACCAACTCTAAAATCAAATCTCAGTTTGAAAAAAAATAAACCCTCCAAACTCCAAGTCTCGGCCAATACTCTTAATTAGAGTTGAACTTAAACGAAGGGCTGAATTGCCTGGAAGAAAGCCATGGTAGTGAGGGGTGATTCTGTGTGTGTGTGTGTGTGTGTGTGTGTGTGCGCGTGTGTTGTTCGAATGCTCTATTGATTCGAAAACTTTTTTGGGGGAAAAACATCACTGTGCCCGGCAGCCTGTTGTTATGGTAACGGGGTGAGTCTGGGTTCTGAGATAACTCCAACTCTGGCTGCTGGGAGATTTATTCACACACACACACGCACACACACACGCACACACACACGCACACGCACACGCACACACACACACCACTTTCCAGTGTATTCATGAATCTTGGAAAGGCAGAGTCCTCAGAACAGAAAAGCCCTTCAGCTCTAAACTTACAAGCTACATCCAGGAGACAGACTTAGGTGTAGACATTTATACTGAAATCCATCCTAAAGCTAAACTCTTACTTGTGTTCACATGTTACTGCTATGATCAAACTCAGCCCAAAGATTTGACAGATGGCTACATGCAGGAAGTGGCCAAGTTCAACGTCGGCCCAAAAGAACACCAAATTTTCACACTATAATATTATGGAACGGTAAAAAATCATATTCAAACAGCTTTGGAAAGTGTTTTGGACTAATATCCAAAAGATACAGCTATTGACTTTAATCACACGGCAGCCGTTTTGAATACTCTGGGTGGGAAACTCTACCTGGAAGAGTCCAGCTCAACTCTGTGCTACTGTTGTGAATCAAGATGCATCATACAAACAGATTCCCCACTGAAAAACATACTAGAAACAAATGGATCTCAAGAAACCAGAGGGATAGGTTGATATTTATAATATTTTTGTCCCATTATCGCTATACCAGTCTAACCTTCAAACAGTCCTGGTTGTTGTTACTGAGTTTATTAGCTAACTCTTCTGTCTATCTGAAGTCCTCATTTATGTGTTGAAATAATGCAAGTTTTATATTGATATGTCAATCTTCCAGGTAGAGTTTCCCACCACGAGTGTTCAAAATGGCCGCCATGTGATTAAGGTCAATGGATGACTACGGACATCGTCTCAACTTTAATTTTAGAATTTTCAGCACTGGTGCAGGCCATCGTATCAACATTTATTCAGTGTCAAAATGTTTGATGGGTGTGCTTACATTATTCTTATAATGATACATGAAGTTCCTATATGTCAATCCTGTCAATACTACGCTAAATACTGGTGTACATATTGGACTTTTGGACTAGCGATGCAGTCATTTGGCTTCAGAACACTTGGATTATGCTTTGGATTAATTTTATGTTCAGTTTTTGCCCTTTTTGGAACTCCAAAGACCCAGTTCTGGTTCACTTCAGTTGTTTCGGAGAGGCCTATTTTTTTGCTTCAACCCAGCTGAAGGAAATGGACCTAACTTGCATTGCTCGTTTGCGACATTTAAAAAGTTTGCTTAAAATTCACTTATGAAAACATAGCTATTGAAACTGACCAAACCTGCAGACTACAGAGAGCTCCTGGTCTTGTGTTTTATATTGGTAGGCAGTTTTTAAGTGTTGAGCATAATAAGTTTTCTACCTGCTTTGATTCAAAGTTGAATCAAGTTTTCTTTTGCAGACGCACTGGGTTCTTCACACTGTTTTGTGTGGCTGTGGCGAGCAAATAAACATTTCATACATCATACATTATCATAATAGTTGGAATACGTAATTATCATGATCAATCAGTTGTGAATCATTAGGGAACGAAAAACATTTCCTTTTCTCAAACTGAGAGGAAACATTGTCTTTTGGGGAAACAGGTGAGCTTGTGTGTGTGTGTGTGTGTGACTGTGTGCTTATATAACCACTCAGTCATTGATCAACCTAAGCCAGCTTGGTTCCAACTCCCCCATTAAATGGAGTACATATTCCTTAATTAATAGTCAGCTGTTAATGACAGGCATTAATCCACAGTGGGTCAGGGGAATTGTAGTTTTTCCTGGTTCACAACCTTCCATTACACAGAATCTATTACCTGTGAAGCTTAATATACATTAATATGAGAAATAAAGTTACATACATAGTGTGTGAATATGCATGCGTGGTTTTCCCCATACTGTTAATTATTGATAAGAATAAAGTGATACTTAGTCTACTATAAATGCTATTTTACATAGAAATACGAGGCACAGAGAGAGAAGAAAATAAGAGGATGAGAAAAAGAGAGAGGGAGAGGACGTGTGTGTGAGTGTGAGTGTGTGTGTGTGTGTGTGGGGGTAATTGTAGCCTATTGAAATCTACTGAATAGAAGTAGCAGCAGAAACATTTCGTCAAAACCACTTAACCAAGCAAGACATCAGCAAGATAGTGCCTAGTCGTGTGTGTGTGTGTGTGTGTGTGTGTGTGTGTGTGTGTGTGTGTTGCGAGGGTTATGTCTTATAAATAAAATATAGCAAACATGAGGAGAATCCACCAAAATGAGGATATTTTGTTGGTCCTCGCTTTAAAAAGGGGGCATTATAGAGGCAGGGCAGGGTTAGCATGAAATATATGAAATACATTTGTGTGTGTGTGTGTGTGTGTGTAAGACACTCATGTTCCCCATTGTTCATTGGTAAACATTTTTCCAAAAAATATATCAAACAAGATTCATACACCATCTCTCAACACGCACACAGCGCGGCTAAATAACAATGCAGTTACAGCGTCCTGTTTGAGTAACCATAGCAACCGCAGTCTGTATTGTTTTGGTTGCTGAAAGTCAAGGTTGAGAGCAAGCATCACATGAAATATTCACAGTGATAGAAAACGGAACAGAAAATTGCAGGGGTTGATAATGTTGCAGAGACCTCAAATGTCAATTTCTTGAGAAAAATTAAAGACCGATCTTGATCTCCCTGCAACCTAGAGCACCTTTGGGTCCTGAAGTAGTCTGAAAACCACTGCTTTCCTTGTCTTGACAGCAATATTGCAACCATTATTTCTTCTTTAAAGGACTACACTGACTTTTTTTTAGTTTGGCCCAATGGTCACCTAACCAATATGTGATGAGAGGATTGGCACCAAAATCATCTCTGTGTCTCTGGAAAATGGTTCTGTCTGGTGCGCATGCTAACGCTTTACCATAAAGTATGTTAAGTAATCGTAGGCGACTAGCATTATCCTAAAAGTGAGAAAATGAGAACATATAGCAGCTCTAAGACTGGATGGTTAGTTCATTTTAATGGCACGCGTCTGAACATGCCAGGGTTGTTTAGGGTATTAGTAAAATAGACATAAAATTTGACAAAAAGAATGCACTTTCTCTCTTCCCGTGAGACTTTGTTTTGCTTACACACGAAGTTTGTGCTGTTGATTCGTAATGGATTTCAATAATGGTGAAGATTGAGATTTTGTTTTCAGAAGTTATGAATCTACAAGCCATAGAATAAAAAACAGTACCAATTTTGGATTACTAGAAGGTCTATTTTCATACTTAAAAAAAAAAGCGTTAGCAAGCCATCAACCCCTCACAGATATATTATGGTCATTTTGTTCTATGATGCAGTAAAAACCTTAGTTATTACCTGTTTAAAGGACTGTCAGATAGATTGTTTACTAGCCTGAGAGTAGTGTAAGAACCAGATGAAACTGCAATGCATTTGGTTGGTAGCTAATCACCACACAAACATCAGCAAAATTTAGCCACATGTAATGCCAAATGAGTGAAAATCATGAGCAGAAGTGATGTGTTTCTTAATTTGTAGGCTATTGTATGTCTCAAATGACAACACAGTAGACAACAAGTTCAAGTTCAAGTTTATTTTTGTAGCTCTTTAGCACAAGCATGTCTCAAAGGACTCAACACAGTATTTTGGGGGACAAAAAATGATTGCTTGGTCATTTGCTTTTCACTTTTACACCAGCAATCATTTTGTCATAACAGGTTTCACTGTTTAGACTTCAGATGAGCAGAGACAAGGAAACCGAAACATGGGATGGTACTGACAAAGGCTCATATTCTGGATCATCGTAGTCATCATCATCCCTACCGTCTGAACATCTATCACCTCTACTCTTCCACCACCACATCATTTCTTAGCTGAGCTATATCCACATTATATGCATCGGACAAAACTCTGGGTTTTCTATGGAAGGGTCTAATTTAGCAGGAGGTTCAACCTCTTGTCTGGTTTGAGTTGTTTGAGAATGTGCATTGCTGTGCAGCTCTGTCTGGTGATTCTGCAGGTAAGCAGGAGGTCTCCTAAGATGTTGAGCACTTTCATCTTCTTCCCCCTGGGATTGCTTGCTGCTTTGGGTCCACATCTGATGCAAAAGCTGTTCCAGCTTGAAGGACCATGTAAAATAGGACCAGGTAAAAAGAAAATTCTAACTACAGCTTCTGCACCAGAATGTCTGTGGAAACATTAGGACTCAAGGGATTTCTTGATTTGTTCACACTTTATTGGGGTGGTTAGGATGGTCTTCGGAAGATTTGGGATTTGGGATTAATGCATCCCACTTCTTAGAGTTTTCTTCTTGGGGTTAGGTTTAAAGTCGAGATGAAATGAAAAATGCCTTTTTAACCCTTTTAGATCACATCCCCGGTCATATTGTGCACCTATTTAACAATATATGTCAAAAAAAATACAAAAAATAAATTTCTTTGTATTCTTATACATTCTTATACATATTCTTATTCGATCATGTTTTCTTCCTGTAAAACATGCTTACGTAAGCCGTGTGCTTACGTAAGCATGCCCATAACCAATTTCAACCAATAATATCATGACATCCACCATCAATCAATCTTCAACTTTTAGCGCACAGAGCTAAGATTCATTAGTTAGCTAGCTAGCAACAGCATGGTACTTCGGTGTGTCTTCGGGTGTTATGACGCGCCCACTTTTCAACGTTCAAATCAAATTCCTCCCAACGTTATGTCCCGCCTGTCTTTCCTGTTTCACTCGGAAATACGTCATGATACAGAAGTTAGATACTCTCGAAATGCCGTTTCATCTCGACTTTAAACACTCATCAATCACATTTTGTTTTTTTTAACCAACCACACAGAAACTTTGCATTTTAGTGTCCCCAAGTGGCAGCAAAAGCTAACTCTTTCAATTTTGCCCTGAAATCCTGTAAGGTGACGTCAGTACACTAAATGTCTTCTCGTGGTGGAGGTGGACGAGGTGAAGAGGTTCAGACATCGTTGGTGAGTCCAGCTTTCTCTGGACGGAGCGCTCACTCACTGCTGTTTAGGAGACACTTTAGGATTTCACTCTTGAGTTTCGATTTGTCATTTGCTGTGGGCTGAGAAGATTTCCCTCCAGTGTCCATACCTGACACCAGAATTTAATTTGGGCAAATAGGACGAATCTACGGCATTTCAATTAGTGGGGATCTGACTCTCTTCTCCGCTGCAGCCCCACTTTGCAGTTTAGGCTGGGTTTAGGTGGATTTCTACATCAAAATCTCGCCCAGTGCAGTTCAATTCACAGTTGGTTGGAGACATAACTAGGGAAAGAGAGTGAGAGACAGACGACAACTCAAAAGGAAGAAAATATAATAAGAGAAAGAAAGATGACAGAGTGGTGAAGGGAGTTGAGAAACTTGTGAGAAAATCAAGTGAGCGACCATGTTGCTTGACTGCAGAACCGATTATACCCTGTAGCTTAAATCACTGTGTGTGTGTGTGTGTGTAGTCAGAGAACAATAGTCTCTGATTAACCCATCCTCACCTCCCCATAGGTCTCCAGCCTCTGCACTCCCTGCAATCAAAGCCAGTCTCCTTGCACCGCCTCCATTAATCTGGAATTATGTTGAGAATTATGCTAATTGCCTTTCTTATTAGGCAGTCATGATAAACTAATTATCTATCCACCCTGCAGCATTGTGATGATTAATTTTTTTACAAGTGATAATTACACGTATGTTATCTGTCGCAGTTACTGAAAAGCACACATCGGTTTAGAGATACCTTTGAGAAAACAGGTGATTATTTGTCAGATATCTAGGAAATACAGATATTTGAATAGTATGAAGGAATGTTAACACCTACAGACCAGTCATGCTGTGGCGAATAAAAAGGTCGTTAAACCATCAGCTCAAATGACTTCAATTCAAAGCCTTTCTTGTAAAAGGGTCACAAACTGAGAGCTAGCTCTCTTTCACCAGAGCATCCTACTGCAATCAAAAAAGAAGAGACAAAAGAAAAGGTATAGAGATGATAAATACAAATTGCGCTGTTTTGTTAGTGGTGTGCATCAGGAACCTTCCCTCCATGGTATCACTGTTTTTAAATTAAACCGAAAATGATTGAATTAAATGATTTAAGGTGAATTCCTTGATTCACGGTTTCCTTCCTATAGAGGCTTTGCAGTTGCATCACAAATCTCCTAGTAACCAAAGCTGGTGCCATCATGGAGGTCTATTGGAAAATTGGCTGTACACAAATAATGGCTGAATTCATAACAACTAAGCGAGAACCAAGCTCACACACATTTTTCATCATGTCCCAGTCTTTCATAACTATTCAGCCTATTTCTTTCCCTCAAAGGAGCGATAAAGGTATCCGCACTTTTTCTGATGTTTTGAGGCAAACAGGTCTTAGAGGGTTCAGTGACATCCAGAATGCATTTAATCTCCCAGGTACATCTTTATTCTTCTATCTGCAGTTGTGTTTGGCTGTGCGAGCCCATGGTGTTCCACAGGGCAAAGATTTAGGCCCCCATCCATTCCATAAAATAGTTAGTGACAGGAGGGAAAAACAGTGGTGTTGTCTCGGATTCATACCACAGCCACTCAATGGCCTGTGGAAAAGAGATCTTAAACAGTCCTCTCTTGACTTGGCATACCTTTTGGTCTAATGTTTCACTATCAGCCAGAAACCCTAACCACCAAATGATCCATTTCTAGTTCATCGACAGGACATATCTCAGACATTCCAGGGAATGTCCCGGGCAAACACCTTTTGGAAAGATGTCTCCAATATCATGTTTGTCATTATGGCCCCATTTACACTTGTCATTTCATGCGTCTCCGTTAGCCAGATAGAAATCTGATTGCATCTCGCCCAGCTTTCCCACAATGTAGGCTATGCAAATGAGGGAAGCCCTAATCTTCCGCAATTGTGTGGAGATGGCAGGCGCCACAGGAATTATTTTTTGTATGCATACCTGTATATTCTTCAAGTTAGTCGGACAACCCAGCTCTACAGTTTCCAATGCTTGCTTCTGCAAACAACTGAGGAGGAGTTACGTTGCACGTTCAGTGACATTTTTATGTTTGGAAGGAATGGACGGTTGACGTATGTGGCTTGACAAGACCGATGCATTTAAACTTGGCTAAATTGAGGACACAATACGTCTCAGACCACCTCCAAGGTGGTTTGAACAATCGGATAGCAAACTGTCTCCAATGCGTCTTGGTTACATGTACACTTTTTTGCGATCGGATAGCTATCCAATCAGCTCAAGACGCATTAAGTGGCTAAGTGTAAATGGGGTATCTGAGGAAAATTATTTTCTCATTCAAAATCGATTTAATTACTCAATGACACCTTTAGACATCTTTAGAACCTACCATCTGGGTCAGACGTACCCTTTTGGCTAGTCTAACTGCAGCCAAGAGGGTGGCAGCCTGTCAATTTGAAGCCACCTCATACTCTATCAGTGAGGGAGTGGTTCCTTGCTTACAGGGAAATTGCCCAGCTGGAAATTTCAATTGCCAGACAAGTCAATGCTAAACCTCAGAACATTTCATGCTGGGATGTGGTAATCGGAAAGATAGAATTTTTTCTTTGAGTGGAATATGATAAACTTACTGTGTTAGTGCTTTGGTACATTTTGCTTCACTGCTTTGCTAGAAATCAGAGGATTGCCCAGGGGTTGGATGGGGGGAGGTAAGGGGTAGAATATTAGATAGGAACTGTTTGGGTAGGGGTAAGAGGAGTGTGGGATGCTAGTGTGTGTGTGTGTGTGTGTTTGATTGGGGGGAAGGGGTTTGAACTGTTTTAGTCTCCCTTCCATTCCCTTTCTTTATCTTTTCTCTTTTTTGTCTATGACTATGAATATGATCTTTGTGTAAAGTCAATACATTTTTTCAACAAGAGGTTATGGCCTCACTAGCTAATTTCACTTCTTCTAATGTGTGTCCTTATGGCGATTTTCAAAATAATTGCGTCATTAACGGGATATAACAGTTATAAAACAGGGTTGTCTTCCTAGTGATTGGCAGGTCGCCTGTCCAGTGATCAATAGGTCGCCGATTACAGGCCAATAGCAGGTGGAGCTGCGGCTCTGCGGACGACCCTCAGCCTCGCTTTGGCTGCGCTGGCTCCAAAAAATGTCAACATGGCGGCGATCGTAAATATAATGTCCAGGCTTCAAAACGGCCCTTCAGAAACCTATGGATGACGTCACACTCACTACGTCCATCTTTTTTTACAGTCTATGGTTTCACCCTGACTGAGATTAATTTGCCTCTTCATGCCCACATCATCGTAGGTGGTAAAAATGTCATGTAAACACTGAAGGTCTCAACACACACACACACACACACATACACACACACTGCAGCACATACACATACTTGTCTTTGTGAGAGCATAGAGGAGAGAAAGTAAGAGAAAGAGGCAGAAAGAGAGAGAATGAGAGAGTTAACACAATCTCTCCACACCCACACATAGCTGTCCTTGTCAAAGAGAAAAAGAGTGAAGAAGAATAAATGAAAGACAGAAGAGAGAGACAGAGAAAGGTAAAAAGGACAAACAAATAAGGAGGCAGAGGAAAGAGAGGAGGATGGAGAGACACAAAATGATAAGATAAGAGAGAATATGACCCTGGGTGTCAGAAAGACATAACATAACCCCCCCCCCCCCCCCCCCCATTTACATGAATTCCCTTGTCTGATACCATGTTTGCCTGGCTGACTGTGGCTGGCTGTGCTTAGCATCACTAATAGCATTGCTACCAATTGGATTAGATTCCTATTAACATGTTAAATACTTGGTGCTGTTGACTCTGTCTCCCCCTAGGCTTCATGACAAACAGAGAAAGAAAGGGACATGGGGAGAGAGAAAAACAGAGAAAAAGGGAGGATGGGTTAGAGAGAGAGAGAGAGAGAGAGAGAGAGAGAGAGCGAGAGAGAGAGAGAGAGAGAGAGAGCAGAGGAAAGCAGGGAAATGGCATTCTGTCCTAAGAGAACGAAAGAGGAACAGAGGGAGAAAGAGAGGAGGGAGGAAAACAGGTAAACATTGCTATCTTAATACACATGAAAACCTATCTGATGTTAAACTTCATCCTCCTCAAGTCAAACACCAAACCACTTACTGCGGTCCAATATCAGGTTTGTTCAGTTAATTGTTTGTAGATACAGCTTCCCGAGGTTTTGATGAAGCCGGATGTTCTTGAGTGTTTGACTACACTGCAGATTACAAGGTTAAATCCAATTTTTTGATGATAATCAACTCAGTGGGCAGGGATGGGACTAAAACACTTGGTCAGTTTATGCTGCGTTTTCTTTCTGTTTTTCAATTTGATGTTTAATATGTTGCTCTTGTCATTTGAAAATCTTGTAACTCCAATTTTGTTAATTTTGGATGAAAGATGAAGAATGAAAATCACATGGTTCCTCGCGATTGTGCGATTGAGAAAATTCTATGACCCCCTGGGCTTATGAAACCTTTTCAAAATCCCATTGGAAAAACTCAAAAATGCATGATGGTCAATCTGAAAACTAGGCAGATTTTCTTAGTTGCTGTGTTGACTTTCTAAGTTGACATATGACAAATAGAAGGTTTTCACAATATGCTATATTCAACAAGCATATACTTTTTTAGTATGGATATCCCCAGTGGGAATTGAACCCCTAACCCTGGCAGTATCAGTGCCATATTCTACTCATTGAACTTCAGATCAACATTTGATCAACATTAAAACTAGCTTGCCTGCTAATTATACATTTATTCCACTACATTTCAGAGCAAAAGCATTTGAATGTCCTTCATTATAGTTGCATTCAAGTCGCTCCTAGAGTGAGAAACTGAATTTCTGCACATTTTCTCCTCGAGCTCGAGTGTGTTTATATAATCGGACATTACAATATTGTTGTTGTAAAGGCTAGGTCCACTAAAGAGAAACATCCTTGGATCTATTGTCATTCAGATGCTATTATTCCTGAGGCTCTTTGTGTGTTTCTGAATGAACTGAATGACCCAGTGGCCATGAGCGCTGCTTGTCCCCAAATCAATATCAGCGCCATTCACACCCACACATTCTTCCACGCACAAACATTCAGTGGACTGTTAAGCCGAGCCAGCCGGTTGGCCGCCGCGGAGCAATAAAGTCACCGGTGATGCTGATGATGACGATGATTGATTGTGACGGTAAAGGCAATGACGGTGTTGATGATATTCATGGTTAATGGAGTTAAGTAATTAACTGAAGTTCGGGGGCAGGTCAACACCAGAGTGCTCTCCGTCTCTCTCGCCCTCTTTCAACCCATCTGACTTCATTCCTACCCCACCAACACCCCAGCGCTAGACAGCTGTAGTCAATTACAATAATCACCAAGCCCAGTATGTAGCCCTTTCCTGCTAATGCTGCATTCACGTTCCATGAGAAAGATGGTAGATAAGAGCGTCCTACTGGAAAATACAGTTCACATCAGCATTCAGATGCTAAATACTACTTGAAGACTGGTGCCCCGATGGGTCCCAATTTCTTTCACGTCCTGAATCCTGGCAACACCAACAAAAAAATCTTTAGGGAATGGTATATTAATTTAAAATGAAATGAATGATTTTCATCACATAAATCATTGTAAGTCATAACTCCTCAGGTCGGGTCATTCCATCGGTTATTCACATACGACATGAATGCATTTAGGTGTTGATCTGCTTTGTAAATACTGACTTTCACTTCCTGACGAAGAATAATACAATGATTAATGATATGGATTTAGTTGCAGATGAATTTTATGATTTTTTTGTCAGTGTTGGTCCTGGTTTGGCTAAGGAGATTGCAGAGACTAATAGAGATGATGTGGAAAGTAAAGCTATAAATGTAAAAAAAATCTATGTTTATAAGGGGAACAGATGAAAAATAAATTATTGACATTGTTAAATCATTTAAGAGTAAGAAATCTACAGACTGGAATGGAATTGATATGGCTATGGTTAAAAATATTATTGAGTGTGTGGTGAAACCTCTTACACATATTTGTAATCAGTCTCTACAAGCTGGCGTATTTCCAAGCAAAATGAAAACAGCTAAAGTCATACCAATATATAAGGCTGGAAATAGACATGTACTTTCAAATTACAGATCTGTTTCCTTACTTCCACAGTTCTCAAAAATACTGGAAAAAATATTCTATAAAAGATTAGATGAATTTATCACAAAACATAATGTACTGTGTGAACAGCAATATGGGTTTAGAGCTAATAGGACAACTTTGTTTGCACTCATGGAATTTGTGGAGGAAATAACAACTGCAATAGAAAACAAAGAATATGCAGTAGGGGTATTCCTAGATCTCAAAAAAGCATTTGACACTGTTGACCACGACTTATTATTGAAGAAATTACAAAGATATGGAATTAGAGGGGTAGCACTCTCTTGGTTAAGCAGCTACCTGGAGAATAGGTACCAATACGTTCAAATAAATAACTTTAATTCACAACTATTGAAGGTTACTTGTGGGGTTCCCCAGGGCTCAGCGTTGGGACCTTTGTTGTTTATTTTGTACATAAATGATATATGTGAGGTTTCCAAAATACTAAAATCTATATTATTTGCAGATGATACAAATTTATTTTGTTGTGGTAAGAATTTGGAACAACTTTTGGATACAGTGGAAAAAGAACTGAAAATGCTAAAGAGTTGGTTTGATTCTAATAAACTAACACTGAATTTAAGTAAAACGAAATTTATAATCTTTGGGAATCGTTTAACGAACTCAAACAAGAAACTCATAATAAATGAAGTAGAAATTGAAAGAGTGTCTGAAATTAAATTTCTTGGAGTAATAATAGATAATAAATTATGCTGGAAGCCACACATAAATTATATCAAAGCTAAAATATCAAAGTCAATTGCAATATTATATAAAGTCAAAGATCTTCTAAATCAAACTTCGTTATACACCTTATACTGTTCCTTTATAGTCCCATATATAAGTTACTGTGTGGAAGTGTGGGGAAATACATATAAAACAATCACTAATCCAATCTTCATCCTTCAAAAAAGAGCCATAAGAAGAGCCACTCTTTATCAAATTAAAAGCACTAAAATTTAAAGATTTGGTTGACTTCAAAACGGTTCAAATCATGTACAGAGCTAAAAATCAATTATTACCTAATAGTATCCAAAAGTTGTTTCAAATGAGAGAAAGTCAACACGACTTGAGAGGAACCTCAGGACTAATGCAAAATATCATTGTATAACAGTCAAAGGAGTTAATTTATGGAACAACTGTAGTGAGGAAATGAAGACATGTAGAACATTTAATAAGTTTAAACGAATGTTTAAAAATAACATATTGAATGGATATGGGATGGATGATCGGAGAGGGGAACTGGCATAGTAAGACAGGGTACAGGATGTGTAGGTTGTTTTTGATTTGTGTCGTTTTGTTTGTTTTATTCTGATTGTTTTGTTCTTGTTTTGTTTTGAATGTTTTAATTTTGTTTGATTTGATTGATTTGATCGAGTTGCGTATCGTGAACACTGGGGCGGAAAGTTGGAATATTTATGTTTAACATTAAGTTTATAGATAAAATATAAAAATAGGGGGTAGGACTTGATAAGTATTCACTTCTTCCTACTCCTTTTTGGACATGAAATATTTATTTATGTTGTTTATTGAGAGTTTGCTGTATATGTTTACTGTTAATTTTATTGGTTATTTTTGTTTTGTTTTTCTCACTTATATTTTTTACTTTTTTAACATGTTCGAAATAAAATCTAATCTAATCTAATATGAGAGTAAGTGACAAATTATTGACCTAACAGAGATGAAAATGCCAACACATTTGAGAATTTATGGGGAGATAGAAGAAAAAAAAAGGTGTTGATACATAATACATGAATAACCTTTGAGGCAACAGAGACAGGCAGTATTGCTCAAGTGTGAATGGGACTGACGAGGAGCACAAAATCAATGTGCATAATGTAATTGGGTATAACAAACAAAAGCATCATGCAGATGTATATCATTATTTTGTTCAAGATAGCCCACTACACTATCCACATTGATTTTTAATCATTTACCTATTCCATACCCTACAGAAAAAAATATTTCCCTCATTAACTGCACTTAAATGTGTCTATTTAAACACTCCTTTAAAGCTGTGATGCAGAGAGCAACTATTTGAGCAACTCTTATAAGCAACAATGCCCAAAGAGTCAGTTCAGCATTGTTGCTTTGATCGTATAGACTTCTTTTGTCACAAAAGAAGAAGAACGTCACAAAAAATGCTAAATGTACATGTTATGTGGGCTTCTAGAGCAAACGAAGAACAGAAATTCTGTTTTAGACACTAACTAAAACTAAGACACATAAGACAGAAGGTTATATGGAACAAATTAACACGTGTCAGCATGCGTTAATTCAAGCTGTGTGAAATGTAACAGTGTGCTACATTTCAGCACAGAACATGTCACATCCTTTTTAATAGCAGGTTGCGTGGTACATAATAAACGACAATGCGAGGTTTACTTTCATGACATTTACAGGTTTTATGGCCAGCACAGATGGCACATATCAGGCCTAAATGTCTTCTTGCATTCCAAGTCCAAGAAAAATCTACCTTTTCCACCTAAAAAGAAGCCAATCAAGAATTTCTCATACTGTCTCCTCCCAGAGGAACTGCCAGGCACCATGTTAGTCTTTCCTCCAGGTCTCCTTGGTCCTTCTGACCTGCCAAATGTGACAGAAGACAGAAAAAACATGAGTCGACGATGCTCTCAGGGGGCCGGTGAGCTCTGTCCCTCTCTCTGGCAAGCCTCCTCCTGGCTTGATGGGTCGGGGCTTACAAGTTGATGTAGCTTAGGCTGTGGACATGTGATTTTTAGGCTGATTATAGCCACGATTTGGTCATCACGACTGATTTTGAAGATCGGATGAGTCGTGCTAGTTTGGGGCAGCTGCAATGGACAGTTAACAGATGACCTTGTAGTGTTTGAGGGTGAAGAACTTTAATCCTCCTGATCCATTTGACTCAAATCTGAACAAAGAGCAAAGTTTTAACGTCCTCCTGTAGTGTGAACTAGTCATGAATTGAGCACAAAAGAAACATGCTCTATCTCCATGGTTTGTTTTTGTGTTTTAACCAGATTGGAGGGTTGTGCATCATTAAAACTCAGGTAGCGTGTGTTCCCCAAGTCCAACTGGCCATCAAATGTGTGATCCACACGTCAACACGTCAAAATGTCCTTAGTTGACAGTCTCGTCCTATCATCACTGTCGTCATTAATGTGAGTGCTTAATCTCTAGGTCAGGAATAAGAAGAAACTTTAACTAAAATAAATAATCTCCAAAAATCGAGTCTGTGCCTAACTGTTCCTCAATTGAGATTGTACTGCTTGTCCTTCTGCAATTAAGAGGCATTCTCCCCCATTCAGTTGCATTACCTTGTTAGGTTGCATCAAATAAAGGAAAAACAACTCGTCAGCATCATGGCCACATTCTTCCTGCTCTCTGCTGATTCTGACACATCGTCTCAGCCGTCTATACGGAAGGGTCTATTCAAACCCGAGATGCAATTCTATTATGGCAGTTGGTTAATGGAAGGAAATGGAGGTTAATGGAAACTTAAAACTTCAACTTCCAGTTTTAAAGGTTAAAGACCGGAGATTGGCTACTCTCAGACCATAAAAAGGAGTGATTAATCAAAAATGAAGCATTCCATTTTACCTAACCAGTGAGGACTTGTGCCACCTGAGAATATTTCAAAGTGCTCACACATTCAGTCACTTTGTTCTGAAAGCCTGTCTCTTAATGGAAGACTTCACCTTTCTCTCTCCCCTATTTTCGTCTAGTTGGATGTCATTTTGCTCCAAGTCCAAGTGTTTAACTCTTGTAATACTGTTATATACCTTCAATAATTAATCGCCCTGTTCCGAAAATTGCTCTGATGGATGTTGCCCTCAACGGTGCAATGATGATGCTCCTCGAATTATAGGCATCTTTAATGATAATGTGCTAGCCTTGATCCCTTCTACCCATGCATCTATTCGGAAGTCATAACCTAACTAAGTCCAAATTTGATCTTGTAGAGCTGATCATTAAAAATGAGAGCAAAGAGTAAACAAATGGAATCTAGGAATCTATTTGGAAGCCATACCAAAAAAAAGAAAATCACATCAGGAGAGCATTCAGGACCAATGTTCCCTCTAAGCGTCTGTGAAAGATAGTTTGGTGACTAAGTAATATCTTGTCAGTCATTTGTTATTTCTCCACTTTGTCCCCATAAATTCAGTGAATATATGCAGATTTGGGAGTTTTGGTGGCATCAATGATATTAGATGCAGAGACTTTGCCTCTCCTTACGGTTTAGTGAATTGACACCCAAGAAGAAATAGATAGAGAAGTTTTTCCCCATTGTATTTCTCAGTAGCAGCCATGTTACCTTCACAATCCTGATATTGTACATGGCCATTGCTAAGTTATAAATTCAGAATCTGACATTTAGAGCATCTTGCTTCTTGCCATGGTGATACTGAGGACATTGGTCCATATGTGCAATATTGCTGGGCAATATTGTACTGTCCAAAGCCACAGGAATATGGCATGTCAATCTTGTTAAAGGTACATCAAAGTCAAACATGTCTATTTATTCACAGAACCAAATGCTACTACAGTGAGGCAGCGGAAAGCTTTTCTTCTGTATATAACTATGACTTCCAGTTGCTGATTATCATAAGGCATCACAACCACCAATATAAGCAAATTCAATCATATTTCCAGAAAAGCATTTTTCCATAAAATACTTACTTTGATGTATACTATGAATTTCATGTCAGCATAAGAAAGGAGGGAAAAAAACGAGGGAAAAAATCTTGCAATAAAAAGGTGGATACTCTGAGATTAAGTGTGTACATACATATATATATATATATATACATATATACAGTATATATACACTATAAACCCAACAGCTCCACTTACAGCAACACTGCAGCTCCATTGACACTGAACCAGGCGGACACAGAAAATCAGAACCACACACAGACACACACACACACACGCAGACACACACACACAGACATTGACAGGGGACTTTGTGTTGCTGCCACTTAACTTGCATGTAGTGTCAGGCTCAACTTTTCCCCAGTCAGGGAAAGCTTGTCTTTGTCCACCGTTACACAAACAGCCAACTAAAAGGTCAAATAATTACTGGCCCACCTTTCTGTTCTGCTCTTTTCAGCTGTGTGTGTGTGTGTGTGCGTGTGTGTGTGTGCGGTCTAGGTGAATGTCAGCTTGTAGGTCACAGTTTGTTTCTTTGTACCGCATCTCTCTTCCGCAGCATGACGATTTAACAGCATTTTAAAGCGGCTCCCTTCCACTCTGTAGCCCGCCTCTCTGTCTCAAACACCTTGGCCGTGTCGCGGCATAATTCACCTCCTCAGTTCAGATGTCTGGGATAGGGGGAAACGGTTCTATTTTCTTGTTATCTGTGTGGCATTTCCGCCTGAGCAGGGGCGGAAATCACGGGGGGGACAGGGGGGTCCGGACCCCCCCTTCCTGGGACTAACAGAGAGTTGTCCCCCTCAATATATCATTGTAAACATAACTATATAATTTTAAATAATATAATAATATGCATTGAAAGCACTTGTGATAATTATAGACGCAAAACAATGCGTTTTTAAGTTTTGAAAGATTGAGTCCCCCCCTCATATGCCTCACAGTGGTTTGGTCCACTGCCTACCTGCCTCCCCGAACCCCCACACACACACATTAGCCCTCGGTACGAGTGTGTGTGGAGGATCTCTGGAAGTGTGTCAGTGGTGGCAGACCTCCAGTAAGTAGCTGAGGTTAACTTAAAACAAAGGATGTGTCAGACATTTTTCTTTACTTCTACCACTCAATAGAATAAAACACATTCACAATTGTAACCAGACTACATTTTGTTCCGTTACCTCGCGGTTGAATCTTGTGCGTCAGCGTGTTGGTACGGAGCCGCGTCTCCTAATGCATGTGTGTGTATGGAGGCAGGAGGTCTGTCCACAATTAAAATCCTCATAACTCACTGAATTTTCGACCGATTTTCAAGAGGTTTGGTTTGTTACAAATGCCAGACATGTATTTATGATACAGGATACTTGGTTAAATTAAAATGCGGGATTTCATACCAAAATACTTTATCTTTTGTAGATGGTAACAGTAATATTTCTATAATATAATATTTAAGATTAACTTACCCTATGTAATTAGGTTCTAAGTATATTATTTTTTTCTTACTGCATGTAAAATGGCTGCCACTATGTTATTTTGTTCATAATTTTGGAAATAAATGAAGACTTAATTAATAAAAAAGACATAATTACAACAAACATTATGTTAAAATATAAGTAAGTTTCTGGCAGGCTTCATAGCGTTCTGGACTTTTACACATTGACAGCAAAACATTAGAGATCTGCTTTTTCGGGAAAAACTAAATCTAATTAGGCATATATTAGCTTTAGTTCAGTTAATGGGTGTTGCATCTCACCTACTACTGTAAATAACCTGCATGCTGTGTGTGTGTGTGTGTGTGTGTGTGTGTGTGTGTGTGTGTGTGTGTGTGTCTATTTGTCAGCCAGCCAGGTCAGTTAAAATGGCAGAGAAAAGAAAAACAGACATCCGATCATTTTTCAGTGCACCGAAACGCCAAGTAGAAAGACCCCAGTAATATCAAAGGCAATTTGATAAAATCTTCATAAGAAAGGAATGAAGTGCTTATGGAAATGTTTCATAATGGACCTCTATATACATTTAATACAACAGTACTTTTGGCGGCACCTTTGGTGTCCCCTTCAGGAATTGCTCTTGAGAAATTTTTCTGTTTATTGTCCCCCCCAACAGTGAAATGAAATATCCGCCCTTGCGCCTGAGTAGATGGTACAGAGTGGAGAGTGACAGGAGGTACGAGAGAGAAACTGGGGATGACATGCAAAAAACGACAGCGAGCTGACAGGGCCGGCTCTACACTATAGGGGGTCCTGGGCAACATGTTCTTTGGGGGCCCCCTTGTCCCACCAAGTATACAAATGGCATTTTAAGAGTTTCAATATTTGCAGTGATAAAATTTCAAAGAGTAATGTGAACAATACATATGAATAATAGTGCACTGGAACAAATTGTATAAATAGTTCAAGGTAAAATTGAACATAAATACGACATTAACATAGAAATGCATATAAATATAAATATATACATATAAATATAAATGGGTCAGGATTGTGTTATCATATGTCTTTCAGGGTTGCTGCAATCTAATAATTTTGCAGAGCAAAATAAAGTAACAATTCATTCATTTTTGCCACAGATAAATATAAATATATTTGTCATTAATTATTAACTGCATAAACTTGGCCAGAAAAATGGCATTTAACTGGAAAAACTATAACCAACAACAAAGTGCATTGCAATGAAACCTAATAGAAACTCAATTTTGGCTTCTGTCAACCTAACATAATTCAAAGAAGAGGAGATTGTATTGATTAAATAATTAACAGTAATTACTGTCACATTTCTGTAGTCTACACAGAAAAAGAACATTATATAAAAATCTAAGGACAACTCAGCCACAACTCAAACTTCCTAAAGTAACACTGTATATGACGAATGACACCTTACAGTAGGGTTTGATGGATATGTGCTGATATTCTGAGCCGATCTTTTCTCTAAATTTGACCATTTTCATTTCTGGAGGCTAAAATCCTTTTTAAAAGGCTTTGAGAAAACCACGTAACTCTGATATTCATGTATTTTACCCGCTGTAGTGTGTGTGTGTGTGTGTGTGTGTGTGCGCGCGTGCAAAGTGTGTGCGCGTGCGTGTGTGTGTGTGAGTGAGAGTGATTGTAATGCTATGCTGATTGCGTAGAGAACATTCAAAGACATCAGGTGGTCAGAATACTTTACAGTGGTTTTAACATTGACTAGGCTCTCTCTCTCTCTCTTCCTCTCTCTCTTTCTCTCTCTTCCTCTCTCTCTCTCTCTCTCTTTCTCTCTCTCTCTCTCTCTCTCTCTCTCTCTCTTCCTCTCTCTCTCTCTCTCTCTCTCTCTCTCTCTCTTCCTCTCTCTCTCTCTCTTCCTCTCTCTCTCTTCCTCTCTCTCTCTCTCTCTCTACCTCTCTCTCTGTGTAATTGAAATGCAGTGCTGATTACAGGGTTTTGTGTGTGGAAGGTTCACGGACATCAGATGGTGTATTGCATTATTATTAACATTGACTGGGTTATATAAATATGTTAATAACACTCAGGTCATGTTCTTTCTTTCTCTCAGTCGCAGTCTCCCTCTCTCTCTCTCTTCACACACACACTACTAGACTAATGCACAGTTAGTTAAGACAATGTGAAAATGTGTCGAAAATGTGTGTGTGTGTGTGGCAGGGCTATGCAGTTGGGTCAAGCATGTTTATCAGGCATGCTAAATTAAGCAGGGTATCTAAACAATCAATATACACACACACACACACACACACACACACTGGTGGTCCTTATGTGTGTGTAACTGGTTGTCTACCTGGCTGACTGGCCTCTTGACTAATTGATTTATTTTAGTGGCACTGGCTGGCGGACGGTTTGGATGACTGATTGATTCAGCAGCTGACTGACTCACTAACTGAGTAGCTCATTGTGTGAGTGATTGGCCGGCTAAATGACTTCGAGATGACTGAATGATGGTGATACTAATGTTGCCTTGCTTATCAACAAATGTACATCACTTAAGACCTTTTAGAAAGTTTCAACTTTGAGAAATGGATTATATTGCTCGCTACGGCCCTTTGTAGTCCATTTTGGTGGAAAAAGTTTGTGGGAATATTAGGTAAACCTATTCTAAAAGTTGAGATTTTATTGAAATACGAGCTGCTTGGTGGACTGTAAGTATGCCGAATTGAAGAGTGGCTTCTAAAGACTTGGAAAAGGTCTTAAGTCAGATTCTACTAAGTATGTACATTTACCAATGAGCAAGGCAACCTTAAACTGAGTGTTTTTTGTTTGGCAGTGATGTTCCCTCCATACAAGAGTGAACGGAATTTGTCAGGGCTAGTTGGCTGAACTACATGATCTCGTGCCCAAAGAACAGTATAGCTTGATTGTTGTGGCTTGTCTGGCTTGTTTTACTGATCTATCTCTGCCACTACCAAAAGAAAGTTGCCATGATTTCACTTTTGAAATTGCAAGACTATAAGTTATTGCAATCAAAAAATGCGTTATTCCGGAACTGAGACACATGTGTGCCACATTGTAAATATATGCCATATATGCCAAGTTTGTTTATGCATATAGAACTTCTGACATTGGCACAGTAATCACACTATGGCCCTGATATAAAGTTGCTTAACTTTTCCATGACTTTCTGTAACAAAGTCAGAGATTTACCATGACCTAAAAAAAGTTCTTCCTTCCTCGTTTGATAATGTTGTTTTTCTAGAGGGCTAAACAGTCTACTTTCCACTAAAAATCACAATCTAATGCAATGAATGTGTTGGAAAAAACATTCTGTATTCCCTGACTTCTCTAGAGAAATGAATCAAATTCCTGCTCTGACTTTTCCGGTCTGGAATACAAGCTCTCGAAATTCCAGGATATTCCGGAGATTCTACTGACGTCACTAGCTCCAGTTGTCATCTTCTCGCTCAAGATGAATGTCCATCTTTGGTGGAGTCTCTAGTCTGATATTCATGTACAAAAAAATGAATTAATAGAAATCACCAGATAGTAAATGAATGATCCAAGTGAATGACCTATACAGCCAGGCTGGAGTGAATAATGATCAGTGTGACAAAATGGCCGACTGACTGGTTGACTGATTGACTCACTCCTGACTAAAAAAAAAAAATCGTACTTGTTTCACATCAGAGGAAACAAGTGTGCCTCTCTGTGATTTCTCATTCAGAAGGCTCCGGTCCAACTGAGCCATTTGGCTGCCATTTTAATGTGAAATGCCAGCCTGTGATTGGCTGGCATTTCGTTCTAAATGGTGCGCTCTGACTGGATGACATTTTATTCTAAACAACAGGCACTGATTGGTGAGGGAGTTGATACAGGGCCCGAGCTGATTTCCAGTATATGCTCACACACACACACGCTCACACACACACACACGCACGCACACACACACACACAGAGGGAGTTTTTCCAACTTTGGGAAAGAGAGACGATGTGGGGATGTCACATTTTAAAACAAACACACTAAAATACTTTGGCAAAAACCTTTTTCAGTTTCTTGTTTCATGCATGATTGAATGTAACAAGACACACACACACACACACACCCACACACACAAACACACTCGAACACAGATGAGAAGTAGATAGTATCACACCTATCTCTCTTTCTGTCTCTCTTTTCGTCATCCCCTTCTCTCTGTCCCCCTCACCCTCCATTCCTTCCTTTCTCTCTCTCTCTCTCTCTCTCTCTCTCTCTCTCTCTCTCGCACTCACACACACACAAGGCAGATATAATCTCCCAACCTCGCCTCTATATAAGTTGACATGCTAACGTTCTCATTCACCACTCACTCTCCCTCTCCCAGAGGTTTTGGATTTTTTTTTTGCGTATATTCATTTTGTCAAAGAGAGAGAGAGAGAGAGATGGAGAGATAGAGACAAAGAGAGACAGAAAACGAGAGAGAGAGAGAGAGAGAGAGAGCTGATTGGTATGCAAGTGCCACAGCATCACAACAGGAAAAAGCTAAATTGAAATGTCATTTTATATTCATCACAAAACAGTGATGAGTGTGTGTGTGTGTGTGTGTGCGTGGGTGGGAAAAGTGTGGAACATTATTAAGTGTGTGTTTAGTTGCCTGTGTGCACACGCATTTGCTGTGTGTGTGTGTGTGTGTGTGTGTATGCATGCTATTTGCAGCACAAATTATTGTTGACAGTACAAGCCCTCATTTCTTCTCCTTGGTTGTATTCTGCATAAGAGTTCTTGATCCTCCATGAACGCCAACTTTTTATTTTTTTAGATTAGACAAAATAATTGATTTTCCCAATGGCATGAAATGTTTTCTGCATATGGCAGCTGTCAGGGGGGATTCTGATTCTTATTCCAGCCCACACTATTTTGTATGATCAGGGAATCTGTGGGTCCTTATGTCTGACAAGTATGAAATTAGCTCAATTTAAGGCCTTAAAAAGTATTCAGATGTTTCAAATACATTCATTAGAGGTCTTAATCTTTTCACCGTGTTATGCAGGATTATGTCTGATTAAGTTTCATTGTGAAGGAACTAAAAAATTAGACAGTGGTATTGATACGTTAATACTACCCAAATCATTCATTCATGCTTCTCTTTACCCAGAGTTGGCGAACCCTTTCCCTCTTTTTCCAGAGAACCAATCAGAGTTAGCCGTCACTTCCCTCTCTTTTTCAGAGAGCCAATCGTCTGAGTGACGGGAGTATAAACACGTCACCTGCTATGCTGTTGTGCTACTCACAGATCTATGCCGTATGCTGCTGTCATTCCAGTCGCTGTGCTTACCTTCGTCTCTCCTCCTCCCCATCACCACCAATGTCCAGGCTCCAGAGGAACTCCCCGGGGGGACATCCTAATTCCTACGTCTATCCCGGATGTACTCCTAACTTCATGAATGGGAGGAGTTCCTCCATGGAGCTTATGCCAAAGTTTCCATCATGTTTCATGTCATGAATAAAGTTTTCCATTTGAGCATTAGATTAGATTACATGGTTTACACTTCCAGTTGGTCACATGATGCATGTCCATGATTAATACAGGACAGGGTTAATACAACATCACACACATGCTTTGTTTTTATTGTATCTGGGTCTGGGGACTTCATGTCCTTTAACAATTAATTTTCTGTTGTCCTTTTTCTTATCCTGCCCATTTACAGTTTCACAACTTTCATATGTTAAATCATAAATAGTCTGGTTTTGCCAGCTTTATTTTGGTTGTGACATTGGTATTAAATTCAATTCCTGGTAGCATTAAAAATGTTTTAAGAAGTCTTAAATTTGGCTTCCTGAAAGCTGCAGATAGCCTGATGATACTTCTACTCCTTATCAACATTGTACACCTTGATTTTGGGGATTATTATACATCTACATTCAGAACCAAGTCAGAGAAACCCTGCCACCATAAACAGTTATTTAGGCCTTCAAGTTCTCAGAGAAACCCCTTGACTATAAAGACTGGTAATTAGGCTTATAAGGTCTCAGCTTTGCTTCTTTCTCACTTTTATCAATAAATAATACAAAATTCTAAAGGTGAGTCGAGTGCCCTCTTTCGTTTTAAAAAAAAAAAGACTTTTTTAGTCAGAAAACCCCTTTAACCATACACACACACACACACACACACACACACACCAAAAGCGAGACAGTTTCCCATTTCTGTTTGAGAGAAAGTGATTTGTTTTTTCATAGGCTGACAGTAGCTCTGCATTGCTCTCTGGCTAATTTGTCCCTCTGGGGCTACCGTCCTCTCCAGGCCTTTTAAGAATCATGACACAAAAAGAATAATAACAATAAAAGTCCTGTAAACATCAACAAAGCATGGTTATTTTTGCTCATAAACATGATCAATGTGACACATCAGTGTCACTGTTTTCTGTCTGTCAGTGAAATAAAACAAAGATTTATAAAGGGAAAAATATGAAGCCCTATATTGCGTGGATAGTTCATAATGAATCAATTTATGTTTCAGCCGTTTGCCTTGATCTGTTTATAATCAATTTATTATAAATTAACTTGGTTTTTGCTTTGGTTTTTCCTTTTCTTTTTTCATACTTTTTAGTATTACCCCACCCAAGAGAAACTTTAGTGCAGAGCAGAACAGCCACTAAAACCTTTCATATGAACTGAAACCTGCTTTCATCTGACTCAGGTATTTGATATTTGCATGAGATATGAGAACATATTTGATCTGACAAAGCACTGACACAGAGCAGCAGGAACAACCAGCTCTGACATTAACAAGTCATGACGCTTGTTTTTATGTCAGACAAATAGGGAATTTCTCGAAGAAAAATATGGTTTTTACAGACAAAACAGTAAGCATAAGCATATAGGTGAGATATGAAAAAGTTATTTGCAGTCAGCAGCCAATCACGTACTAGCGCTGCTAAATGTTCAGTTCATTCCTGTCATTGCGACATCTACAGTATTATAGCGATTATTCATTCATTCATTCATTCATGCATCACATTCTTTTTCTCAGACACCACTGATTGAATTTTAATGAATCTTGGGGAAATAATGCATTTCATCAATGTGTTCAAGCAAATTCTAAATAACACTGACTGGCCCAAGAGGGTCAAAATCTAAAATGTTAATATTTCCCACATCGCAAGTTCAAATGAAATGAAAAGTGATGCACATATCCAGCTCTGTTTGCTCTACAAAGTTGCATCCAGAACCATCAGTACATGCCATATTGGATTTTCCACCAGTTTGAGTTTCTTGAAAAAACGTTTTTTTCATTTATTTACTGATTGACCTCATCATTTATACAAATCAAACAATACAGGGCGCCACAAATGGCCCTGCAAAATGTATTTGCATTGTTCCATAACAGACTTAGAGGACAGAGCGTTTATTGAACCTCAACTGTGCAAGATTGTAGCGCTGACTGGTTTAGGGTGAATGTTCCCCTTTGAGTGTCATAACTGTTCTGTTATTAACTTTGCCTCACTGGCCTTTTAACCTTGTACAGCATTTTTTTTTCAATAGTAATTTCATTTTTGTTTGAAATGTAGATATGAATTACTATGAGAAAAATATTGCTCCATATGTTATGCTCATTAACACAAGCAGCTCTCTCGTATCTCGCTGATGCGTACCACACTTAACTGCATTGTTACTGATGTTTTATCTGTTCCAGTTGAAATGGCTTACAGGGAAAATCCACCCTGCAACAGATTCACAATGTTACTCCAACATTTGACATCTCTTAAAAAGCAGGCAGCATTTCACTGTTTCTTTGGATCCCGCTTAGTCGCTAAAACGTGGCAAATATTCTTCCTGGGATCTGCACAAATACAAGAAGACAAAAACATAGAGAACACTGTAGGAAAGGGAGGGTTGATTTAGTTAGATGTGCTTATAATATTATATTTTTGATGAAGCATAATCACAGTCAATTTTGGGTCACCACTGTATCTTGGGGCTTGGTGATACAGAACCAAGGTAAGGTACATGTAATTAATTAATCTGAAGGAATTCATATATACATATATGAGCCAGATTCCTGTGCACACGTTTTATTGGTAAATACACACATCTACTCTATACATCTACAGCTATGGCACACAAGATAACAGAAAATAACAAATGAACAGCTTACAAGATTTAGGTTATTGGTAATCAACAGCTAATACCTGTGCTATTGGTCTGTGAATGGAGTGTCTGGTTGTGGTGAAGCGTCCTTGCAGTCTCTGTCCAAACACAAGAAGGTTCATCTCAGCAGTTCATCTTGTTGGCTGTTCGGTTTGTTAGCAGATTCTCAGACGGGACCCTCCATCCTTCACAAATCTACTTTGAACTCCCTTGAAGGAGTTGAGAGAGGAGTTTTATCTGGGACAGGCAGGGGGAGCGGATCATAACCATTTGGTCAATCAATAAGCTTTTGGCAGGAATGTGATTCTGGTATTGCACCTTAATTCTGAATGTATCTGAAACTATGCTTAGGGTACATAGTAGTAACACATTCCTGGTGACTCGAAATGAATTACTGGTTTGTTTGACAGCAAACATGGCAACATTATGTACATTAGGAATTTAAATAGTGTAAAAAGGCATGTTCCACACTTTGTAAAAGTAATCAAACGTCTTCGAATGTTGTAAGGAATAACATGTTCATTGTTACTTTTCAACACGTCTTATACAGCAACATGATATTTTCCTGATAAAAAATGAATATAGCGTATGTTGTGTTGAAAATTATAGGGAGAATTAATGGAAGAGGGGAACCAAACTACACTCGGTGATTTATTGAACATGACACAGACTTTTTATACACGTTACATTTCTAGTCAGTGATATTTGATGTGTGTGTGTGTGTGTGTTTGGGCGGGTGGGAGTGTTTCTGTTATTGACGGCAGTTTCACCACAGATGGGAAGAAGCAAGGGACAATCCACCTGACAGCAAATCGGTTGCGAGAGGAACAGAGGATGGAGCGACAGGGAGAGTCAGAAATAATGCGTTTCCTCCAGTTTGCAGTGTATAATTAGATCAGATTAATTGTTTCAATCTGTCTGCCTCCTTCCTTTTCTCTCTCCTTCCCCTCTCAATCTCCTCCGTCTCTCCGCTCTCCCTCCTATTTTCTGTTCTCCGTGAGATAAACAACCCGCGTGACAAATAGCAGCCAAGTCCCGAACAGAATAGGAGATGGAAATCTAGTTGCAGCACCAGAGTGGCATTAATACACTTCTGCCTAGCATGACAAAGAGAGAGAGAAGAGGAGTTCATAAAATATACTTTTTGTGAATAAAACAAGAAGAAGAGGATGGTTTAGATATGAGCGGGAGCTGAGAGGAGGGTATGCTAATATATAAAAAGAAAGAATCCTTGAGAGGCCAGAAAAAGAAAAAAGAGAGGGATGGAGTGATGATAAGAGGTTTTTCACTGTTTCAAGTGAGAAAATACAAAGTAAGAGTTTAAATTGGAGTGAGAGTGTCCTTCAAAGTGCCCTTTATCCTTTCATGGTGATTGATATCACAGATCCATTTATTCATGGTACAAGTTAGTAGCTAGCGATTCGACATCTTTTGAATGCGCAAATCCATTACGACCTGTCCAGTGGACATTATTTTGATTCAAATAGATAGAAAAATGCCTCCGAACTTGGGACGTCTGGTGAGTATGCTGCATTTTATAGTACTCATTGCTAATCTAATAATAATAATAATAATAATAATAAACTTTATTTGTATAGCACCTTTCATACAAGAAATGTAGCTCAAAGTGCTTTGCAACAGAGAAATTACATGCACCAAGTGCTTCACATAAAACTTGATAATGATAGTGAGAATAAGATAAGAGGAGAATAGAATACATAAAATGCATCTTCACATGAAAATAGACATAGAATGAGCATAACATAAGATGGAAAATAAAACCCACTGAATAACAATAGTAAAAATATGAGGAATGCATAACATAAGATGGAAAATAAAATCCACTGTAAAATAATAATAAAAATAAAGTTAAAAAATAGAGTACATAGGATGCATAAAATCAAGTAAAATAAAATTTTTAAAAGAAGTGCAGCAGTGCATAAGTGCGAAGCAAAGTGAGAAAAAAAAGAAAGAGTTTAAGGCCTGTATCGGGAAAGTCATAGCTAGTTAAAGGCTAAAGTGAAGAGATAAGTTTTTAGCTTTCTTTTAAAAATATTTAGCGAGCTGGCTTCCCTGATATCTATAGGTAGTGTGTTCCATAGCTTTGGGGCGTAATTGACAAAGGCTGCATCCCCGATTTTCTTTCGGCTGTTGCTGGGAACCTCCAATAAACCAGCAGCAGATGATCGCAGTGTTCTTGAAGGCAGGTAGTGAACAAGGGAGTTAGCAGTGTAGCTTGGTCCTAGCCCATTAAGGGCTTTGTATATAAGGAGGAGGACCTTAAAATCAATTCTAAATGTTACAGGAAGCCAGTGTAGAGCAGCTAAAACTGGACTAATGTGCTCTCTCCTCTTGGTTCTGGTTAATAGCCGAGCTGCAGAGTTTTGAATGAGCTGAAGTCTCTCAGTGGTTTTTTTCGGGAGACCAGTAAAAAGTGCGTTACAGTAATCGAGTCGGCTTGAAATAAAGGCATGAATTAGTTTTTCAGCATCTTTTTGATTTATAAATGGTCGTACTTTAGCTATGTTTCTAAGGTGGAAAAATGATGTTTTCGTCACCTTGTTAATGTGGGACTTGAAGCTTAGATCTGAATCTAGGATAACACCAAGACTTGTAACCTCAGATTTAATCCAGGGAGTCAATGCTCCCAGATTATTAAACAGCATTTCTCTTTTTGTTTTAGGGCCGACTAGTAGGATTTCAGTTTTGTCCTCGTTTAACTTTAGAAAATTTTTGCTCATCAATTTATTTATTGCCAAAAGACAGGTAGTAATGGAGTTTATAGCTGCAGCATCATTTGGTTCAGCAGAGATGTACAGTTGCGTGTCATCCGCATAACTATGGAAACATACATCGTGCTCTCTAATGATGTCACCAAGTGGCAGCATGTATAGTGAGAATAATAATGGACCAAGGCAGCTCCCTTGTGCAACCCCAAAACAGATGTCATGTTTCTCAGACACATGATCTCCAAGACTGATGTAAAACTTTCTCACTTTGATGTATGTTTTGAACCAGTTTAACACACAGTCAGAAAGACCAACCAACTTTTCGAGACGATTGATTAAGATATCATGGTCAATCGTATCAAACGCTGCACTTAGGTCCAAGAGGACAAGAATTGAGACCTTATTTTCATCAGAGTTTAGTCTGAGGTCGCTGATTATTTTAGTAAGAACAGTTTCAGTGCTGTGGTATGTTCTAAAGCCTGATTGAAATTCCTCCAGGATATTATTTTCTTTAAGAAAGGCGTTTATTTGCACTGAAACTACCTTTTCAAGTATCTTACTAATGAATGGAAGGTTGGATATCGGCCTATAGCTTGTCAGTGCATTACCATCTAGGTTGGGTTTCTTTAGTAAGGGTTTTACAACAGCTGTTTTGAATGCATCTGGGAAGATGCCTGTTTGAAGGGATGTATTTATAATCTTCAGGACATGACTTGAAACACTATTGAACACCCGCTTAAAAAATGCTGTAGGTATAGGGTCAATACATGAGGTGGAGGAGTTACACTCGGTGACAGTCTTGCAAAGCTCAGTTAATGTAATACAAGTGAATTTTCCCATGGTTACATCTTCTTTACAGGGTTTGCTGAGGTCATCTGTGTTTACATCAGCAGCAATGCTGGTTCTAATTGAAGTTATTTTGTTATTGAAGAACAATGCAAGTTCTTCACAATTTGATGCAGAGGACTGCGGACGGGTGGGGGCAGTGTTGAGCAGCTGGTCAATAGTGGAGAATAATATTCTAGAGTTTCCAGCATTCTCTGTAATAATCCTAGAAAAGTAATCCTTTCTTGCTAGACGTATTGCTTTGTTATAGACAGTCATGGCTTCTTTGTATATATTACAGTGAACTGTGAGCCTGGTTTTCCTCCATTTTCTTTCAGCTGCTCGACAGATTCTCTTAATCTCATTAACACTGTTATTGTTTAACCATGGGGAGATTCTGTCAGTCGACCTCTTCTTAACCTTTAGTGGAGCAACAGTATTTAAAGCAGATGACAAGGTATTGTTGAAATTTTCAACCATGTCATTTAAAGAGCAGTCAATGCAGTATGACTCAAATGATTTCATAACATTAGAGAACTTTGCTTCAGCCTTGCTATCTAGGAATTTCTTTTGAACCAAAAAATCCCTTTTAGTCTTTGTTAAGATTAGGCTGGCATCAAAAAACACACAGTGATGGTCAGAAATAGGTAATTCTAATACTGAAACATTGTCAATGTTTAACCCTGTTGTTATTACCAAGTCTAGAATGTTACCATGCTGATGAGTGGCTTCATTTACATGTTGGGTAAGTTCAAAGCTGTCCAGTAAATTCACAAGCTCCATAGCTTTGGAGTCATTCTTTTTGTTGATATGAATATTCAGGTCTCCATTCAGGATTAATCTATCATATCTAGTGATACCAAGTGAGATCAGCTCTGAGAATTCCTGCAGAAACAGTGTTGAATATCTTGGTGGCCGATACAATGTAATGATGAGCACTGATAATTCTGCTTTGAGCTCAAGAGCAAGATATTCAAATGATGTAAATTCACCCAGGTCAATGTCATTACACACAAACTGTGTAGAAAAAATGGCTGCAATCCCTCCTCCTTTCCTGTTCTGTCTGACTGACTGATAAAAATTATAGTTTGGAGGACAAGCCTCTATCAGTGTTGCTACACCAGTAGTGCTGTTTAGCCAGGTCTCAACTAAAAACATTAAATGCAAATTCTTTTCAATTATCAGATCATTAACCAAAAAGGATTTGTTAGCCAATGATCTGACATTAAAAAGAGCTAATTTCAGCTGTAGGGATTCTGTGACAGGAAAGGAAACTGGTTGTGGCTGAACATTGACAAATTTAAGATTACCGAGACAGGTACCAGATGGTCTGTGATTGCTACGATGTGTTTGACCATGCCACCGGCTGTTTAAGATCACCGGTATGTTTAAGGAAGCGGCATGGGGTCTGTCTCATCTCTGATAGACACCTGATTGATGATGTCTGTGGTTATTGCTGTTTAATAGTTCATCAATTTGACTGAGCTTCAGCGTGGCAGCTTTAACTAACTCCTTGATTGGTGAGTGTGGTGGAGGGGGGGAGGGGGGGCGTTGGATCCCTGATTGGGACAGAGACATCCTCTGAATGCCTTGGGTGATGTGGAGCAGAGGGTCAGGTGAAGGGGGAGAGATACAGGCTGTCCGCCTGTGTGTGCTGTCCTTGTCCTTCGCGCTTATCCGTGCATTCCTGTTTTGGTATGGTATCCCAAGAGCATGACGTAGGTTGGCACCGAGTACTCTGGAACCAGTGATGCTTGGATGAATCCCATCAGGCTTAAAGCGATCTTTACAGTTCCAAAAGATATTGAAATTGTCAATAAACTTTATCCCATGGGTGAGGCACGCCGATGTCAGCCATGTATTCAGGGCAAGGAGTCTGCTAAAAGATTCGATTCCTTTCCCCAAGGTTGGAATGGGGCCTGAAATGAATACATGTTGCGACTGACAGTCACTCAGCTTCTCCAGTAGCAGGCAAAAGTCTTTTTTCAGGATCTCAGAGCCAGTTTTCCCTTGCAGAATGTCAAAAGACCCAGCGTGAATAATAATCCTCATGTTACCTGGATGTGTAGAGAGGATAACTGGCAACAGCCCTGTTAGCTCCCTGACAGATGTGTCATCCATAGTTAGATTTTCAGTCTTTGCCATTCTTACATGCTTGGTTATAGAGTCCCCAAACAGAATAGTGTCTGGCTTATCAGGTGTGGAATTAGCAATATTTATTCTGGCCCTTGGCTTATCAAGTGTGGAATTTGCAATATTTCTTCTGGCCCTCGGCCTAGTATGTTGATTAGCAGGCCGCATTTTCCGCCTGGAGGTAGTCGGCGGTGAGTGCCTGGAGGTAGCATTAGCATTAGCACCGGGACCAGTGCTGGCATTAGCATTAGCATTAGCATTAGCATTAGCTCTGCGGCTAGTACTGGGCTGCATCATGGAAGTGCTGTCATTAGCATTAGCAGTCACTGGATCCGGCTCACTGAGTATTTTGTACCTGTTCTCCAGTTGTAGTCCTGGCCGGGGAGTGTATTGGGGAGAGTATTGGGGTTTCCTCCTGTTATTGTTGTTGTTTCCTCCGCTGCCCCTACGGCGGACAACGTCCGACCACAGCTCACCAGGAGTAGAGACTTTTGGTCTAGCACCCTTGCTGTGCCAATAGCCCATATCTGTGGCGGGTAGCAGTGGGGATGCCTCCGGGGCCAGTCCACCTTGCGGCTCGGAGATGGTGTCGGTTGTGTCTGTAGCGAGTGGCGGAGGGGATGCCTCCGCGGCTGGTCCATTTGCGGTTGGGTCAAGCCAGGGGAGAGTGTCAGCTAGGTCCGTAGTATGGGTCGTAGTGTTGGAGTCTGTACTTTTACCAGATGTTTCTACATGAGGAATGCGGGCAGAAGACTCAAACAGCGTGTCAATGAGCTGCTCATCCTGGCTGATTTGGTAAAGTGTAAGAATCCTTCCAGTTCAGTAATTTGCTGTGATAACCGAAGGCAGCCAGCACAGTCAGAGCAGGAGGAAGAGTCACTGACTTTAACCATCGGCATTTTCCCACAGTAACAATAAAAATTTAAATAAATAAAAGATAAAAAAGAACAGCAACAGAAAAAATACTTAAAAATAGTTGTTCAGTGGGGAAAAACAGGAAAAAACAGGAAAATATTGCTGAAAATAGATAAGCCGGCAGGGAGCAAAGCAGAGAGCGTCTGGTTAGGGAGAAAGCCGGAAGTGGTATAATAGAGTTAGCTGTAGGCTAAGTTAGCGTTGACGTTAGCCCTAGGCTAAATTATCATTCCCAGTATCCCACTAGAGCGTTTTAATCAGTGTAGTGGTCACTCTTAGGTGTGGTTACACCTGTCTTTTCAATGCGACCTGTCACCTCTGATCACGCCAGCTCGCATTGACTGTCAGGTGTGTACACTCTCAGATCGGATCTTGGCTCTCAAAATCCACATTCTGAGGTGGCCTGACTCACCTTCCTATCGGATCTCAGTTAAATCCGGTCACAAGCAACATCATTGATTTACCACGCCCATATTGATGTGCATCCCATTATCTTCTGCCACAGTTCCGCACCATTATGGAGGAAAACAAGGCCTGGGGTGTAGCGGAGACTCTGTGTCTTACTGCACTGTGGTCAGACGCCACTGTTCAAGCTTGGTGACCGCCCCACCAGTACACCAAAAATCAACATTGGTACTATCTCTAGTAGCGAGGAAGAAAGTGTTGAGATTTCGTTTTGCTTCTAAAAAAATAACTTTGTGTAATCCTCGCAGGAGATCCAGTTGAGCAAGACACCCAAGGAGCAGGCAGTCTGTCACTCCAATCACCCCCGTCGGACGCGCCACAGTTGGGGAGAGGAAGAGGAGTTCGGAACTCTGGAATATATCAAATGATATCTTCCTGCCAGGACACTTCACCTTCAGCAGAGGAGAAGAACAGTATTTCTCCCTGATGGCAACAGCCTCTCGTGAAGCGTTGTCACTGCTCACTCGGGTAAGATGGCCCTCTGCCCTGGCACATTGCCATTGTGCAAAGTATCCACTTCAACTGTCTTTCATATTGCTGACTAGAAATATGCACTGACAATATCCTCATACAATTAATTGCTCCATGTTTATTTTCACAATTTCCCATTGATGTGGAACTAAGAAACAGGAGGTCCTTCTCAAACGTAGGCTAACGAATTGGCTTTTGCACAGCCTCACAATAGTTTTACGTTCTCACGGAAAATGATTGGCGACTAATTTGCAAGCAAAACTATTGCAAGGGAACACAAAAGCAAGGGTGTCAATTGGGAATGGCAAGGTGTGGCACTCGCCATACTCAAATTTGACCCTGTAGTTATTGTCATTACGATGAAGAGCAAAAGTCAAGCAAAAAAGTCACCGGATTGATTGACTGATTGATTGATTGATTTCATTTTATTGTAGTGTCACACACCATACTGGTGCCCAGCCCATATGGGCTTACAAGACACTGTACATTCTCACTAGAAATTAATTTGGACTCTATAGTATTTAAAAAAAAAAAAAAAAATCACATCAGGGGATCATTGAGGACCTGTGTTCGCTCTAAACTGATAGTTTGGTGACCTACGTCTAATAATTTAATATCTTGTCAGTCATCAATCACTGCTCCACTTTGTCTGCAGAAAGTTAGGAGATATAAAGTTTATAGTAGTTATGTAATAAGTTTGGAAGTTTTGGTGGCAAATGATATCAAATTTAGGGCTTTTGCCACACCTTAGGGTTTAGTGAATTGATGCCCCTCTGCACTAAAGCCACTCCAAATGTATTTTTTCTTCAAACATTTTATTTTTCCACTATGTCCCTTCAGGGCTTCTGTAACACTGGGTGTGATTATAGAGCCAATTTTTAATAGAATATTCTATAAAATCCACCCACACTGTCACAGGTCTGCACAAGTGGGGGTAGGGATAGCTAATGAGTGTAACAAATGATTGAGAGAAAGTGTTTTACACTGATGGATTGCCACAGTTCCCTGAAAAACAACAAACGCCCACATGAATTCATTCCCACTCTCTCTCTCTCTTTTGCAGACCTTTGTCATATATCACCCTCCAGTTCAATCCTCTGTGCCGAGCATATCTCTTCCCTCCCTTCCTCCCTCTCTCCATCATTTGTCAATCTCCTCTCTCTGTCTTTCCCTCCTCCTTCTTTCTCTCTCTCTCTGCCTCTCTCCCTCTAGCTCTCTCACTCTCTCTCTCTTTCTCTCTCTATCCGTCTCTGAGGAGGAGGATGCTTCCCGGCCTAATTACCAGCTTGTTTAGCTGTTCATTTGGAGTAAACACCTCACTAAATTATACAGCGTGTGTATACACACACACACACAAAGACAGGATCATAGAAATACACAGGCACATGCATGCACACACACAGCAACAGGGCGATATCAGTTAAACCCATGAGAAGCAACAGGAATAAGCTTCAGATAATTGACTAACAACTGGCTCTAATAATCCCAGTTTTATTATGTTAAAGGGGAGGCCACAGTGGATGAGGAACACAACTCTATACAGCCGTCTTTACCCAGAACACTTATACTGGGAAATAGGCGGCACTGATGGAGACGTACATTATGTGTAAAGCTGAAAAGCCAATAAAAAATGACCCACTAGAAAAACAAACAAACAAAAAAAACAAACAAACACCTAAACCAGATATCCCCACAGTTATAGAGTGGTTATTTTACTCATGTGATTAGACCACACTGAATCACATTTTATACAGGATACTCAGACATGTCCTCAAAGGGCTTTAAACTACAAGTGGGAAATGTAACAAGTGTGCATTCATAATCAGAGAGGGATAGAGTGTATTTCACAACGTGCATTCCCATATATTTTGTTTTACCAGGGATCTAATGTGAATAGCAATCCTAATGAGCAAATAATAACATAATAACAAAATTGGCACAGAGTTTGCTAATAATAACTACATCAACCCACATAGGCTACAAATTGTTGTTGTTATATAAAAAGGTTCCTGCATGTTTCATTCTGTTTTGAAGAGTGTTTTTCCTGCAGGTTAGGCCTACACCATGCGATGTGAACACAAAATGCTATGTAAAAGGCGATAAAAGAATATCAATCGACATCGATCATGTTGCTAATTTGCTAAATGCCAGTTCTGTAGGCTACTGGCATTTTTCACTGAGTTAGCTGTAAGAAGGTTTATGATGTCCAGGTGTCACATTGTAGGTTTGAAGGTTAAATCTTGCATTCTCTTTCTGAAAACCTGACTCACAGAAGCAGAATAGGTAATTCAAAATATCTATTGTCTACAAGCCAGGCTTCATACACTCAGTATTCATGTAGGCCTGGGCCCAGAACGACAAATTCAGAGTAGCTTACTAAACTGCAGACATCTAAAACAGCATTATGGGCTTTTTACCTACCTGCTGTTTTTTTCTATTATTTTGTAGTTGATCAATCAAATCTAGACAGATATATTCATTTTATCTTTATTGAGCCAGATAGGTCACAGCTTTAAATCAAAGCATTTTACCAAGTTGGCTACTTTGCTAGCATTTAACTAGCATGCTAGCAAGTATCTAACTAGCATTATCAAACTAGCATGCTAGTCTAGCTAGCATTCACATGGGGGTCGGTTTACCTTGCTTAGGGGCAGTTTTAGGCAAATTTTTACAGGGATTTAAAAGGCAACAACACCATTTTCTTACTAAACCATTTTACACTAGAACAGCAGGTGCAACATGGCAAGATGCATTACTTGACCAGAAGGTTGACATCATACGACATAATGCAGATATTCACAGCTGTCACACTAAAATAACTGGCAGAGAACAGACAAGCAGAACAGGCTACAGTATCAAAGGAGAAAATTAGTTGTTTTACAAGGGAAAATCGGCAACTAAATCCTGCCAACTGAAACAGACACAGCTGTGCCCCCCCCCCCGCCCGCTCTCCTGGTTCCCACACTATACACCTGAAGCTCATTTTGAGAAGGGCTGTGACTGCTGGACATAATCATAATCTCTCAGATGGAGTCATTTGCAGAGGAGCTTTGAAATTATGCTGCATTCATGTCAAATGGGAGGGACGGTAGATAGAAGCTTTCTGCTTGAAATACCATCCAGGTCAGCTTTCAGATGGTAATAACTACCAGAAAATACAGTTCACCTCAGCTTTCACATAGTAAATACTAGACCATACTGTTCACCCGAGCTTTCAGATAGTAAATACTGCTAGAACATACTGTTTACCTCAGCTTTCAGGTGGCAAATACAACTTGGGATATCAGGATTTGACGGTGGAGTCTAACAAAGAAAGAAATACTTGTAGTCAAAAGTACGATGTATCGTTGTGTGATCACAGCTCCTAAAAGCTGTGACAACTATTTACCGGATGTATCACTCACTAAGTGGATGTGCGTTAAATGTGAAAAAGGAGCAACCAAAGTCTACAGAAAACTTCAATCACAGTTATTCCCATATGATCACCAGGTCTGGGTGTGGAGACCCAGTCACAAGCTGGCAAATGTTGGTTGGGATATTCTGAGATATCTGAGGTCATTGGGCCATAAATTTGGTGGCTCCTTCTCTTTTCACCTTGCCTTTGATCCTTCCTTCCTCCCTTCTCTCACCTCCTCCAAGTTACTTCCTGCCACTGAACTCAAACATTTAAGTTTGCAAACAGGCAAGCAGTACCTAAAATATGTTCAATTAACTAAATGTTTAGCCTTCCATGTAGTCTAATTCAAAATGCTCCTTTTAATTATACTGACTTTAAAAATGTTGTTCATGTAGACCAATATTTTTTATTTTCTTCATAATCAATCAATATAATTAAGGTTAGGGTCAGTACCTCCAACTAATCCTTGACACAAAAAATGACAAATGGAAGCCTATTCAATATGAAAAGTGAGAAGTGAGTGAGAAGAAAAGTAATTAGTATTTTGTCTGAACTTGAAAAGTTATATCAGCAGGGAATACCTTGGAACCCATCCTTGACGAGCCATCAAAATACACAATATTTGACACAAAGTACATCTATACTCTTTGGTAAAGTTTGTCATTACAGACTTGAGGTAGCAAAGGTCGTAATATGCTCAACACCTGAGAATCTGCAATTTACCAACTGCACAAACAAGGAGAATTGAGAATACAAACACTGCTAGAACAGATATCTTTGAAGAAATTACAGCATGAAAAGAGTAAGAAAATGCCTGGCGATTCAACAGTAAACTTTCAACGTCTTCAAAACTTGAACAAAAGGAACAGGAGGGCAAAACAAAACACACCAAGACAAATTCTCCCATTAATGCACGGCGCTAAAAATCTAATCTCATGGCTGACTTTTGTTCTCAGATTAAATTCACCCTCTCCAACATGACTGGACTGAATCTGGTCTTGAATAGGTATACAGATTGTACTCACCACAGGAGAAAAAAAATCAGCAAGGCCCTTTTCTAAAGATACATTTCACATCAGTTCAGTGTGACAGATTCAGGTTAAGGGGCATCAGTTTCAGTATACCTCCTAAATGCACTTTACCACGCGACAACATGACCCCCAGCTCAAACTTTGCTATGAAGAATAAACGGAACCAATGGGCTTAACAGGAAAATGGGGGGGGATTACATCCGCAAAACCTATCAAAACACCTAAAAAAGAGGCCTCAAATACAGACATTTAAAAGGGTACCTATGCCCTTGTAAATGGCTATATGCCATAAGGTATAAGTACCACAGTAGCAGAGTGTAAGCACCACACACACATCTGGATTTATTCTTCCAACATTAGGTCATTTTTCAGATTCAGCATGCAAGGTTTTAAAGCTTTGCCATTATTCAGGCCCATCAATACTTTCTGGATGAAGGTAAAGGTGTGGATGAGCTTCTTGAGGTAATCTTGGGGTAATCCTTGGGTTCAAATCTGATCTGGGACCTCTGTCGCATGTTATCCCTCTCTGTCTCTCTCAATCTTCCCTGTCGTTCTCCATGGTCAACTATCAAATAAAGGCAAAAATGCCCCAAAAAATAATCTTTGAAGGAAAAAAAAAGCAATGTCATCCTCCATCACAACAGTAATACTTGGAGGGCCGAACTGAACGGGATCTCTAGAGTTCTTACTGACCACTTTGAGGAGATAGGCAGATCTGCAATGTCTGGCTCATCCAACTCCTCTACCTGGAATGTGCATCATAAGAGTATTTTACTATTTAGAGGAACAAAATTGAAAAGCACAGACTATAAGCCAACCCTCACTGCCAGCTGTGTATGCATAAAAAACTTTCATGCTAGGTCTTAAAGAATTCTAAGTCATCCTCATGCAGGTAGTCTGGGAGGGCATGAAGGGCAGCAGTGCGTCTTGCATTGAAATAACCCTCACAGTCTTTATAGGTCCTGATACCATTTACCACCTTAACCAGCATCAGACCATCTCTCCCCAGCTAAGACCAGCAGTGCCCCTCAAAAACCAGCTCAGACCATCAACCAACTTTAGCTGTTTTTTTTTTTCAACAGCGTTGACAAGTAGCTGTAAGGGATTTGAGGAGAAAAGCAGTAGTGAAAGCTTTGGGGAGGCAGAGAGATAGAGAGCTGCATCTATAAACAGTTGGAAGTCATTTGATAGTAAAAATCTCATTAGTGGATTTGTCATTAGTGGATTTATCATCAGGATCGGGCCAATTCAACCAATTTACTACATTTACTTCCTGGATGAGACACGCCCCTCGGCAACGCTCTCCAAATCTCCACCCCCAGCCAGTTACTCAGCCAAACATTTGTCTGTTTATGCGTGTCTCTGTGTGATAAATAGCAGCCAACTTCATTACTGCGAAGAAGATTGAATTCAAATGACTCAAACAGATACACACACAGAGCTATTTGGCTGTTTTTATGGTATTTTAACATGGTCTGCTCTGGTATTAATTCACACAGCCCATCTGGGTACTTGTGGGATACAGCTAGCTGGATAGCAGTGTTGCAACCTGATCTCACACAAATACGTGAAATGAATTATAGTCAAATTACATGTTGGTGGCACGTAAAGTGTTAAAATTCGTGTTCCCAGCACAAAATAGTTACAAAGTCTTTCCCTAACCTTAACCAAGTTGTTTTAGTTTCCTAATCATAACCTTAACCCTAACCATAACCTTTTACTTGCCTGAAGCTAACCGTTAGCCAACCTTTAGCTGAAAATGCAATTCGTGGTGGAGGAACGTAAATTTCACATAATTCAATTTCATGACTTTTTATGAGATCATGTTGCAGTTTGCTGATCACGCAAACTCAGAAATGTTAGCCCATTACTTTTCCCAGTAATGACTAGTGTAACAAATTACTGTTTCAATTTCAGCAACAATAGTACAGTTACTGATCAAAAAACTAAATTGACTCTTTTGTTAAGACTGAAGTGGAATTATCTAAAAACTACACCCCACCCTCATCCCCCGATTTGTTTTCGTCAGAATTAGCCGTCTAAAATAGCTTAGATGAGAATTAGCAGAAAAGTTTACTTTCTGGTGCAGAAGTATTCTCACTACTTTCATCGTAGAAAAAAAGAAGACCAAGGAGACTAAGACATAACAAATTGTAGAAGGATACTATACAAATAAAATGTCACAACTAAACTGCAGTATAAATCCCTATTGTTTAGGATCGAGTGAAATGACAAAAACAATAGACATCAATACTAGATATTGTTTTCCTACTTTTTTGTGTCCCTGACATTACCCATGTACCATTCCCTTAATAATATATGTAATTGTAAAAATTCCCTTAATTTTTGGAATACTCACATGTTTCTTTCATGAGTGGCTGCATGTACACGCCATATCCCGTTTCAAACAACCCTAATGTGATAATGGGATTAGGAGAAACCTGAATATTACAGCTGGTTAATGCTGATATAATCTGGAATACTGTGGCACATAAACACCTTATCTTGTTTACTGTTGGTTTTCACATCTGCGTGAGCTCGGTTTCCGTGTAAAATTGAAAATATGCTGTTTATTCGTGTGCAGGGATGTTTGTGACTGGGATATTCCACAGATATGAAGTCATCCGCAGTGTGGATGTAAATGTAATCAATGTCTGGTCTGGCTTCAGAAACAGAAACTCCGGTGAGGCTTTGTGATGCAGGATGGGCAGCGGCAACCGAGTGATGTCGGCCATCTTTGTTTTGTAGAATGACCGTAATGTCATTTTGGAATGAAACTCCTGGTGTGATTATCACACGAACGAACTGTCTGCTTGGCTCTGGTCTAATCAAATAGGTTCATGGCTCAATGCCTTGTTCTCTCTCTCTCTCTCTCTCTCTCTCTCTCTCTCTCTCTCTCTCTCTCTCACACACACACACACACACACACACACACATAAAAGGTCAGGTACTCGTATTTCTTCCCGCTATTCTTCTTCCACTCTCTAATCACTTCTCTTTTGTTACAGAGCTAACACTAATCAGAATGCCAATCATTCCTCTCCTCTAGCATTCACAGAACTTCCATTGACTATTAGTGTCTTTTTATTTGCTTTCTCTGTTATCAGCAATACAGTCATTAGCCAGGAAGTGGTTTGTACAGACTAAGAGAGTCTTGTGATGTGGAGGTCTTGCTTCTACAGTGAATTCCTGACAAAATAATTACAATAGTATGACAAAAGTTGATTTTCTGATTGTCTCTGTACCAAAGCTAGTGCTTTTTTGAGTATCTTTTGAAATCACTAATTTGACTTTTAAGTATTGATTGAAGTGTACACTTTGGTACATTTTGTAAATTTACCAGTGGTGGAGTGAGGGAAACAAGGTCTTGTCTTGGTCTTTGTCTATGCACTTTACTTTTTTAGATTTTTAAAATTTAAAATTTAAATACCTATTTTGAACTCTGACCTGTCATCCATTACACATTGCATGGAAAGATCACAGAATAATATTCTGTTTCTGTTTAATAACTCAGAAACTTTACTCTGAGTACATTTTAAATGTGCCAGTTTTTACTTTTCTTACACCGGCACTCTTTCCACTTTCTTTCCACTAGCTTGTTTAGGTTAACATGGCTCTGATGTGCCGCACTGTATCACCTTTAAATGTCCAATACAATACAGTATAAAGTACACACTGTTCTGAAACCTCAAGAGGCAGTGGCTTCATTCTCCTGCTTAAAAAACTGTTTATTGCTATTAATTGTTAAACTTGGCATGTGTGCATGAAGAGTTTGCAAAATTAGATTTGTACCATTTCAAATAAGCTAGACCTACTCTTACAAAATCATTGATGCAAAGAAAAAACCCATTTAAGATACCTTAAGACCATTGCCTACCTACCACTGACTAACACTGTTGAGGATGGAAACAAATACATTTTTGAAGATTATAGGTAAAAAAAAGTGTTTTCTAAAAATAGATATATAGTGTTTTGGAATGAAAAACCTCTCGCGTCAGTGCAGGTGCAACACTGGAGCAATAAATAAATCCCTGTCTTTTTTGTTGGCTCGTATCATAGAGGGTTCACTGAAGCGTTGTCGCCGCATGGTGCGGGCGTAACAAGGCAATACACACTGCTGTGAATACTAACGAGGTAGCACGAGTGAGAAGAAGACAGTGGAAATGATAAATAAATCCCTGCTGATATTTCTCCTGAACCGTATCGTAGAGGTTCACCGACGGCGGAGATTCAGCGACACAACCGATACGCAAGACGAGATGTTAGACCACAATACGACACACAGACTGAATGCTGTAAGCTTTAATGTAAGGGGGAGAAAACGACTTTCTGCCGGGTCCTTTGCGGTCGCTTGTACCCGATTTGAAAACCTGGCAACGCTCAGCGAGGCTGCCAAGGGAGTTGTACGTCCTTACCTCCGGGGCACGGTTCAGCCCGACACTGCTGCTGCTGTTGCTGCCGAGCACTTAACGCTATACCTTCCCTGCACTGACCTTTCTCTTCACGGACCGCTTCACCTCTACCCCATCTTCCACCTCTGCCCGTGTCTCATCGTACTCCTGTCTTGTCCGCCTGACCCCTCTCTAAAACAAAATAAGAATAAGTCTGGCTGTTAGTTCAGTGGCGGCACATTCTCCAGTTATTTCAGCACTTCTCTTTTTAGCAGTGTCGTGAATGTGAGATGGCTGTTTGATTGGGACTGTTTCAAGAAGGATCCAGTCCACAGGATTTCCTTACCTAATTAATAAGCGTCAAAATCTAAGCCCTAGTCAAAAGTTATTTGGAAAAAATTATGTTCACCTTTATACTTGGTGTTAACATGCTGGGTGATTGGATTATGATTGGATAGAGCAAAAATCGTATAAAATCCAGGTGTCATTGAAGATCCAATCACGCAAACCAGCTTCATAGGTGGTCAGAGACACATTTGGTCTCATTAACGGCAAAGTGTAAATGTGATGTAAATGTGATCAACTCCACGTATATGATCTTTGAAAACTGATCCAACCAGTAAGTGTACAAAAATCAAACAGTTGGCAGGCAGCTTAGATAGTAACATAAATGGATTGTCAGGATACTGGTGGATGGGGAAGTGAGGCGAGGTGTGTTTTAGGGATGGGATGATATATTGAAATTCAGCATATCGCGATACAAAAATGTGACAATACGTATCGTGGGACAGAAAAATGAATTGCGATATTAGCTGCATTTTATTCTGCTGTAGTAATCACAAATGAGAAGCTTGACCATCACAGTTTCACAAGCTCTCCCTCCAAATTATATTATTTGCACTTTGTAATAACATTTTTAAATTGTTGTTTATATTCTAGCAGGCTGATGCCATTGCTAGAAAGATTTGTGTCTCAGAAATAAACAAAATTCTGCACAGCCATACTTTGTTGTCACTGAACTTTTATTTATCACATCGTATCGTGGTTGTATTGAATTGTGAACCCCATATCGCATATTGAATCACATCGTGAGAGGAAGTGACATTCCCAACAATCTGTTTTGGTGAGGAAAAGAGAAATCTGATTTAGATGTGTATGCCGGAGACACATCCAGACACAATCCAGATACCAGGTGGAAAGTGAGCCAGTGAGTCCAGAGCAACTCTGAAACAGCTCGAGTGTGGAAGGTGTACCCTAATTACAGTAAGAGCAAGACGCTCCGACCGGTTAGAGCAGGACTCCAGCTATACATAAGGGCTTGACACTTCATCAGCCTGGCAAATGGCCCAGAACTGGACAGGGTGGAGAGCCAGATGTCAAGATGCGATGCTCCCAAGACAGCGAGAGCAGAGGCGAGCAGCAGCCGGCACACTGAATACTGTAAACCCAACCGGATACTAAGCTGACTGCAACTGACAGTTAGCTGATTGAGGCAGTCAGTTAGCTGAATGCAGCAGGCTGGAAGCTGAGTGCCATGCGACTCGCCACCTGTTAAGACTACACTTTGCTCTTATTCCCCTATAGAGACGCATAACAGGGTCTTTTTAACACGCTTCTGAACTCGTCCACTAACAAGCCTCTTTAATGGGACTCCTCAACAAATGTGTATGGGTGGCCCTCTGTATTAGTTCAGGTACAAAACATCTATGCTAGATAGAGAGCCATGGGAAGCTTCTTTAATTAGTTTCTTAACAAGCATCTAGTGCAATTTGCAATTAGTTGAGATACTAATTACTAGGATCTGCTGTCATAGCAACACATTTTATTCAAACAATGTGGTAAGCGCTTAACGAGTTCCTTAATGCGTATGCACAGGTTGTTTCATGTATTGAATATAAGGTTCTGTAATAGGACACACACACACACACACACACACACATATACAGCCTATTATACAATATAGTAATATTGCCGATAAAGTGGGATATTAAAACATTGTTACATTTCCTTAAAACCCTCACTGCAAAATCCTCAGTGTTCATTTAACTCCGAGAGTGTACAAATCAACTGTATGCCAGTGTTTATATAATTCCACACCCACCAGAGTTAATTTAACAATAATAATAAAAATAATTATAACAATTTCACATTCCACACTTCCAGGGGTGCTGAAAAAGTTTTATTTCGAACTGACTAAATCCTGGTTTCCAAAACCAGTGAAGGGTTTTACCTGTGGATTTGTACAATGAAAAGTTATGCAAGGGTCATGCAAAGCCTCAAGCACACACTATGAAAATATTTAGACTATTCTCTGAGGGAATAAATTCATCTATCTTTTGAAGAAATGCATGTCACTTCAGTTAGCGACAGAAACTTTAACCTCATTCCTGAGTCGCTGACAAATCGTCACGTCATTCACCAACTTGTAAAAGTGTACAGTGTAAAGAGAAAAGTTGTGAAAGGGCATGGAAATTTCAATATTTCCAAAGTGAAAACCTTTAAAACAGCAAGTGTGTAGACAGTCAAAAGCTGTGAAACTGCATCATACACTGTTAATACCGGCAGATGAAAGCGCAGTCTCACTTTTTCTATCCTTTCCCTTTCATTTCCCTTTCCTTTTGGTGCTCTGATGCATAGCTACATGTGTGTGTTTCTCTGTGCCTTTTGTGCATGCAGTGTGTGTGGTGTGTGTGTGTGTGTGTGAGAGAGAGAGAAAGGAAGAGAAAGTGAGACAGAAAAAGAGACCGACAGATGGAGACAGACTGGCAAAATGTTCTGCCAGCATTTGTGTGTGTGTATGTATGAAACGGAGACAGAGAGGGAGAAAGAGATAGAAAAAATGAGCAATATAGACACACACTCTCTCTCTCTCTCTCACACACACACACACACACACACACACACACACATACACCACACACTAACCTTAACCCTGAACCTGAATCCTAACCTTAAAATAGCCCTTTAAAGAAGTGAGGACCGCAAAGGTTTTTCCTTGGCCTAATATCCTTGTGAGGACATTTATTCCTCACAAGTAGGGCTGCAACTAACGATTATTTTCATTGTCGATTAATCTGTCGATTATTTTCTCAATTAATCGATTAGTTGTTTGGTCTATAAAATGTCAGAAAATGGTGAAAAATGTCGATCAGTGTTTCCCAAAGCCCAAGATGACATCCTCAAATGTCTTGTTTTGTCCACAACCCAAAGATATTCAGTTTACTGTCATAGAGGAGTAAAGAAACCAGAAAATATTCACATTTAAGAAGCTGGAATCAGAGAATTTTGACTTATTTTTCTTATTTTTCTTCGATTAATCGATTAAGCGTTGCAGCCCTACTCACAAGTATAGAAATACAAGAACACACACACTCACACACACACACACACATACACACACTCACAAGGTGCAGGTAACAACACCAGGGTCTCCTCTTCAGATCCTTGCTGGTGCGTTTGATGTATCCACCCTGACAGAATGGGAGCTCCTCAATAGTGGAGTCCACAGAGAAAAGACATGAAACTGTCGCACATCAAACACACCTGAAGGATTTCCAGACCTATGACTGTCTGTCTCTCTCTCTCTCTCTCTCTCTCTCTCTCTCCTCTCTCTCTCTCTCTCTCTCTGCCTTCCCCAGTCCAGTCTTCTGGACTACAGACTGCCTTTTTGAGGTTTGATATTTTAAAGTAATAATCCGTGACATTTCCATATAAATAAAGGTCCATGGCAAAAGATTTTCTTGGACATGAAGGCCACCAGGGAGCCTCAAAATGCCCCAGCTGCACTCATGATGTCATACTGGCATCACTTCCTGGCTGTCTCAACATTTTCATGACCTGCCTATGGTGACAAAGGTCCTGAGTTCGCGTCCTGAGTGGTGCAACCATAATGTGACACGAATACAGCTGTATGCTGGCTGGTTTAGGTGAAGTTCCTCTAAAGGTTAAAAGGCATTTATTAAAGCTGCAATAAGCAAACATTTCTGACCACTAGAGGGCGACAGAAACCGCAACACATTTGTAAATAACACACAGCAAAGCCACTCTACTACGGAGGCCTACAAAGGACAAATGGAAGGATAAATGCTAATAGCTAAGCTAACCATACCTGCTGAGAAGTGTCGCCGGTCACCAGTTTGCCAGAACTCTCTCCCGCTGAAGGTTACATGTCCCACAATGACCAGTGAAGAGGCAGGTAGCAATTTTACTAGTTTAACAAGTTTACTAGTTTAACAAGTTTACTCGCTCGCTTCATCGAGCGAGTAAACTTTTAAACAGCGAGGGAGGAGACAAGCTAGTTTTAAAAAAATAAGTTTTAGAAAAGAGGTGAAAACAGCAACACAGCTGCTGCTGTGTGGATATTGGTTTACATCATTATGTCTCAATGAAATCTCCACATAGCACACGTTAGCTTCAGGATTGGTTATAAAGTCTGATGTCGCTTATTGCAGGTTTAAGCCTGATTTCATTTTCTCCTCCTTTTTTCCCTTTTTTCTGTCCGCCATATTGCTGCTAGCGGCTATAATTTCCGTTTATTTTTTATTAATGTTACCTAATTAGTGCTTGCCAGCTACCTACATTAACCCAAGACAATATAAAGGCAATACCAGAGCAGCAACAATTTTGCCTGTTGAAGACTTTGTAGCTCCAGACCGCTACATAGATGCAATAAAAGCCTTTCACACTGCCAACAATTGGTCGGAATAGAGCGACACATGAGCCAGTCTGCCAAGTCACTCGCAGTGTGAAAGCAGAGTCAGTCTTTCTTTCTCCATCTTTCTCTACACTTTCCATCTGCCTCTGTGTGTCTCTTTCTCTGATCAGTTAGTCAGACAGTAAACCTTGTTAAAATCTTGGTAATAGAGATATAGTAGAATAGTAGAATATAATGTTAATAGAAAAAAATGGAAACGAATAATTAATGCTAGCGTTCCATGGGTATTGTGTGGAATGATGAAATGTGAAATAAGCTGTTATATCTTAATTAGTCAAATCCCTGATGGGAAGGGCCATATTTAGTGTTACAATGCATAGTATATATGTACAGATATAGTGTGTGTGTGTGTGTGTGTGTGTGTGTGTGTGGCTGAGGAGACCCTTGGTTAGCAAACACAGATAAAGGCTATTTATCTACTAGTAAGGTGTGTTATGGACTATTTTTTCCTGTTCAGTTCAAAATAAACACTTGAAGAGGTTCAATCCACAATTAGATATCCAGAATTTGATAAATATGATAACATTTTTGCTTATAAAATTTTTTATTCCACAAAATTAAAACAAATAATGGTACTTTTTAATTGAATAGTAGGTAATTTAAGTCCATGGTTGACTAATTGATACTGTTATAAGCCGGATATTGAGAGATATTTAAAGATGAACTTCACTTTAATTTAACTCCACTTTAATTTAAATGGTACCTGGAGGGGGCAATTTCTTTTAAGGGACTTGCTGGTCCCTGAAAGCTTATATTAAATGGTGCCAGGGCACGTGGAGCACTGTGTGTGCGTGTGTGTGTGTGCATGTGTAATAGTGATATTAAATAAGGCATAATACTGCTTTTTATATTTAATGTTGCTAATATGATTAAAGGAGCAGCAAATACCATTAACTATAGGGCTGTAGGAGGGGTCTCAGTGACTATGCCTCCTGTAACTTGTACTGTATAAATAATAACACACTGAAACATGGTCATTCTTAGTTGTTGGTAGGTTTGTATGATATTCCCATGGCTAGTCTCACAAGGCCTTATTTCCTCTGTCTTACTCTACAGATTTGCTAGAAGTTCTCAGTTTCTCACATTTGAGATAATGTTGGTGACCAACTATCACTCAACATAGTGTATGCTAAAGTGTTAGCATGGAGCCTACTGTCACTCAACATAGTGTATGCTAAAGTGTTAGCATGGAGCCTACTGTCACTCAACATAGTGTATGCTAAAGTGTTAGCATGGAGCCTACTATCACTCAACATAGTGTATGCTAAAGTGTTAGCATGGCAGAGCCAACAATGTACCAGGGACACATGTATGATTTTGGTGCCTATGTTCCCTTAACTTAACGGCTAAACTGACCGACAGGCTACAAAAAGTGCATTCATTTAAGACTTGCTCAACAGAAAAATGCAAAGAGCATTACACAGGAAATAAATTCTGCCAACTCTAAGTAGAAGTGCAGCCAATTAAATGATTAAGTCAAGTCTCTTTCTGAGTTACTCAGATTAGTACTTACTGTTACATAGTAATTCACTTGAATTGTGTTTTAGATATTGAATATATGGAACCGTTCCCTCTGTGTGATTCAGGCAAGAAGCAGCTTACACCTGTGAACTCATATGAGGAGTCTGCACAGTTAAAAAGCTAAAAACATGGGTCAGGGGTTGCATGGGATAATTCAAATTCTGGATCAGTTTTTCTGTTTGTGCCATGGTTTTGGGGGAAGGCATGCCATGGATGGAAAATTGGAGGCACTTGTCGCAGCTGGAGACACACTCAGCATTCAGTTAGCAGCGTTGTAATCGTAACTTGTTGAAAACTAATCCAATAATTTGCACTTCAGTGTGATCACATCAGAAATTATATGAAAATGAGGGTGTTTTTTTCCTCTTTTCTACAAGGAAAGGCTGACAATAGACAGACAGGAAAGATTGGGGGATGCCAGATTCAGACACAGGGTGCCACCACCAGAACACCCCAAGGGAATATGATTTTAGTAACAGTTAGTCAGTGTGTTAGAGGCTCTATAAAGCCCTTAACCACTTCAAAGCCCTGAACTTGCCATAGCCTTGCCAGTGACAAGAAGCTAATAGCCTCTTATTCCCAAAGGGACTTAGCGTGGCTTGCTGTGGTCAACTCAAAATGATCAAAACACATGGGTGAAACACTATTTTCTGCAAATAAAGTGCAGATCATCTCTGCTGGCAAAGTTGTTAAAAGAGGAATACAAAATGGTTGTTGAGGTGAAACTGGGTATCATAAATAATGAATAAACCCTGGCTAGACCTGTCTGGTCATGTAGAGGATGTTTAAAACCTTGATTTGCCAATAATAATAACCAATTTGACGAAGAAGTTATTCCCACCGCCCATTGGAGCAGGTTGGGGGTCAGAGGTCAAGGACAGCTCAGCGGTAATGAGGAAGCCCTGTCTACCCCTGTCTGAACCTATATTGGAAACCAGACAAACCCTACGTTCAGGCAGAACGCAACAAAATAAATAAGTAAAGCAGAGGCGGATGCAGTAGAGATTGACACAACTTGGCTGCAGGCGACAAAAATTCTGGTGATTTGTGCACGTTTTTCAACCCACTTGCAGCAAAGCAAAAGGCTTCAAGGCACATGTAAATTTCTTTACAAAATGGATGACAAGCTAATTGTAGCACCAGCTATAGTATTTACAGTTGGAAAATTGTAACTAAGTAGAACTTTATTTATATAGCACTTTTCAGACCAGAGGTCACAAAGTGCTTCACACAATAATAATAATTTAAAAAATAAATTAAAAATTGTCCATGGGGTATTTGTGACCAATGACACTGACCAATGGCATCTGCACTAAAAGTTTATTAAAGCTAGATTCCCCATAGAAGACATTGTTGGTGCTGGTTGACAAGCCTTGCACAAAACAGTTAAAATGCAAGCGTGATAGAAGAAGAAATGCTGAAGCATAGTTTCAAGTAATCTACATTGTTTCATTAAGAAAAATATGTCAACCAAAACCACTTCTCATAATGGCTGTGACTAGCTGCTTTCTGTTGTGTCAACTGGTATCATCACGTGTTTGCATGTCATCACACCAATTCCACTGCTTATTTCTCAAGTCAAGCGATCAAACTCAACATCACAGTCCTGGACACACTGTTTGATTGACAGGTGATCTCTGGGAAGAGCAGTGCAGAAACACCACAGCAATGAACGCTGAGCAACAAAGATGGAGACAAAATTTGAAAGAAAAAGGATCTCAAGGATTACCTCTTTAATGTTAAAGTTAGATATGGCAAAGATTAATTTCCATAATTTATTTTCCACGAAGAGACAGCTAACTTGTTGACCTCTGCAGTGAATTATGTAATTGTGTCAAATGGTACATTGGTCCTGCCTGTGAGAGTGGATGTTAACTCAGTGTTAATGTCACAGTGGGATTTGATAGAGATAGTTTCATAAATCTACACTGTAATTTGCACCTGTGAATCACCTCAATATTGAAATGTGAGAGGAGCGAGGCACATGGTTAGACTCCCTGTTTAATTCTCATCCAATCTGCTCTCTCTCTCTCTCTCTCTCTCTCTCACACACACAAAATCTCATAAAAATAAAAAAATAAAAAGCATAATTATCATGCCTCTCCCTCTCTGTCACCTTCTCTGCACAACACTTCCTCCTGTCTACTGATCTGAATTAATTACTGCTCTAATAGCCTAAAAATATATGTGAGAGGGAGTGTATGTGTGTGTGTGTGTGTATGCACACCCTGAGATACTCTTGATGAAGGCAGCTTTGCCGCAACATGAAGGGCAACCACAGCGATAAAGGCTTTTTTTCAACTTTTGCACATAAAAGAGTGCCTTGGCTTTCTTTTCTTCTCTCATGTCATCAGTGCTGTTGGATAAGGGAAAACGTGTATTTTGAAAAAGACAACTTTTTAAGAAAGAAATATTCTCAAGTTGACGACAATACATTTTTGTCATCATTCATTGTGTTGTGACTGGGTTTCATGGGGAGGAAAGCAAAGGCTTCACATATTTAATCTTTCCCCAAATATTCCTCCTTAATTTAAAAGATGAATTTGATTCCTCATAAACTATCTTCGCTGAAATGCTTAAATAGCGGAAATCTATGTGTCAAATCTGCTATAATGCTAGATTTGGAATATGAAAAATATCTCTCCTCTCCTTTCCACTCCTCCTCTTCCTCCTCCCCAATGATTGACGCTTGCACCGGCCGCTTTGTTTTCTCCCCCTGATGAAAAGCAATTTAAGTAATGAAAGAGAGAAAAAAAAGCGAGACGATTGAAGATGTAAATTGAACACGGTCACACGCCGATCGACTCCTGCTCAAGGTCAGTGATGAAGTGAAGAGTTCTGTTCCAAAAAACAGACACACTCACACCTCCACTCATAAAATGACTGACAACAAGACATTATGGCACTTTCTGAAGGATTAAAGTCACTTAAAGCCCTGGGACAGTGGATCTGACAAGCCTTTATTTTCCCTGGAGTCTTTTTTACCCTTTCGCTAAGGTTTGAAAAGAGCAGAAAGGCCGTTTGCTGGACATAAACACTGCGAACACCCTGAGGTGTCCTGAGCTCAAATCAGGATGGGGATGGATTTGCAGCTTTATCCGGAAATTTGGGCAAATTGCAATACGTCAAGCATAAGCAATCCCTCATAGATAAGCAAAAGACCTTTTAGTAGTGCTTTGATGTTGCTGAAACGATGGAGGAGCAGGGGCGTGTCTAGGGGGTGGCCAGGACCACCCCTGAAATCTGACCGGTCACCCCAGGTGCCACCCCAAAATCCTGAGTTATGATTGGCTGATGTTAGAGGCAGGACCATCAAGCCAATTCATGTCTTTTTCCAAAACTACGCTCCCAAGAAACCACCAGGTTTTCAACCTGGGCCTTGTATGGAAGAGGATTAGGGCCACGTGAAAAATTTATTTGAGTTCCGGGATTAATCTAAGATTTCTGAGAATAAAGTCAGAATTCTGAGTTTAAAGTCGGAATTCTGACTCAGAGTTTGGAATTTTGACCTGATCAGTGCCACCCTTGCTTGAGTCTGTGCCCCACCTCAGCCACCCCTCAAAATGGCCTGGACACGCCACTGCAATACGGCAAATACAGCCTCACATGCACCCATATATACAAAGAAAGCAGTGAGCGCACAACGTGAGAGTGATTCACCAATGGCTAAGATGGCCGATAAGGGATGATTAGGAATCATCAATAATTTATTACCGGTTACATGTTCACATAAATAGGCCCTCTGGCTATCATGTAACTAAAACAGCTGTGGGGAGCTGTGGTCGGAGGAAGAGTTATTTTCCCCGCACCACTGGCTGCAGTTAGAAACCCTCAACGCTGTAGAAACACCGTCCGGAATCCTGACAGTGATTTGAACGTCTCATCGGTCCAATTTGGTCTTGAATGTGGTCCGTCCAAAGGGCTTTAATGGCATAAAGAGGCAAGCTATGAATGAGATGTGTCAACAGAGTGTAAACAAGGCGGAGTGATACTTTGTGATGAGGTTTGAGAGTAGGCACTGTTTGGAATGTGTCTCAGCCAATCACAATGCACGGACGGGACTAATTGTTAATATGTAATGAAGGAGGAACATTTTAATGGCGTTCTGGACTCTTATTATGTGTATATTTGTTTTTCCCCAAAATGGATACTCTTCAGGTTCTGTTCTTGTAATAAGAGCTCTCTGAGTCCCAGTTGTGATAAGTTGGAGAAATAAAGAACAAAGTGCCAACAGTGCACTTCTATTAGAGACACATTTCTATCAATTCTAAGCACCAGTACTGTACATATCGTCACTATCGTAAAAACCTTGTATCTCCAAACTGTCAGCTTTGCAGGATCTAAGATGAACAGCTTTGTTTTAGCCTGACCACCATGCATTTTTGAGTTTATCCAGTTGGTTGTGAATTTTCTCATGTTGTCCTTTAACTTAAGTAAAAACATGAAAATCACCACAATTGAGTTAGAAATAGCTACAAGGTTTTCACATCACCGCAGCAATATACAGTAGTAAATACAGTATATCTGCAGGCAATTTCAAGCTACCCAATCTTGAAAATTTGAAAACTGCTAAATTAGTCTCAGAGGAAGGTTTTATCTGCGTTCTCTGAACATGAGAAGAGCTCCCCCATAAATAATTCACTTTGCTATAATATTAGTTGTGGCTTTGTGAACATATAGGCTTATCTTGGCCATCCTAGTTACAAGTAGCCTACTGTGTGTTTATTGAACCAATAGAGGCAGTTCACACAGTGGATAAGTCTGACATGAACATGGTTCGATGATCAATCACCACACCGCAATCAAGTGACAGCATCACTTTGAATCATTTATGAGGTCAAATTTACCATAACCATGTCCGTGATTATGTTTCACCCTCGCCTGGTCCTGTGTGAGGAAAGCTACTTAATGAAGGTCACTGTAAGGGCAACTTCAATCTACTCTCCTGCAGTTACAGTTGAATAACGGATCTCAAATTTGCATGAAGTAAAACTACTGGGATCTCACTCCCAAGGTGCAAAACAATGGGACCAAAGAGGTAATTTACATGGTATTTCCATAGGATTATCATCTGTTTGTTGGAAAACAGACAGGTCATTCACATAACCTTCAGCTGATTGGTGAAATGAGAGCGCAGCCTGGACTGTGAGAGGGGGAAGACTACCACAAGAAAGAATGAAAGAAATACATAAAGGAGGGAAAAAAATACATAAGAAGAAACTTTAATGATCCCCATTGGGAATTGGATCATTGTAGCAGCAGATAGTAATGGTATACAGCAAAGAATAAGAGACTAAATAAGAATATAGGATCATATAAACATATGCAACTGACATATAGACAAGCCTGAAATGTATGAATGAAAATGCTGAAAAAAATATGGATTGTGTGCACAATAGCAGCAGTCGTAGCAGTAGAACATGCTGAGACATGGAAAAAATGAAATGCACAATATGAAAATGTACTAAAAAATATGAAATGTGCGTAGTTTTGAATGCAGCATTATACAAATTGAACATAGCTATTGCTGAACAGCAACAAGTGTTTCACACAGTATCTGTGGTGGCAATAAAAAATAAAGAAGCAGTAAAATATTGTGCCTTTTTTTAAATAAAGTAGCAACACTCTGTGTACACCCCCAGCAAACATTTTGATGTCGATCAGAGGTCTAATCAACGTTGGTCCTGGAGGTCCATATGACGTCTAGTGGAGGGGCTGATATAAAAGTTTTTCTGACGTCGGTCTTTCGACCCACGTCGTTTCAACGGCTCATAGATGACATCAATCCACGTCGTTTTATAGATGACATTTCAACCTATATAAAATTTACTTTTCAGCGAAGCCACTAAATACCCACAAACGAAAGAAAATAGAATTAATCTAAATTTCACATCTTTCTATGATAGCTTGTAGTGTTTTTTTATGGAATACTTTAAATCTTTAACCCATTTAGGGCATAGATAAAGCATAAATACATTACATAATACTCTTCAACAAAAGAAACCATTCGGGATATAGAGAAAACACAAAAAACATTTTGAAAATAATGTTGCATTTGCTTGTTTATTGAGACAAATCCCAACAAATCCCAAACCCCGTCCCCCAGTCCTTGCCAGGGCAAGTCCTATGGCTGCTTTTTCGTTTTCTGTGGCATTCACCTTCCATCTCTTCACAGCAGCTGGAAAAAAGGCACAACAAAAAAATTAATATTCCTCTTTCCAGAGCCTCTTCTGATGTTGGAGCATTTTTTGACTGTCAACGGTGGAGGCGCCTCTTGTCTGTGGCCAGGTCCTGTTGGAAATTAACGCCATCTAGCGCCCCGGGCTTTCTGTCGGCTACACCAACTCCATTTAGCTAGCAACATCAGAAGCTACCACCCCCTCGCTGTGGGTCCTAAAAATAACCAAAAACTCACAGGATTAATGCACGGGAAACTGCTGTGCCACATGAATATGCACGCGTTTCATTTTCCACTACATAACACATAGCTAGCATGCTAGCTGTGTTTTTTTCCCCCCAATTGTTATTTACAAATACGAAAACCAGCTATCTAGGAAAAAAAGCCATGTAGCCTCAATCTCAACCGTTTAGAATGCAAAGGGTAAAAGCATAACATGTCTGTGCAAATACATTTGCATTTTAAATCGAAGTGCCTTTTGTTAACTCACCTGACCAGCTCACCTCCCCTGACGAACTCCCCAAGTCACTGATCTCACCGTTGGCGCATGCGTCGGAGGCCGAAGGGATTACTAAGTGTTGATGCGCAAGGAAAAATAGTTCCTACAAAGGCAACTAGAGGAAATGCTGGAATAAAAGATAAACCTATTTTAGCCCCTATATTGGCCATATACATGATAGCATACTGCGTTTAGAATAATAACCATTGCGATTCATGCGTAAACACTACCGTTCGCACTCATGTTACAAAATTATATCCTTGTAATTTAATACAGTTTATTCGGTTACACCACTGTAAAACAAGTTTTCCTTGAAATCACCATTCCCCTAAGATTATATGTTTTCATGTCGGCAAATGGTCGAAATAAGACGTCTATTAGACTTGTTGGCCTTGACGCAGGTTGAAGAAATGTTTGCTGGGCCTTACCTTGAAAACAAGGCCACTGTGCAGCACCTTGAGCTTGCTAAGAAATGTCAATAACAGGCTGAATGAGCAACACCTCATTACAGGAAAAGCACAGAAAAAAAAAGATTGTTTAAGTGAAAATTTCTCATTTTCTCATAGAAATTGTTTTTATGAATTTTTGGCACGTGTATCCTTGTGTCCTTTGACTTGTCTAGGGCGCATTGCTTGACAACTCAAAAAACGTCAAAGCGACATTTCATGGTGTCTTTAATGTGTTCTTGAAGTGAAATAAAAGAATAACGTATAAAACGAGCTCAGCAAGCAACTTTATCTCAAGCGCTCCAGTTTATTTCATCTGTGAGGTTGTTTATCCTCAATCACGAATGTGCCTTTGAGCATAATCTCCGAACTTCTGCATCTGTGTGTGTGTGTGTGTGTGTGTGTGCATAGACACTCCCGAGTTCATAAATGAATGAATAATTTATTGCCCCTCTTAGGAAAATTTGTTGCTCTTTATATTTCTCTGTAACACAATCTTGTAAATATCACGGAAGCGGCCCTCCCACATTAAGCGCTGATTAATTATTCAGCTTTTAGTTTATTTAGTTGTGTTGATTCATCCTACCAAGCCTCTTGCTTTCTGAATTTATATCTGGTGCTATTTGTATAAGCCCTCAGCATCCAACGTATTTTCTGGGCTTGTTAGTTTAATAAATGAATTTCAGGTCATTATTGAATTATTGGGAGTTAGCAATTTGTTAGATTGTATAAAAGGGATAGTTTTTTTGTCTGCTCCTTAGGCTTCGGAATTCATAATGTAGTCATATTTCATCTTAATTGGCTAATTTTTAGAGATGTACATAGTTCATTTGTCATTTTTTCAGGTAGAGTATTTCAGAAGCATAATGACATGCAAACACGCATGCATGCTCATATGCACACACAGTGGTCAGAGTGCAGGGTCAGTATACTATAGCGCCAGTGGAAAAACTTGCTCAACAGCACTTTGGCAACACTTTGGAACTTAGAAGATGGAGCCAGCAATCTTTTGGTGTTTGGCTACTGTAAATGTTGGGCCATTTCTTTGTCTGGAAAAGTATAGTTGAGAATGTTTATCACACACTAAACTGTCTTTGGCAGGAGCTGATATGATGGAGAATGGTATTTTCTTTCTTACCACAAAATATGGAATGCTGTTTCCATATAATAGCTATAGTATTCAGGTAAAACGGACAGAAAACAACAGTTAACTTTCCTACCTGTCCCTGTGTTACAGATCCATCAGCGTTCATAGGAATAGCATGTACCAAAGTTAAAGGAATACTTCAAGTCTTTGGGAGATTGGCCCATTAGTCAACTTATCCATTAGGTGATGAGAACATAGACACCAAAGTCACCCTTGTATGCCAAGTAGATCATTCACTCTGGTGCTACATGCTAACACTTCAGCATACACTATGTTGAGTGATAGCAGGCTCCATGCTAACACTTTAGCATACACTATGTTGAGTGATAGTTGGTCACCAACATTATCTCAAATGTGAGAAACTGAGAACTTCTAGCAGCATTAAAATAAATGGTAAGTAATCTTAAATTGTCTACAGCTAAATCTGGCAGTTTTGTGGAGGAGATTGGTAAAAAAAATTGTTATGAATTGTCATTGTCAGGTAGTGAAGGTGGTGGGTGATGGGAGACTGTGTACAGCTAGAAATCACTGCACAGTGAATGAATAGGCCTACGTGGTTGCTGACCTGCAATAGTTCCAAAAATAACCCTGGCTACATCAGCTACTGTATATTGAACTAGAGGGGCACTCGGAGAGCACAGACCTCCGCCAAGGCCAATTGTTTGTTCGTGAGGCTTGTTCGTGAGTCGGATCCGGATCCGCTCCAAAATGTAATGGGTTCTTCCTTGGCCCATGCTACACCCTTCCACCCTTCCCTTTCATGAAAATCGGGCCCGTAGTTTTTCCGTAATCCTGCTGACAAACAAACAAACAGCACCGAAAACATAACCTCCTTGGCGAAGGTAATTAATGATATCTAATTTGTAAAATTCATGAATCTACAGGCCCATATAATAAGAAAATGCTAATGACTTTTTATTACTAAAAGGTCACTCGTCTTATTTTGCATAATGCTAGTCAGCTACTATCCAAAGTGTTAGCATAGCACCGGAACAATGGATGGATGATTTTGCTGTCTGTTCTCATCACTTAGCATGTGAGTTGACCAATCTCCCAAAAACTTGGTGTATTCCTTTAAGAGTCAGACATTAACTAGCTTTAGTGCAATAAAATAGGCTATTTTGGAAGAAGCCCAAGAGTACAGTGAAAGCATACAGAGAGTAAGGCTGTGTTCAGACTGTGTCATCTTTCGGGGATTATTCAATGCCTATAAATTATTCAGGTCCAGACAATGACAACAAATCAAATTTCCTTTAAAACATAAGTCAGGAGACCATGAGACCAACAGTAAGACCAGAAGTCTTTCTGGACTAAGCCTGCATGCTGCTCCTTATAAACGTCAAGTCTTACATCTGGCCATGAGCCAACCTCATAATTTATAGACATTGAGCTTCATCTTATAACAGATGGTCGCAGTTGATTTCAGTTGACATCAGTAAAGCTGTATTTAGACTATATGTTGTCCCAAAACTAGTCTTATGAGATATGGCATCCATAGGTTCAGTTCAGTTGTAGCATGTCACTGGATTCTTACCGTTCAGGGCCGACAGACACGTACATACATTTGCACGCAAGCATGAACGCACAACAAAAAGTCTTGCATTATATGTGATGGACATGCATGGCATTCTCTCCAACCGCATAAATGATGGCGTAAGACAGGGATGTGTCACATGAATTATTGACTGTAGCTACTGTCCATGTTTCAGAGCACACAGAGATCCTCCTGCTGTCTCAACTGTTGCGTAGTACTAGAACAAAGTGTTATCTCCTGGGTTTTGGTAGCTGCTCTCCTCTGTATGGAACTTCTGTACTAACTGTATGGCCTACTTTTGCTCGTGGTCAAATGCACATTCATGCCCAGGGTTGGGGGTAACGTGTTACTTTCTTAGTTACTTTTTAAAATGACAATGTTGTTACTTATTATATTGTTTCATTGTTGTTAGCACAAATTAAATTAAATTAAATTAAAATAGAAAAAAGGCAAATGACGGGGCAGCATTTCTCCACTATTTTCAACTATATACAAAGAATTTGTAAACAAGCGCAAACTAGCTTAGCACTAGTTTCAAGCAGATTCCAATCAAGGACGGTTACTTTTAATAAAGAGTAACTTTGTAACAGAACTAGTTTCTTTTTAAAGTAAGTCACAAAGTAACTATTTACCTTTAAAAGTAACTTTCCCCAAACAAGTATTTTGGATCCTAGGTAATACCCTGTCAGAATGTAGGGCTGTTTGTCCAGGATTGATAACACTAGGTTAAAAAAAAAGAGTATTCTCTCTCTCTCTCTCTCTCTACCTTCATTGGTGCTGCCCTCATGATTGACTGGTGACCTTCTCAGCACTAAAAAGACACATAAACCATCATTCACCCTTCTTCCTCCTCTCCCAACCTTCCACCGTCCCTCTCTCCCTCCTTCCTCCATAAGTCCCCTCCCTTGCCACCACTCCTACTATAAAGCCTGTGAATTTTCTCTTTGTCTCAGAGCCAAATCCAGCCTGTCAATAAGGCTCTTGACTCCCTGCACACACACACACACACACACACACACACACCTCAAACAAATGTGCCTTGCACGCTTGTCTCACAATCCCACTGGCCTCACACATTGTTAGACTAGTGAGGGCAGAGAGTATCTATTGTTTGGCAGTCGTAACACACACTCTCACACACATAAAGTCACCCATTCATGAACACTTATAATGGACCTGTTTCCAAAACGGCGGATCCAGCTCCACAGCGGCCGACCCGCCTCGGCATCGGCCCACCCGACCCTGACCGTCGCATCCCAACCTGGGCATGGACCCAGATCCACTGGTGGGACCTTATCATTTTTTCAAAATGCCTCTTATCCTCCAGGGAGAACCAGCTATGGAGAGGAGCGTCGGAGTCGGCCGACCCGAACCTGACCGCCGCATCCCGACCTGCACATGGACCCACATCGGCTGGTGAGACCTTATCACTTTTTTCAAATTTCCTCTAGTCCTGTAGGGAGAACCACGGATGCCCCTACAATCAAATGACACGGGAAAACCCCCATGTGACGTTTACACATGCCATCAAATAGGACAATATTTGTTTCACATGTGAAAATGTAATTCCCAAAATGTTGCCAAAGTGGCTGACCGCACAGTAACACACACACACACACACACACACACACACAAACATACACACACATACACACACAGGGTCATTCCTTTCCTGTTTAATTAACCCAAACCTCTTTTTGGGTTGACCTCCAAACACTGGCACACACACACACACACATTAATGGAGAAGCATTGTTGTGACTGGAAAGTCACCGGTTCAAATCCCCAGCTATAAAAATTTGGGTGGAGCCAGTTCATGAGTAAAGCTTTCCCTTCCCTTGACAACTATAGCTGAAATGCCCCTGATACAGACAATTAACCCCCATCTGCTCCTGTGGGCAACAGCATTAGTTGCACTGGTCAGCTCCCTGCTTTAAAGCCAATGGAAAGGTACTTTTGTGACTGAATTGAAAATATGAAATTTGTGGTCTTATGTGCATCTAAAAAGTATGATAATTCAGTTACATTCCAATTTTCTATCTCTTCCTGGCACTTAGGAGCTGATAAACAAGGAGATAGCCATCGTCATCAACCTTTCATTGTGCGACTAGCTAGCTATACCACCACAATTCAATGAAAAGGATACTTATGGCATGGTAAGCACAAAGATAATTTGACAATTTCAAGCATGACATTGTAGCAGATTAAAATACACTTGGAAAGGTTTATAATGAAGTAGCCTAATAGTTACATTGCAGAGCCAGTATTTACAAGTGTAGCTTTGAGGACAAATCAGGGTTTTTTGCTAACGTTGTGTGTGTTGTATGCTAAGTTGCTAACTGTATTAATGAATAATATTACTGCTAGCAGTATGTATTATGTAACTTACCATTCAGTAACTATGTGACCAGAAAGAGGAGCTCTGCCTCAGTATTTAGGAAGTCTGAATCTGTAGGTTTACAAAGATAAGGCTTGTCGATCTTGTTGTTAGCAGCAAAGCCAGATTGTTTGTGTCACTTTGCTAGGAAGGCCTGACAGGGACATGTCAATCAAACATGACTTAACCATGCCCCAAAGTTCCTGAGAAAATGAATTTGGATGCTTAATATGATGCTAAACTATTATAGATACATTTTTATTATTGAAGCCAACTTTCCAGAGGCTTTAAAAGTGTGTAAATGTGAGTGTGAAACAGGTCGTTGCTGAAAAATAGCGGCCTTCCTTATATAAGTCAAGGTTGGATACACACAATCAAAACGCTATTTGTTTTGTTAACGTATGCCAATAAAGGAAAAGATAAAATGAAACTTTAATGATCCCCAAGGGGAAATTGAGTAAGGGGGGTGTTAGCCAGGATACTGAGCCATGTAAACACCTTTTCCCAGTCAGTGTTTGTCTGTGGAAGCTCTGTTTCAAGGGCAAACTCCAGAACATTCTGCTTGTTCATGTTGGGATATGAAGATGCAAATAAACACCTTATCTTGTACATGATAAATAAATATAAAGCAGCAGCTGTGAGCATTGCTAGTAACAGAAATGCTGATTATCAAACCCGAGAATGCCAAGTCGATACTTGTGTCCTTGTGGAGAAAGTTCTTCTCAAGTTGTCTTGGGAAGTTGGGAGTTGTCTTACAGTTTGAGATGGACTGTGTGCTTCACATCGCGCACATGATTAATTAAAACACACAGCTGTTTAATTTCCCGACTGTTAACCGGCTCTGTACTGTAGACTACAGCACTGCTCGGACGTGAGGCATCATTCTCGCAATGAATCTTGGGGCTTTCAATTAGTTCTTGTTGGTCAAGTCACCATCCGATGCATCCTCGGCTGGAAAGGAAACTTGCGGGATCTTTATCCATCCTCCGTGCTGTCGTTCTTTTGTTTTGGAATCGTGCTTCAGCGGTTAGGTATTACGTAAAACGTGTCGTGGAGAACACAAGAACGCACAAGAACGCATATTGATCAGCCAGAGAGCAAGAGCTCATAGGGCACAAGGAGCGTTACATCGTTCTCGTTTCTGTGCAGCTGCCTAATTAGCGTTAGCTAGCTAGCTTGCTCTTGAAGAAGAGGATGAGGAGCCTATTCTGAAACGGACGATGTAGCTAAAGTTATTCACTGTTTAACTGTAAGAGGCTGCTAATTTTTTCTCTGTCTGATGCTGTATGTACAGCATGGCTAAAGTTGACACATTCAACTTGGAGCCCAGTGCAGCGGCCCATTCAAAATGCGAGGTGCGTAGTTTAAAGGAGATGCACACCTGCCGCAACCAAACCATTGAAAATAAGGGAATGAAAATAAGGGAATGAAGGGAAGTCTCCCAAGCTAATTCAGACAATAAACTCTGCTGTGCTCTGGTGTCAGCTGAGGTGTCAGTTGAGCTCGCGTATAGACCTTTTTCACAGCAGCCATTTCGACGTGTCACAGCAGGGTAAACACGGGTGTAACTAATAATATTAATGATGGTTCCATTCCATTTAGGTGTTCCACAGCCATTCCAATGAGCCAGTATGCACAATACCAGGGCTCTGGCACTGGAACACCTAAATGGCATGGAACTATCATTAATGTTATTAGTTACACCTGTGTTTGCCCTGCTATGACACGTCAAAATGGCTGCTGTGAAAAAGGTTATTGGGCGGTCTATTTAAAGAGTAATGTAACACCAAACCCAAATGTGTGTAAAGCACATCTAATGGCAACAAGCATGCTACTGAAACAGCCATCTGCTATAGGCTGATCTTTGGTGCCAGGTGATATCACCACTTTGTGTGTTGTATCTGTATAGAAGGTGACATCACCTGTCATCAAAGATCAGCCAATAGCAGATGGTCATTTCAGTAACATGCTTTTTACCATAGATGTCAGGCTTTACACAGATTTGGGTTTGGGGTTTAGTTACAGACGGCTGTTTCATCAGCCCGGCTATCCGCAGCAACCCAGCCCGGCGGGGTTAGGCAGGTTCCGCGGCAGAGGGATTTACGCTGCTCAGAGCATCGCCCCTTGACATCCACCCAGTGTCCACCTAAGAGACGGATTTCTCCACAGGTCTCCCCTCACCCATCCTCTCCATACTTCAGCTCTCCCTCCATACTCATTGTGGGTTCGTCCATGGTCCGTCACGTTGGCCTGGACATTAACTCCAAAATCCCACCACTAGTGCATCAGCACCCCTCAGCCTCAGCTGTCGTTGTCCATGTAGGAGCAAACGACATTAGACTACAGCAGTCCGAGCAACTCAAGGACGATTTTAAGACACTTATACAAACTCTTCTGGACTCTGGAAGGCAGTGCATAATATCCGGCCCGCTGCCATCTCCCCGTTTTGGCGATGTAAGGTTTAGCCGCATCCGTCAACTCCACATCTGGCTCAAAGGCTACTGTAGCTCTCTGGGTTTACCGTTTGTGGACAACTTCGCTGTATTTCACCACTGTTAATATAGCACTGATCAATGCAAGATCGCTCTCCAATAAGACATTTGCTTTGAATAATTTTTTCGTATCCCGGGGGACTAGACTTCTTGTTTATAACCGAGACCTGGCTGAGCCCCAGCGAGCTTAGCCCGCTCTCTGAACTCTGTCCCCCCGACTGTGCCTTTTTCAGTACCCCCAGAACGTCTGGCCGAGGCGGGGGTCTAGCTGTTATGTTTAAGAAACATTTTAACTGTTGTCTTTTGTCTACTGATCAGTTCTCCAGTTTCGAGGTTCAACTCGTTAAAGTGGGTTCAGCCTATCTTCTGCTTTGTGCCCTTATTTACAGACCACCTAAGTCAAACAAGGGCTGCGGTCGAATAGTCAAAAAAATACGTCCTAACTCCTGTTCCTAACCACTTTTCCTTGACCTCGTTGGAAAACGTCATGAGGTCAAGGAAAGATGTGAAGGAGAATTCATAAGGGCTTAGGAAAAGACAACCGCGGTGCTAAGAGAATCCGACTGCACTTACACTAGGCTACGTAATTATGCGACGGCAGATGTTAATGACGTGGGTCTGCCGTGGTGAAACTACAATGTTCTGAAGATGGACTACTAAAAGCGCATCTTAGATACTTCGCCCCGTGCGTTCTTACCGTGTTGTTTCATGCAGGCTATATAAATGTGGACAACCCGGTTAAAAATATTGCTTCATCACCAAGGTTGGAAATGAAATAAAAAAGGAATATAGGCTACCAGTCACAAACGTGAAACGAAATGGTTGTCACTTGTCACATTCAGAATGGTTGCTCACGCTCACCCTCCTGTCCACTCATATTTATCGACATGAATCCCAATTAGTATGATTGTATGAAAATAATTGTTAAATTCATGCAAGATAGGCCTAACATGTTAGGCCTACAAATCTACTACTGTACATATCATCATTCTTAAGTTTCAAACATGTTGAATAAAAAACATCTTCTGGCTAAAAACGTCTCATATCCCTTTTTCTTGAAAGACAGACTTCTGTGTTATGGTTAATATGCTGATTATGATCTGATTATAAGCCTATGCATATAATAGTTTAAGAACCACCACACAACTCAGTAAACACCTTGAAATGTTGACTTGATTGTGCTTTGAAGTTGTTATGGCTGATACAGGCCTTTATTAAGGCAAGGGTTTCAGCATCTGTGACTGAAGTAAAATTAATTAATGATATTCCTAAAGGCCGACAATACAACAACGCTCAGATTGAAGAAATAACTAATGCAAACTGAGCATAGGTTACGCTACAACGTTAACTTCACTTTGATCATTTTACAACAGCAGCGTAGCATTCATAGTTCGCCTCTATGGGTTTAACATATTGTTGAAAGTTCAAAACATATAAGCATATTAGCAAGTTATGGCATAAGATGGAACATGCTTAATAAGAAACGGTAACTTGCATGATGATCTGCGTCCCTTGTTGGTCATGATCGTTTGTTTTCGTGAACGGCCGAATGGTGCGTCGCTTTAAATGTTGCTGCCGCAAGGAATTGTGGGTCGGCATTATCTCCTTTCCTTTCGTAAAGGATTGTCCAGTGTATCCTATGCTAAAGGAGCTAAGTAAGGAAGCATTGAAGCACCTTTCCTTAGCATTTAGAGAATTCGAACAGCTCTTATCATGGCTGCCACTTAGATACTTCCGGGTCATTTCACTCAGTTAGGAACCTTCCTAAGCAAAAAAGACTATTCGACCGCAGCCAAGGACTTTATTTCTGAATTCTCTGACTTCCTATCCCTCATCATCACTAGATCTGATAGAGTCTTGATCCTTGGTGATTTTAATATTCATGTCTGCTGCCCATCTAAACCATTAGTCAGTGACTTTATGCATCTGCTAGACTCATTCAACCGTGTTCAATCCATTAAAGGCCCTACACATGAACGAGGCCATACACTGGACCTAGTATTATCATCTGGTTTTCCTGTTAGTAATTTTGAAACGACTGTTGTGTGTGTGTCAGACCACAGGGCTGTTTTATTTGCTGCCACTCTACCTTAATCAGGCCCAAAGTCCTGTGCCCCTGCCCGCTACTCTCGCCATATTAACTCTTCCACTACCAGTCAATTTTCAAATGCTTTTATAGCTGCCTGTGCTTCTGAGCCCCCCCCCCCCCCCCCCCAACCCCCGAGCTAGGCCACAGATGAGCTCATCGCTTTATTCAATGGCACATGCTCTTCCATTAAAGACTCAATTGCCCTTCTTAGACAGAAAAAATTCAAACTTAAAGCCCAGCCTTGGCTCAGTGACTGTACGCGGGCTCTCAGGAGGGATTGTAGAAAAGCTGAGCGCAAATGGAAAACAAATAAAATTAAAATTTTCTATGATATCTTTAAAGACCATCATTTGATCAGCTCATCAGTCAGTGTCATTTGTCAAATGTGTACAATTGTCATTAAGAGGAATTGTCTGCTAATGTTTCATGGCTGTTTTGTTGAATTGAAACCATGTTTTTTTATGGTTTGATTTAAAATGGATACTTTTTACATATTTTACATTTTGAATCTTATTTCAAATGGAAAAGTTTCTACATTTAGGGAAATTGTTAGCATTCAATATTGAAATCAGGAGGCAAAACGTAAGCTGTGTGTGTGTGTGTGTGTGTGTGTGTGTGTGTGTGTGTGTGTCTCAATATTTGTGTGTCCAGGCTGAGCTAAAGGTCACAGGCTATCACGTGTGCTGGTGTGTGTGATCATACCTGCGGTGTGATATAGAGAGGATTTAGATAAGTGTGTGAGAGGAAGGAAAGAATTCATCTGCTGTGCATGTGTGTGTGTGTGTGTGTGTGTATGAGAAAGGGAGGCAGCCAGAGAGAGAGAGAAAGAGAGAGATACAGCGGATTTAGATAACAAAATCAGTAGGGAAGGAGGCTGATCTGGGGGGAAACATTTATCAGGCATTTATATGGTGGAGCACATCTGCTCTTGTGTTGGAACTGGTGTGTGTGTGTGTTTTGAGAAGGATGAAGTGTGTGTTTGTTTTACTTGTGATTTTAGATGAGAGAATCAAAAGGGAGGATAAGACTCCAGCTGCAATCTTTAATCAAGCTTCTGTTATTGACATGTATGACACTTTGTGTGTGTGTGTGTGTGTGTGTGTGTGTGTGTGTGTGTGTGTGTGTGTGTGCGCGTGTGTTCGTGCATGGATGAGTGGATTTTGATAAGGGGAATCAGCTACTGTGGGTTACCATGGCAACAGCCAGATATCTATAATAATGCAGGTAAGCTACACTATTACCTCTTCTTCTTCTTCTCTTCTCTACTTTTCTCCAATAAAGGATTTGTCCTTTTTTCAAAACAACTCCATGTGTACTTGTACTTATCGTGACAATGCTTGTAATGTGTGTGTGTGTGTGTGCGTGTGTGTGTGTGTGTGTGTGTGTGTGTGTTGGGGGGGGGGGGGGTCACTCACATTTTCCACTTTCTACCTGCATCCTCTTGTAGTTTTTAGTCGTCTTTCCTCAGGCTGTTGATGTCTGGTCTGTCTGAGTTTGAGTTCTTCATCTCACCAAACATGACTAAATGTAATCCAGGGCTTGGAATGAGGAATATTTTGGCCCTGCGGGGATTTTGGTTTAGATGTTATTGGATTATTGCCATTGTATACAACATATAGCAGGATATACAGCTGAATAAAATGCTGCAGGCTGGCAGGATGGCAGTCTAGCCCATATCCTGCAAATTGCACAGAAACAAAGGTTGGAAAACATTAAACATGTTTGATGGTTTTGTGTTTTTGTTGTGGATTTAGATATTGGTGGCTCTTAACACACAAGTATTCAGTTAGAGCTGCTCAGTGACTAATAACTGTGGTTGTACTGAGCACTTGCAACTGCTGTTGATGATATTTTAAAATGCTACACATAGTACCTTTTAAAAAAAAGTTGAACTGTGAAAAATGTAGTTTTCTCCTCTGTTTCTGGTCATATCATTATGTAATAATCCAGTTGGCCTACTTATGGTAGTTATGACAGAAATATGATGAAATGTTTTAATGAGGAGCTCTGTGTGGGCTTCACCTCTGGAGGGCTGAACTGAACCACACACGCCACCGATCTTTTGTGTGTGTGTGTGTGTGTGTGTGTGTTGGTCAGCCTATCTTGGTACATTAGCACTCAAAAAGTACAAGAGAAGTACAAGATTGAGTGTATGTGTGTGTGTGTGTGTGTGTGTGTGTGTGTGTCTTCTTCTTCTCAAGTACCAAAGGCAGAAGATTTCGTGCCAGCTTTGATATTTGTGCCTATTTTGCTTCGCTTGTGCGCATGTTTGTATATATATGGTGTGTGTGTGTGTGTGCATGTATGTGTGTGTGCGCGCGCGCGTGTGTGTATTTTGGCATGGGCGAAGTGTCTCTTCAAACAGCCTCTGTTAAATGTTGACGCCTGGAAGTGATCTTTGGCAGGATTGGGATTAGTTTAACTCTCCCGCTAAGGAGATCCAAACACATTAGCGAGGAGGCTATTATCCCAGCATGGGCGAGTTGATAAGAGAGGAGAGCGAGGCATTAAGTGGTCATGGGATAACAGCTTCCTGACGGCTCTGCTGCACCTGCAGCAGGGAGGAGAGACACAAGGTGTGTGGAGGGCAAACCCACCTGAGCTCAATTTACCACCTTCTTAGGTTGATATGAATCTTTATGATATGAATTCATAGTTGACATCATAGTAAGTAGGATCAAACTGAAGATAACTGATGTTATTTGGTGGTTGCCACGGTTACCAACTGGGGAACCTGCTGCCTAACCACCTTTCTCCTACCCTTCTCCTATTTTACCGTTTACAACCTCAACTTTTTTAGTTTTGTCTCCATTTGGTAGGTTTCTTCTGTTTCTTAGGTGTCCTTGCAGCTGAATAATGTATTTCTAGTATGTTCCCAAATATATTTTATATATTTTTCTCTTTCTTGTCATGGTGGCTCTGCTCCTCTGCTCTGCTGATAGACTTTACGAGGCAGAGTTGGTTTGACATGCAGTTCATACTAGCATAAAATAAGTTCAGGGTGGAGATTTCTTTCCTCTTTATAATTGCTTTTGGCTATGGTTGTTATGGTTGTGTTTATAAAAGCCTATGTTTATGATTACATAACATCTAGGTTATTTTTAAATTCAGCTTTAAAAACTTTTTCTACTTCATTATTATTGAGAGTTTAATACCTTAATATCTCAACAATAGCAATGGCAGTGGTTACAAGGGGAAAAAAACAAAGAATTTGTTTGTTTTTTTATGTTTCCATCTAAACTACACCCATGTCTGGTTTAAGCTCCGCCCACTTCTGAATGTATCCAAATACAACAACAATATACAGATACAAATCACAACAGTAGCATCTCTGCACTTTCTAGACTACAAGGAAGCTCTCCATGCAAAGTTGTCAAGAACTGAGGTAACAAATCGTAGGTTAGATACCAAACTATGATGAGACTATCCATGTACAGATGGCAAGCTGCAATAAGGGATCTTCCAGTTATTTTCAACATGGGCCTTATTTTCCTACTTGTCATAATTCCCATCAATTTTGATCATAATTCCGTCAGTGTAGAGCTACATACCTCTCAGTTTGCCGGGAGCACTGCTCTCCATTACAGTCCAAAGCGGTATAGGGAAACTCAAACAGTCGAACCCAAAGAACACGGCCAAATGCGACCTAAATAAAATACACAGACGCGCGTGTGTGAAACATGTGAATCTTGCACAGGGCAGAAACACCAACTCAGTGCAGTACATCCAGTCGTTTCTCCAGTGGTTTCTCTCGCTAAAGAAATGCACGCTTTTCTGAAAATATAACAATCTTTTCCTCGAAACTCATCATGCTTCTATCTATTTTCTATATCTAAAAGAACTTTTCCAGCTTTTCACCAAGCACCTTTCTATCATACATGATCATTCAAGCCACTGTTGTCAGGGTGCTGTGGCTCTGACCTCTCCACTCCTATAAGTACTGGCTGGTAATGTACTTAGGAGTGGTAATGGTAATGTTCCTCAGGAGTGGTACCTTATACCACTGGTGCACTCATTTTAAATGGCTCTGGGTAAGAGCTAATTGCCTGAAATGTAAAAATGGGTTCTGGGCAATCAGTTCAGGTAGGAAATGAAGGGCAATCTAGAGGGATGTCAAAGTTTAAGAGACATGGAGTCGTTTTAAATTATTTCCTCAGTTACAAGTACAGCATCTCCTGCCAATCAGACGACAGAAGGAGCCAAACTCTCAAAAACTAAGCTCTCTGCTACAGTAGGTTCAACATCTTGCATGTGAAATTCAGCACTGGTGAAATTATACTCATATATTTAGTTAAATTATACTCAAAATGGACTATTAATAGCAACATTTTGGAGTTGCATATAGAGAACAATGTGGTTCCAGGGTTGTCAGATTCATAGCAGGGTTTTAGACACTACAGCAGGGTGCAGTATGATAAACAAGAGACTTAAGGCTAACAGAACCAGACAGCGGGCCCTCTATTTCATTGATTTTGTTTTCTATTTAACCTTTGTTTAGACAAGGGAATCCCTCTGCAAGCAGAAGAGGAGAGAGAGAGAGAGACAAAGAAAGACAAAGAGAGATGGCTGCGCTAAGCTGACAGGATCTTTGTGTCTTCAGAGTCCCACTAACAAAGTTCACGCCCTCCACAATCCATACACTAATGCTTTTCTCACTGTGTGTGTGTATGTGTGTGTGTGTGTGTGTGTGTGTGTGTGTGTGTGAGAGAGAGAGAGAGAGAGAGAGAGAGAGAGAGAGATGAGGACCAAATGTCCTCATAAGGATGGAAAGGTTTAAGGTCAGGACTTGAGGTGATTTTAAAATGGGAATAAATGGAAAGTAAAAAATGACTTGGAAGAGTTCGCCTTTCATTTAAATACAAATTCAAAATTTGGAGTGTGGAAGTCCAAATTTAAATTTGTGAAATGTGTTTTAAATTGACATGATGGGCGCTGTTTCACAAAAAATCGAATTTGGAAGACATTTTAAAATTATGAATGTAAATAAATTACATTGTAAATTTTAATGTAAGTCTAGGATAAATGAATCTCTGAAGGCCAAGTAAGTATCGAAGACTCCCCCATATGAAAAATGAAGGCCGAAAGGCATGTGCAAGGTCTTTGTGTGTGTGTCTGTGTGTTTGCAGGTACATTTTTGTAGCTATCTGTAAGTATTTAATCTCAACACAGATGAAGAAACAGACTGAAAGGGGAAAGAGAGAGAGAGAGAGAAAGAGAGACTGAGTGACAGAAATAGAAAGTGAAGAAGAGAGAGCCAGCAGCCGACCGAGAGACAAACGCAGATAGAGAATAAGAGGAGAAACAGAAGCAGACAGAGAGAGAACGCCTGAGGCAACGCTCTGAGTTTCGGGTCAATTTCCTGTCTCACGACTTTCCACTTCCTGTCTGTAGGCTAGGAACTGACCGATTGATGATCCACACACACACACACACACACACACACACACACACTGAGCACGCACCGTCCCTGGTGCTTAGACCTGACCACAGGCAGGACCTGGCCTCAACTTGACTACACCAGTGGGATGGAAACACACACACACACACACATACACACAAAAAGACAAATACACTCACACCACAGCCTGCCTTGTAGGCTTTGGTATTTCCTTCAATAATAGGGCAGTGAAAGTGACAGAAAAATACCTGAAGGGTTTATCATTTCCTTTCCCACTTTTACAACCCTAACCCAAAATTTAGTTGCAAGAGGGGTGGATTGAAAAAATGTTAGGATCATGAGGATCTGTAAGAACTCAAGGGTTCCTTCAAGAACCCTTTCTTGGTTCTTACATTCTCCTTCTGGGATTTTTATAGCAACTGGTAATGTAGTAAGTGTAAAAACTTGCGAAAATGTAATAAAAATGTCTCTCTAAATGGTCTGAAACTGCATAAAATGTGTAAATGTTAATGTAATGAATTGCTGGATAATGTAATAACATCACATTATTAAAGAGTGGAACATATTTTTAACTGATGATGTCATAAAAGCACTGATTAATATAATATTTTGAGTTGTGTTCTTCTTATCCTTATGAGAATTACATTATCAGTCAATATACACCAATATACAATATGCACCATGAGTTTGAAATATACCTCTTGTGAAGTAATAATCACCTGTTAATATATTAATGTGATGCTACATTATCCAGGACTCACATTAACAAGTTTTATGACATTTCCGACCCATTCATAGGGACATTTTCATTACATTTTGATAAGTAATTTCCTGACAGTTATTACATTATGAGTTCCTACAAGCTTTCAGAAACCTTAGAGTGGATGCATAGGTTGCTGAAACAAAGACTGCTAACCATGGTTTGCAGCGGCTTTCATCTTTTCAGTGTGTGAATATCTTTGAAGAACTTTAAAGATTCCTTTTAGCCGTGTAAAGATTCACTGAGGTACTTAGAAAGATTCCTCCAAGGTTTCAACTTGAGGAACCCCTAAAGGATTCCAAGAAGAATCTATTATTTTATCTTCACACACTCTTCTCCTCCGCACCCTCATCCCACTCACTCCTTTCTCTAGAAGAAAATAAATTCATTATAAAACAAACTTACTGAGGTTGCTCCAGTAGGATTGTTTCACTGAGTAGGCCAGAGAGCAGTCCACACACACACACACACACAGTACTAAGTATCTGCACATTATCAAAAAAATATAAAAATACAGATAATTTTTTAATGTTGCTCCTTCCGGGCAAATGGAATGTTGTCGTTTAGGACAGAAGCAAAGTGGTGCAGTGGCTAGAGAGATGTGGAAGGAGTGTGTGTGTGTGTGTGTGTGTGTGTGTGTGTGTCTGAATGCCAAAGTGGAGTAGAATACTGCAAAACGCTGTACTGAGTACTTTCAGTAGCAGCGGCAACAGGGTAATAATGGACAAGATGGAGCTAAAGTGCTTCAGATAAGTGGTCGTTCTCTCTCGGTCTCACAAGTAAAGCTCCATTTCCCCTTACACAGGATCTGATGCAACCATCCCTTGTGCTGCTAAACTAGGGTGAGCACCCACAGCATGTAGAAACCCGGCTTGGCTGTCGGATGATGAGGGTGCGTGAGAGCAGGTGAGTCAAGTGGGTTTCATAGGCTTGTTGGCTTCATTGAATTAAGCCTCCAGAGGGCTAAAGAGTAAATTTCATCATCCCAGAACCACTTATATATCTGCCGTCAGCAACGATCAGACCCACATGCACCTACACTAGACTTATACTCAGAGGTGTGACCAAGTCAACTTTGCTCGAGTCCCAAGTCAGTCTCAAGTCTTGAGGCAGAAGTCTCAAGTCAAGTCCCAAGTCTAAATCAAGATTTCCAAGTCAAGTCCAAGTCAAGTCCATGTCATTAACGTCAAGTCTCAAGTCTAAATGTAGAACAGCAAGTCAAGTCAGAACAAATCAAGAGTCCAGTATCAATTTAATATCTTAAAGAAAACTAAATATCTAGGACTTTTCAATGCGATATGGTTTTAATAGGATAAAAACTTGGTAAGAGCATCATGAGTTTGATTTCTATAATCAGTTTCAACTTCAATAAATTCAATCATTCCATACAAATTCAGAAAACAGAATTTAAATTCAGTCGTCTGCTGGAACAAATCTCATCACTTTCAATCTAAGTCATTTACACAAACACAAGATCTTTTGTCAAGACTTTAGAAACCTTTTCAAGTCCTCAAAGTACAAGTCAAAGTCAAGTCACCAGAACCCAAGTCAAGTCTCAAGCAATTAAAACTGTGACTCAAGTCTGACTCGAGTCTCAGTCATGTGACTCGAGTCCCCACCTCTGCTAATACTACATGAACACGGTAATTTCCAACCTCACCATCAATTTCAACAAAAATAGGCTGACTCCTCTGGATTGAAGCATCCTGCTCATCAGTTCAGAAACTGACGAACGAGACGATGACAGGATGACTGACCCTTCTAGGTCGAAACAGCCTGTTAAGTTGATCAGAAACCGCACCGTACCAACAATCATAGGCTAAAGTCACCACTGACCCATTTGAGTTGACTCAGCAGTTTGGTACTAACTAGATTGAATCTACGCAATGCAAATTTTCACATGTTGGCAGCCCCAAAATGGCCGCAAGAGCTCACTGTTTGAATTTTGAGGACGGATAACATAGGGACGAGAGAGGAAAAAGATCTAAGTTGGTGAGTTGGTGAGGTTTCTTACTGCTGTTTAGGAGACAGTTTTGAGTTTCGCTCTCAAGTTCCATTTGTCACTTCCAGAATTTCATTTGGGCAAATAGTGGAATCTAAGATGTCTTGTTTTGTGGTGATGGGACACTCTTCTCTGTTGCAGCCCCACTCTGCATTTCAGAAACCACATTGTATGGTTGAGGCCCAGTCAAAACAAGTACAGATGAAACCAAAATCTGTACAATTAGAGAGAGAGTGGCAGTTTCTGCAGTACAGTACGGTGATTTTGAGCCACCCTTCTATGAGAAAAAGGCTCCACAACTGTGAAGGCTACCTGGGTTCTTTCAAGGACTTGCTTTTCAAAGGAAATAGAATAATGATTAAAATTGTATGAAAAGCAAGAATCCATTCCTCTATCAGCTTGTTTACGAGCAACATTTCCCAAGAGGGGAGGAGAGAGGAAGAGAGCACTTAAACTGACCCTCTTATTTCTCTCTGCCTCTCCCATACACACTGATAGAACAGATCAGAATAGACTAGAACACAAAGTACAGCGGCATACAACATATAGGTTCACAACACATACATTGGGTAAGCTGTGTGAACATAACAACATATTATAGAACTGGTTAGACTGGGTTGTGGGCTTTTCTACTGTGGCACAGATCAGCATGTTACAGAACTGTTAGACTGGTTTCTATGCTGTTTCTATTGTAGCACAGATCAGCATGTTGCAGAACTGTTAGACTGGTTTCTATACTGTTTCTATTGTAGCACAGATCAGCATGTTATAGAACTGTTAGACTGGTTTCTATACTGTTTCTATTGTAGCACAGATCAGCATGTTACAGAACTGTTAGACTGGTTTCTATGCTGTTTCTATTGTAGCGCAGATCAGCATGTTACAGAACTGTTAGACTGGTTTCTATACTGTTTCTATTGTAGCGCAGATCAGCATGTTACAGAACTGTTAGACTGGTTTCTATACTGTTTCTATTGTAGCACAGATCAGCATGTTATAGAACTGTTAGACTGGTTTCTATACTGTTTCTATTGTAGCACAGATCAGCATGGTTCAAACTGGTTAGATTGGTTTCTATACTGTTTCTACTGTGACAATGTGCAAAATTGTTCATAACAGAACCGGTTATGTTATAGAAAGACTGAAAAGTTCTGCAATTTTTACCTCCCCCTAGTGGACATTTTGTTAATCTAGTACAGGGGTGGCCAACCAGTCAGAGACTAAGAGCCAAAAAAATTGCTGTGGTACTGCAAAGAGCCACATCATGTATATACACACAAACGCACTCCCTCTCTCACACACACACAGAATGAAAATCTAACAATTTACAATACCTTGCAAAGACAGAACATCTTTCATCTTACCCACCCACACACACACACAAGCACACCTACCCTCACAAACACACACACACACACACACACACACACACACACACACAATGATAATATAACAATTTACAATACCTTCCAATAACAGAATATTTTCATGTGACAAAAGTTTTTCTCTTACCATGCATGTTGCTGCTTTTGACTCAGTGGGACTTCTGGCATTCCTTGCCTTCAACAATCCTCTTTAAATCTGGCTTGTATTCAGTTGTGGCCACTCGAAGCAATTCTTTCACATGTGTGTCAGTAAGAACAGATCGATGCTTTGATTTCACGTGTTTCAGGGTAGAAAACACAGACTCACAAACGTACGTTGACCCAAACATTGAGAGTAGCTTGAGCGCAGCCCGTTTGACATTGGGATATTTTTCCATTGGCACAGTTTTCCAGAACTCAAGGGTCCCTTCCCTCAGAACAGATTTCAGTCTGTCATCCTCAGAAAGTTCAATCATCTCCATCTGAGACGTTGCTTCGTCTGTGACTAGCAGGGCTTTTAAACAGTCTGTCTCCGGAGTAAAAGGGTCAATGAGGAAAGTAACCTGTGGCCTTTTCAGCTGTAGATCATGGAATCGGGCCGCAAAACTTTCCTGAAGGTTTTCAAGCAGTGTTGCATATCAGGCTGTTTCCATCTTCAGGGCGGTTGCTTGTCCGCTTGATTTTAGCAGAGAGGGAAAATGCGCTAATTCTCCCTTTTGAAGATGTGTCTTAAGCAGCTTGAGTTTGTTGACAAACGCGAATACACTTTGCACCAGGTCAGGCAGCATTTTTAACTTCCCCTGTAGATCCAGGTTCAGTCTGTCCAGATGACACAGCATGTCTACCAAAAAGGCCAAATCCAAAATCCACTGGGGGTCTGAGAGCTCAGGATATTCCTTGTGCTTCTCTTCCATGAACAGTTTCACAGCGTCCAAAAGATCAAAGAAGCGAGAAAGCACTTTACCTTTAGAAAGCCACCTCACAGTACAGTGGAGCGGCAGGTCTCCGGGAAGCCCTTGGTCGAGTTCAGCAATGAGATTCTTGAATTGTCTGTGGTTAAGAGCATGTGTGCGAATATAATTGACGATTTCCATCACGGGCTTCATGACGTGGTCTAAATTCAGCTTTTTAGACACCAATTGCTCCCGATGAATGATGCAGTGGAAAGTCCAAAACTCAGGAAATGTGTTGTCAGCTTTACAGACCCCCACATAGTTTTGGTAATGACAGATTTGCTTTCACAAACACATCTGTCATTGTTTCTTTCACATCGATGCCACGGGTTCTGTCCTTTAATGGTACGATATCAAGGAGTTCTTCTTTTATTACACAATCTTCTGAAACGTGCAAATATTGCCAACTGAGGCTTGTCTTGTATATCACAAGACTCATCCAATGTGACACTGAAATACTCGCATTTTTGAAGATCAGAATGTAATTGTGATTCAATGGCATTGTTTATGTCCGATATTCTGTGTTCAACAGTGTGGCGTGACAGTTGGACGTCTGATACCATTCGTTTCAGTTTGTCATTTTCTGGAGACAAGATTTCAACAACTTCACTGAGGCATTTTTTTACAAACTCGCCTTCATTGTATGGCTTTTTACCACAGGCAATGTTCCACGCCACTTCATATGATGCAAGCGTTACTGTCTCCGAATGCGTGGCACATTTTCGGAACAACTGAGTCTGTTTTTCTGCCTGACTTTTCAAGGTGTTTAATTTGTGCTTACGAAGTTCGGTACCTTTCGGGAATTCCTGGTCGATGTTAGCATGGAGTGAGCTGAAATGGCGCTGTAGATCTGAAGCCTTGAAATGTGCTAATGACGCTTGGCATATCAGGCAGAATGTCTTGCCATTACGTTCAATAAAAAAATATAAACTCTCCCACTCTTCTAAAAACGTCCTGTGTTCGTCTTCATATTTGCGCTTACTTTTACATTTCCCTGCCATTCCCAGCATGGCCTGTAACAGGCAGTGTGTTAAAAACTCATACACACACACACACACACAATTTGATGTGAATTGAAGAGCCGCATAAGAACGAGCAAAGAGCTGCATGCGGCTCGCGATCCGCGGGTTGGCCACCCCTGCTCTAGTAGTTCTCTGCAGCAAGTTGTCATTATTATACAAGAAGTTAGTCAGTTGCTGTAATTTCCAAACCAAGAAAAGCCATTATATTCCTGCCATCCTCTATCATACCTCTACTGTAATATGACATCATCTCTTTACATTTTTCTCTAATTGAACCCGCCTACCGCAACAATCAGCCTGTTCCTTGGAGGATTGGTTAGAGGACAGTTAAGCATTGTGTTTTGCCAAGAATATGATCAAGTGCATTAACTCTTAATGAGGACAGTATTGGATAAACTAGTTTCTATGCTGATTCTATTGCGTGTCAGACTGTATCATGTATCTGTATCTGTATCATGTTACAGAGCTGAATAGATTGTTTTTTTATGTTGTTGAATATGATAATTGTAGGCTCCTATATGTTTGGTGGACAGATTTTACTAGTGTATATTTTCGGTCAGGTAGAAGCAGGCTAGGTCTGTGTGTGTGTGTGTGTGTGTGTGTGTGTGTGTAGGTGTGCGTGCGTGTGTGCGTGCGTGCGTGCGTGTGTTCTCCACAGGAATGTAGTAAACAATGCAATGGGACCTACTAACACACACACACACACACGCACACACAGCTTATCATCCTCAAGGTGTCTTTGGCCCGCTGCATCACCTCTGCTCTCTCACTCCAGGGAAAACGGCAAAGGTGAACGTATGAGATCGAAGAAAGTCTAAAGAAGAAAGGGAGACAACCCCTGTATGGATTTGTGTGTGCGTGTGTGTGTGAGTGCAAGAGCTCCATAACCATATGTTATCCCTGTATTATTCCAGATGTAGCGATGAATAGCACATGAATCCGGGGTAACATGTCAAACGCAAGTCGTTGATGAGGAAAATGAGGGGAAGTGTGGGCTTCCTGTGACGAGGCGGCGGCGCAGCCTTCAGTGAACGACCATCTGTCTCCAGCTTAGCTTTTCAAATCCTGATCTACGATCCCACACATGGCTTGTTTTTATTGTATATGCGCGGTAAATACTCTTTTACACTGGAGGATTTTAGAGCACCATCGCCCCGTTACACACAAGCGCTTTTCACACTGCATATTCTTCGCCTGGGGTTATATACTTAGCCGGAGGCTGGCTTAACCGCTTTTCACACTCGCACTGTTAATCCAAGGCACACTGTGTCTTGGAGCCTGTTTCCATCTGACATTAACGAGCATCCCGGGTGATCGCATTATAATCGGATAGAGCAAAAACTTTAAATCCAGGTGTAATTGTAGCCAAGATGCGCTGAAGATCCGATCGCCCCACAGCACCTCCGGAGGGGGTCGGAGGCGCATTCGGTCGCATTAACAACAAAGTGTAAATGCAGTTCATCTTCAATCTGTTTATACCGAAACAGAAATAAACCACATCAAACAGGCAGCAGGACGCTTGGATAGCAACATACTTGTCACAAATGGATTGTTAGGATACTGGTGGATGGGGAACAAGCGAGATGAGATGTGTTTACTGTCAAAAGGAGGTAAAGAGAAGTACAATTAGAATGTGTATACCAGAGATGCTTTTTAATGTCAGCCGTAAAATCGACACAATCTGGATGCAAGACGCATGTTATGTCCAAACTTTGAAGTATTTGTGTTCCCATTGTCTTTATACCTCAGTCTAAGCGTGCGTATCTATTTCCTTGTGCGCTGTATAAGTGTGAATGATTATGTGTGTGTGAGAATGCATGGAGCATACTTTTCTGAGTGTGTGTATGTGTGCTGAGGTGTGACACCCACTTCATCAATGTATGCTAATTGTAATTGGGTAATAATCAGACATATTCTTTCATATTAGTGCTTTCCATGTTATTGTTTTCCACATTTTAATCATAACCTGATTCCTTGGGCTATGCATGGCTTGGTAATACATTCCTTTGTCCCATAATAAGAATTTAAATAATCCCCCCTTCACAAGTGTGTTATTTCATGAAAATTGGGATTAACACATTCAATAATGATGGAATAACAGAATTATAGCTCTGTTTTGTGTCTTAGCTCAAATTTATTTTTTCAATAGCTCAAAAATTTGTCGCAGTGAAAGAATATGTGCATGTCCTAGATTGTTAAATATATACTGTATATATAAAATAATCTGTGGTTTAACTCTTGGTGTCAGAAATACTACTGTGACAGAGAAGCCGTGAGAGTGGACGAATCAAACTGAAGTAGATAAATCGGTTGAGGACACACACACACACACACAAACACACACACTTACATACACACAAAGGGTCATTTAAAGTGTTATTACAGTGTGTAGTAGGGTCTATCTAAAACGCTGTGGGCCACTGAAACGCTGTTGATGCTCACAGCAACCTAACCAGTAGGTGGGCTATCTAACAGCTGGTAGAGAGAGATAATGGAAACTGTGTGTGTGTGTGTGTGTGTGTGTGTGCGTGTTTGCCTGTACGACTACCCTTCTCTATTTAAGACTAAGGTACCACAGGCAAAAATAAAGCCTTTATTCCTCATGTCAACTCTGAAACTTTTGAACATTTTGCATCTCTAAGGATCAAAGTTTCATAAAATGATTTATATATTTTGTACAACAGAAAGGCCACCGGTTCGAATTCGGGGACCAGCTGGGAAAATGTGATCCAGTTTACATTGGATGCTAGCTTTTCAGGTGGCATGTTGGCAACACAGGGAAGATAGAAAGCATTGAGGCAGCTAATTTGGGATTTAGAAAAGGAAACGGATGAAAAATGGCGGAGTGTTCCTTTAAAGCTCTATGCAATAACTTGGCACGTCAGCGGCTACAACAAACAAGCATGTGCTTATTGATCATGTAAACACTCATGACACTGTAGGCTGCTTGAGATAAAACTGTTTGTACACAGAAACACTCACAATACTGTAAGATGCTTGGGATAAAACACTGTGTCTGCCGCAAAAGCTAACGGGCTAATATATAGCTACGATACTTGCGTGGCTGCGGTAGTTAGCATTAGCGTTAGCGTCTACTAACATAGTAGGCTACCCGAATGTTACATAAAACCCATCACTTGCCCATTAGCGTTAGCATCTACTAACATAGTACCTGGAAGTCATGTAAAACACAGCACTTCCCCATTAGCGTTAGCGTCTACAAACAAAAATACAATAAAAATAATAAAAATACAAAATAGTACCCAGATGTTATGTCAGAGTCTCATGTTACGTTGATGGTTTCATTTGAGCTTGGAAAGGCAGACTCCAAAACTAATAGCAATTAAAAGTGAATGTTTTACCACAAAAAAGTCACATTGTAAATCAGGCATAGGTCTGGAGACAGACTCTCTAGTGGTTTAGTAGCAGCATAAACAGTTTGTCCCCCTCTAAAGTTGAAATGAACCCTACACCCGTTGACTGTGTTGTCAATATATTTTTTATGAAGCTAGAAGCCCTCAGTGCTCCCCTTACTGCCACATTCCAACTTCTCCTGCAGGTATAGCTTCATAGGCATTATAGTCGGCCATATTTCTCTCGAAAGATTTTCAGTGGCATCCATGTAAGCTCCGCAGCACGACTCCAAGGCTGTTGCTATTTCTATCAAAGGCTCTGCGCCGATCTACATTGTAAAGTCTTGACTTGTTCCCTCTCCCCTCTCATCTCCCCTCCTCTTCTCGTCTCCGTCCTCTTCAACTTACCCTCATCTCTCTCTCTCTCTCTCTCTCTCTCTCTCTCTCTCTCTCTCTCTCTCTCTCTCTCTCTCTCCTCTTCTCCTCCTCCGTTCCATCTCCCTCCTCCGGTATTTTCAACCCCGCTTATTAATTCACAACCTGCAGCCATACGGGGGAGAGAGAGGAGAATAAAGAACCAAAAAAAAAAACAGGAGAAGCTAAAACATCAGAAAATAGAGAGTAAGCATGTGAACTAAGGATGTGTTGGAGCGCCGTTGTGTTTGTCTGTGTGTGTGTGTGTGTGTGTGTGTGATGGTGGTGGTGGGGGTGGTGTTGGGTTGGGGCGGGGGGTGGTTATTTAATTCAATCTGATTCAATTCAACTTCAACTTTGTCATTCCACCTCACGCAAGCACGCAGTGAAATTAAAAACTTTTTCCTTGGGGTCACGCCACATTCCCAACGAGTAAAAATGAGACAAAATAAAATGAAGCAATGTACCAATGCAATGTAGGTCATGGCATATTTCAGAGTAAAAACAAGACAGAGCAACATGGCATCATGCATGGGACTACAGGGTGTAGGCAGTGGTTGCGTTAGACTTTCTCGTTGTCCGTCATTTTGACAGACAGGGTCGTAAAAATTCCGTCATAATCTATTATTACCCGTCATTTTCATTTTAATTTTTTAATGATAATGAGACATAGCCTATTTAATAGCATTTCATTTTCAAAAACAATCGATCACAATAACATTTAATATACAGAAGAACAAACTTAGATTATGCATTTATCATACTATAAAGCAAGGAATCTCTGTCTGTCTGTCTGTCTGTCTGTCTGTCTGTCTGTGTGTCCTTCGCATATCTCGAGAACCGTTCGTCTGATCGACTTCACACTTGGCGGGTGTATTGCTGGGGACCCAAGGACGTGCAGTGTCGGATTTGGCGCAATTTGGACACGCGACACGTTCAATATTAATAAACTTTGAATAAACAAGCGAACAGCGCTCTGTGCAGCAGCTGATGAACAAACGGAGACACCGACCGTCCTAAACAGGCAAATATGAACGATGCAATTTTACAGAATTAGACAATTACAATTAAAATATGAACAAACCATTTACAAGAAATTAAATTGAACTCAATTGACCTGCTGTAGCCTAGCCTGAACTCAAACCTTCCTGCTGGTCCGCATGGACGGGTGCTCGCTTAAGCGTAATCAAACGCTCAAGGGAGATTGCTGCAGAGGCGGTTGTCATTAGGTTTTGCGTCTTTGCCTCGGACAGACGGCTTCTCATGGCCATTTTAATTTTGTTCTGAAGGCTGAACCCGCGCTCTGCTGCCACACTGGAGACTGGAATTACCAGCGCCACTTCAGCCAGAGTTTTGAAGTCGGGGAACATTTCTCCCAGGGAAGTGATCAAAAGTCGGCAAGACTCTCTGAACGTGGGATTTCCCGATCCTGCAAGCACTCGCTTCACCGGGAGGAAATCCCACAGCATGCGCTTCTTCTGCACCAGGGGCGCGGCTGCTGCACCCGTAGTGACCCGTAGTGGTCACAGACGCGCTCCAAGGAGAGTGAGATCAAAGATGAGTAAACAATAGCTAATTAATATGCACACTCGCCACCAACTGGACAGGGGAGTCTACTACAGGTGGTCTACATGTGGTTATTGACAGTGTTGCGTGTGAATTACTTAATGTTAGGGTAGATCGCCCTCAGTGTAATCTGTCAAAATGACGGACGGCCTTCAGATTTTTCCATCATTGTTAAAAAAATTCCATCAATGACGGAAAATATTCGGTTAACGCGACCCCTGGGTGTAGGTATGAAGGGATGTAAAGTAATCAGGGGGTAAAGCTCACCAGGATGTGTTTGAGATCAGCAACTTGTTCCTGGTCTATTTGTGCTAGACCAAATTCTGCAGTATCGTTTGCCAGATGGTACAGGAGCAAACGGTCCCAGGTTGGGGCTGGGTTGGGTCACTTGTTGGAAATGTTCTGTATGGGTGGCAATGAGGACCTAGTGATGTACTGGGTCATTTTCATCACCCTTTACAAGGCCATGTGATCAGAGGCTGTGAAGTTCCCAAACCAGGCTGTGATGCAGCAAGAGTGTATGATCGCTAGTTTACATCCGAAGAAGTTGAGAGTTCTGGAGGACAGGTTGACTTTTTCAGACTTGTCACATAGTGAAGGTTCTGCTGTAGAAGAGGTGTTATGGGTCCATGTGAAGTCCTCGTGATGTGGGTTCAGAGGAACTTGAAGCTGCTGACTCTTTCCACTGCAATCCTATCAGTGATTAGATTATATTAGACAAAACATTGCTTCTCCAAGGAATCCGTAGTAATCCGTGCAATGAAATTGGCTTATTGTAGCAGAAAACAATGGGGGATACTAAACATAACGCAACCAGCAATGTATACAGGGGTATGGTCAGTAGAGTCAGCAATCAGCTTCTTGTCTTGTTGGTGGTGCAAGACACACCAAGCTTCAAGGTGCTTCACCTCCTACAGATTTTGCATCTTCAAACTATGCTTCAAGGCCTTTCACCTCCTACAGATTCTCATCTTCAAACTATGCTTCAAGGCCTTTCGCCTTCATAGCACGCTTCAAGGTGTGTTACCTCGTACAGTTTTTTGTCTTCATACCACGACTTAAGGTGCCTCCCCTCCTACCTGTAGGCTGACTCATCACAGTCAGGGACAAGGCCCGCTACTGCCATGTCATCAGCAACTGAATAATGGTGTTGATGGGAAATCGTGGGTAAAGACAGACTACAGCAGTGGGTTGAGAATATAACTGTGGGGAGCTCCAGTTTTCAGAGTTAAGCTGTGATCCTGTGTGAAAGTGTGGCATTTAGCTCTACGGTTGTTGTCATTGTAAAAGTCCCCCTCCTTGAATTTATCCTGCTCCTATCCTGCGTACTATAGACAATTCTTACAGCAGAACAACATTTGCATATTGTAAGAAAAACTCTCTTAACCAGCTAGTTACTAGACCATTGCACCTTCTGATGGTTGTAAAAGAAGCAAAGCTTGATTTTTTTCTGAGCAATTGAGATTGAGCAAAAGTACAGCATTACTTAAGCAAGGATGCAATAAATAGTGGAACTTCTACAGCAGCCACATCTGTAGTGTGTTGAGTTATGCATTTTTTTTCTTTGAGTGGAAGCAAGGACGGCAGTGCATTGTCTCCAACCAGGAGACAAAGTGGCCTGTTAGCAAAGAGGTTGTTTCTCCCTGCAGGAGGAAAAGTGGGGAGTTTAAGGAGAGAAGAAGAAGAGAGAGGCTGCTGTTAGTTAAGGGAGAGAGGAGAGGGTGTACTTAGGTAAGATGAGAGAGGAGGAGAGAGGTTGTGCTTGAAAAGTGAGAAAAGAGAGTTAAAGTTAGCAACCAGGTTCCTTAACTAGAGAAAAATACAGGACAGAGGTTCCCAAACGTGTCATCCGACATGTCAGTGATTCCCAAGTAAATACACAGCATGCAGAAGACCCTCATTTGATCCGTTTTTGTCCCAGGAGAGCCCATCATGACAGAGTTTATGTTGTTAGATATGGTACAGAATTGTGTCTAAACAGAACAGTCTTTCTTATACATTTCCTTGGGCCAAGTCTTAGTCAAGGAATTGTCAAATGAAACTATTGGTCATTTTGCTAGGGAACCCCTGGAACCCCCTTGAAAACCCTTGGGAACAACCCTGCGATGGCAACCACTGATCTATCGGACCACAACGGCTCTTTATTGACTGAACTCTGTTGTTCCTGATTCAGAATTTCCTACGACTTTGAGTCTGACTGAGCTCCAAAACCCCTGAACCCTGAATTTGTCCTCCTCACATTCATAAAAAGAAAAAGGGCATCCTCTTTGAACAAGTTGAAAAACTTTGCGGTGTGGGAGTAGCCTTTTTGTGCGCAGTAATGGGGATTATCAAGGTTGGAGTTTAGTTCCAGGAAGTCAAAAGTGAATCCCTGGAGGCTTTAAAAAGCTAAAAAAAAAAAAAAAAACTTGTTAATTTCATAACTTTTTTAGCGACTTGGCTTTGGGGTTTTATAGCTTAAGCCTAAAAGCTGGCATTGCAGGTTGGCACACTGGCATGACACATTGGCACAAAATATAGGGAATTTCACAGTGCCAAGCTGGTATTTTACCTGTACAGCAACAGCTTACCTCTTGCACCCGCTTTTGAAGGGTGTGTGTGTGTGTGTGTGTGTGTGTGTGTGTGTGTGTGTGTGCGTGCGTGCGTGCATGTGTGTGTGTGTGTGTGTGTGGTTGGATTTGGTGGGAAATCTGCTGGATTGCTTTACAGCACAAAACAGGAACTGTTGTTACTTTGCAAGTAAGACACAACTTTATTCCAGTTACCTTATTCTAACTCCATAGTTTCAACTTGACGTTAGCTTATCTGGTCTTAAAACATATTGGCTGTTTTCGGTTCTTATCCTTCTTCTCGCTCTTTTTTGAATTTTTGAGCATCTT